>NC_139974.1:2293665-2332165 GCF_963993115.1 Abramis brama | reverse complement strand
TTACTTAATTTATACTTGTATGCTTTATGGCTGCAATATAAGTTGCAGGATTCCACATCTACAGAAAGGCCTACAGAAGAGTCTGCACAGACAGAGGAGACATAGGCCTACAGGTGGGCAGTGGATAGACAACTTTTCCTTTTATTTGTTGCATGAGGCATGTGTCTAATATCTCTTGTTGCAGGCACTTGACCACTGGCTTTTCTTTACAAAGAACAATTGAAATAAAACTCAAGGAACTAAGCATATTTGTCTTTTATTAAACATTTAATGAAAAGTGTTTTTTTTGTGTTTTTTTTTGTGGCAATGTTGTGTAATATGGCACATGCAACAATGTCACAGGCCCTGTCAGGTGTGCAACCCTCAGACTTTTCAGACACTGAAATCTTCCCTTTAGTTAGCCAAAGTTCATTTCATTGTGTGCGCTTGTCCTGGCTAGAGCTGCATTGTAACTGGTTTGGGTCAGGGAATGGGGTCATTAAACACCTGTCTGCAGGAACATGTCATAATCACCTATGAAAAAATGCAGTTCTGTTAGGATCAGCATAAGTGTATGTAATACAGTGAGTTTGATATTTAATTGTGGAACTTTTCTTACCACTTTCAAATAATGTGCATAAATGTGAATCTCTGAAAATGCTTAAGTCATGCACAGATCCTGGCCATTTTGCTTTCACTTTTGTGATATGGCAGATTTTAGTCAACTGCCTTTTTTTTTATTTGATATAATATTACTAATCTGGAATATTAAGAATCCCAGTAACTGGGCTGCACATTTACATTGTGAACCCCCTTTCTGTTCACATAATCCCCTTCATTGAGGCCTTGATGGCAGTCTATGGTCTAGCCTATAGTCTATGGTACCAATCACGTTAGTGAAGCCTGAGTGACACATACTGTAATCGGCATGGTCATGATTGCATGGTCTTCATAAAAAATTATGATAGCCTAAAAAAAAAAATCTGCTTTTAAAAAAACTGCTTTACAACATTGGGTCTTCAGTGGCTTGGAAATGCCACAAAAAAACTAAAACTGTTTTTTTAAACCTAAAAGCACCAGGTAAACTCTGAATGACACGACAGACAGCACTTTCCATCAAGTTCTCCGCATCTCCAATAGTGTAAAGGAAAGAGCCACTCGCAAATAATCTTAGGGCAATGCAAACAGTTTGTGCTGTAGTTAAAGCCAGACTCCGACAAGTCGAAAAATAAATGTGCGTTTCCAACAAATTAATAATGTAAACGACAATCTCACGAGTCACGAGAAAAAATATACATCTTAGAAAGTGCACGATCGCGCTACGCTGGACTTCCCGTATCAGCTCCGCTTATGAAGCCGCGATCTAATCCTGTTAACATGAAATAAGCTGCTCCCGAGCCGGTTTAAGCTTGCGCACCTGTTGCTATGACAGCAAGTCCAGGATGAGCTTCGAAGAACCAAACAATCCAAGATCATGCCAAATCGCCAACAATCAAATCCAGCTAACTGAGTAAGCGACGTACGAAGAACAGGCCCCAGGTCTCTTTACCTTTCATTCTCCATCAGCACAACAACCTCTTCCTCTGCCCTTCCTACTTTCATATCTAGAACAATATCCCCATCTAGTGGACATTTATCAATTAGCAATGTAATAAGAGAACACAACATCTCCCCCTGACTTAATTTGTTTTCATCTGCAGTTACAATGAACATTGCTAAACAATATATTCAGTCGTTTTGTTTTCTTACCGTATTTCTTTACTTATATTAGAGAACACAGAACAATGTCTAACAATGTCTCTTGACAAAACACATATAGCATGAATAGTTACATGAACATCCTTTCAGTTCAAACCACAACTTTCCTGAACTAAACTTCTGGGTTTTTCTTTTCCTTCTTTTCCCATGACTTTCTTCTTTGCCTACTTTGGCAGTTTAAGTTACATAGTCCTTCAACCATACTGGCTTCCTTCTACAACGTCCCTCCAATTGGTTGTTACCACTTCCAGGTGATGCAGTAGGAGTTGATTGTTCAGAGTGTTCAGGAACCTGAGTAAAGTCTGTGTGCAATGGTGCTAAATGAGATGCGTCCCAAGTTCGTCCATCACCCAGTTCAAAACTATGTGTCCCCTTCCTTCTAGCAATCTGCACAGGGTTGCTGAACTTTAATTTCCCTTTTCTCACATGCACAGGTTTTCTCACCCGTACAAAGTCACCTTCCTTGAGCCCCGGAGTCTTTGCTTTGCGCTTTGTATCCAGGTATGCTTTCATTTTAGACTGGTTTCGCATCACTTTTGTTTTCAGCTTTTTTAAAGCAGGATTCACATTGCACTTTGGAAGAATTGTCAATTTTGTTCTCATTTTCCTTCCAAACATCAGCTCAAAAGGAGAAATTCCTGTCGTGGCGTGAGGTGTGGCTCGGTAAGTTTGCAGAAAATCCGCAACGAACGATGTCCAAGGGGCTCTCTCCCTTTCTGCAGTCAGAATAGCCTCCTTCAGTGCCTTATTCCAGCGCTCCACAGCTCCATTTCCTTCCGGGTGATATATAGAAGTACGGATGTGCTTTACATCTCTATCTTGTAGAAATAGTTTGAACTCCGTTGACAGGAACTGAGGCCCATTGTCAGTAACAATCTCCAGAGGATTCCCTTTTTGGCTGAACACTGACCTCAGAAAACAATTAATGGTAGATGCAGTCACATGAGGTGCAAAAGCTACCTCTGGCCATTTTGAATGCGCTAACAAATATACTAGACTTGACTTGACTGGTAGTCAATCAAAGTGATATCGAATCTACAACTAACAGGACCAATGTCGAAAGGACCCACCACGTCGATGCCCAGTTTCTACCACAGACCTACTGGATATTTAACTGGGGTAAGTGGTGCATGTGTGGTTCTAGCAGTTTTATCATTGAGTTGGCAGGTGACGCAGGTTGCAATTGTGGACTGTACCTGCGAATCCATCTTAGGCCACCAGTAAAGCTCCCTAAGCCGTTGCTTGGTTCTCACAATGCCTTGATGGCTATCATGAGCGAGGGTGACCAGACATGAACGTAAACTAAGAGGCACAATCAGTCTGTGTGGTCCTCTTAGCACATACGAGTCCAAAATAGACAGTTCGTCTCGTATTGGAAAGTACCTGGACATGTCCGGATGTAGGGCTTTGGATGTAGCGGGCCAGCCATACTCGATGTATTGACGAAGTTTGGCAAGCTCAGGACATGAGGAGCTTTCAGCAGCAAACTCGGCCACAGGAACAGCTGACAGGAGTGCAGTGATAGCAGCAACAGTTTCGGGTTCAGAATCAAAGTCAGAATTAATTTCATTTGGCAATGGAAGACGCGAAAGGCAATCCGCTACCTGGTTGTCAACTGCATTCAGTCTGTACTGCATAGCAGGGGCGTAGAATTTAGTAGGGACGCTAGGGACGTGTCCCTACCAATATCCAGTGACACTGATATGTCCCTAGCAATAATTTCGATCAAAACCTAAAATATATTTATATATAACCACTGTTGTCTGGTTGTGTCTTGTGGTTTTAATGTATTAGGCTTATTTTTATTTAATCAGGAAACATCTTATTTAGATTAAAATCTCTTACAAGAGCGTTCTGAAAAATGCGCAATTCACGGTACACAAACGGTTATATATCTGAGTCCCGCCTGCTTAACACACATCGCTAAACTGATTGGCTTTGTTTTTTCTAACTTGTGAGAGGCTCTGGTTGTGAAGCGGCAATGCTCCTCCGAAGGAAACCTAGATGCGGTAAGCTAGGGAGAAATCAACAGTTCTGTGCACAAACATGCGGGACAAATCAGTTTTTACTGTATTACAATCGCGGGATAAGTGGCGAACAATCGTTAGTTTGACAATCGCTAGAGAGAGAGAGAGAGACTGATTGTGTATGCTTAAGTGTGTGTGTAACACTACATTATAGGGACAAAATGTCACTACAAAGATGGCAATATCCGAAATACTTGTCCTTGTGGGGATTTATTTATTTATTTTTGGAAAACAGCTGAAAATGTAAAAATGCAGAAAGTTTTCTGTGATAGGCAGGGTTAGTGTAGGGGGATATAATATACCGTTTGTACAGTATAAAATCATTATGTCTGTAAAAAGTCCCCATAAAACACAACATTGCTTGGTCTTGTTGAAATGAGAGGAATGTTTGATGAAGTTGAAACCCTTGTCATCCCAGTCTCATCAGCTGAGGCTGAAAGAAGTGTCAGTGCTCGACTGAAAACACGGCTCAGAACAATGGCACAAGTGACACTTAACAGTATTGCTGTGTGTCATGTCCAACAGGACAAACTGGACATTATTGATATGAAACAAATATGCCAACAGTTAATTTCTGTAAGTTCACTTTTTAAATGAAAATTATGTCATCATTCACTCTCCCTCAAGTTGTTTCAAACCTGTATGCATTTTTTTCTTCTGCTGAACACAAAAGAAGATATTTTGAAGAATGTTGGTAACCAGTATTGAGGGTTTTTTAGTCAATGGGATCCATCAACTGTCTGGTTACCGACATTCTTCAAAATATCTTCTTTTGTGTTCAGAAGAAGAAAGAAATTCATACAGGTTTAAAACAACTTGAGGGAGAGTAAATGATGACATAATTTTCATTTTTGGGTGAACTATCCCTTTAATGACAGATGCAGCTCAGCTTCAGGGGATGTCCCCGTCCCCACCAATTTCAAAATCAAACCTACGCCCTTGCTGCATAGTATAGTTAAAGCAGAGCAGTCCGGCAGACCATCGTGCTGCTCTCAGTCCAGCTCGTCCCATACCTTTAGTAGTCAAAAGGGTGGTTAGGGCTTGGTGGTCTGATCTTAATGTGAAGTGTTTGCCCCACAGGTATGTTCTCCAACGCTCAATGACCCAGACACAAGCAAGGGCTTCTTTTTCAACAACAGAATATTTCCTTTCTGCCGATGTCAAGGTTCTGGATGCGAAAGCCACGGTCCTTTCCGACTTATCTGGATGAAGCCGAGTCAGGATGCCACCTATGCCGTAGTCTGAGGCATCTGTTGTAACAATTGTGGGCAACAGGATCAAATAAAGCCAATGCAGAGCTCTGTGCAATCAGGTATTTTGCTTCCTGGAAACCTTTGTGTGCTTCATTAGTCCATGCAAAATTTTAATTTCCTCTAAGGACATCTCTCATAGGCTCCACAACAGCTGAGTAGTTAGGAATGAATTTAGCATACCAAGCGGTGAGGCCTAGAAATGATCTTAGTGTGGGCGCATCCGAAGGTGGTGGAGCATTACGTATTGCTTCCAAGTGGCTGTGATCTGGCATCAGTCCCTCTTTGAAACGCCGCTGGGGCTGATGCTTATCCGTAGCAAACTCGCTTGAAACGAAACAAACCATCATGTGTTATAAAAGCAGTGAGGTCTACTGTCCTCATGTAGTGGTACCTGATGGTAAGCATTTGCCAGGTCGATTGTAGAAAACATCACAGCACCTCTCAGCTGTGAAAAGAGTTCTTCAGTGTGTGGAATGGGATAGCTGTCCACAACGATTGCTTTCTGATCAACGATCACACACACATTCTGATGTCTCCAGATTTCTTTTGAGTAACTACGATGGGCGAAACCCAAGGCGAAGCATCCACTCTTTCAATAATATCTGCTGCTAGTAGGCGGTTCAGCTCTGCAGACACAGCAGCCCTTACAGAGAAAGGTAGTCTGCGTAGCTTCTGTTGCACAGGAATGAAGTTTTCATGCATTTTCACTTTGTGTACACAGTTCTTTGCACAGCCAAAGAATGGCGTATCAGTATTGAACACTTGCTGCACTGGCTGTTTGGGGGTGAGTACTCTATTTACTGTTATGCACAAGTTCAAGGAATATATTAAACGTACAGTATGTAATTTTTTCCGCCGCTAGGGGTCACTAACCTCTTACAATAACAAAGGCGTAGTTTGATGATGCAACATTTGCTAAGAATTATGGATCTTGTCGTCAACGTCAAGCCGACCGATCTAATAATGTTTATGGATGAGTGAATACATCGATGCTTTTATCATGACTGTGATATGAAGCAGTTCGGGATTGCTAAGAGACAGCTATCAGCTCCACACGCGACGTGAGTCCCTCGGATATAAAAGGAATATGGACATTTCATTCTACCGATCTACACGCAGAATTACTACTCACAGGTCAGTTTATTAGACAAATTAAACTTGTGAGGTAACGCAGCGCTGTTTCACTTGGTCTAACATTACACTATCACACTAAACTGCATTTGAATGTGTTGAAATGTATGTGTTAGTTTGTCTGTATGAGACTAGCAGTAAGCTAGATCAACATTAGAATAACATACAGATCATATTCTAACATTTTATCATTGTTGAACTATATAACATTGATTAGTTTTATGTAAATGTGCTCACCTGTTTAATAAAGTACATGTAGGAGCGGTCGAAGTCTCGGACGTGGAGCTCTCGTTTATATACTGTCAATGGGAGCTCTCGGCATCTCGAAAACACTGCGCTGATATTGATTCTTGTTTTAGTTCTCCTTTTTTATCCAAAGTCTGCTTGCCATGGTCCATAATGTTTGAACAAAACAACAACAGCGTGCAGATAGACATTACGAACTACACAGTTGTCCACGTCTGTCGCCTTGGTTACTATCAGAGGGCTCTGGTTGCTATGGCAGTATACGAGCGGAAACCAGGGAGAACGTGGATATGATGCCATTGACGGCGACAAAACGGAAATAAAGAAACGTGACGTGTCTTCGAATTAAATGACAAATTTCTCCTGGTTTGAAAGTTGTTGGAAACAGTCGGGATAATGTAAGTACACAACTAAAAAAAAATATATAACATAGATATAGTGATTTTTGCTATTTTTAAAGCAAAAAAGTTACATATTGTGCCTTTAAGTACATGCCAATAAGTGCGTTTCCACTTTTCACAATATATAATGTGGCAGGCAGGCCTACCGAATGTTCACCATGTCGCGCAGACGTCTTAATACATCCCAGCACTGGAAGGTCATCTTTTGAATATGTGACAAGACGCACATCTGACTGTTCCAAGGGTAGTTCAGAGAAGTATTGCTTATATTTATACCATGGTCTGGGTGAATACTCGATTCTGATTGGCTGCAGGGTGTCCATTAAAAAGTGATAGAGGACACCTAGTAAACGAGTTCTGGTGAAACTGACTGTTTACCGTTCGAGATTAATAAATAAATGCGCTGGCTACATCAGCTGTGAGTAACCATAGCAACAGGCAGTCAAAGTATCTATACGGACTATAAATCGAGCGGACTATAAATATCTCCGGTTGCTAAATAAACCGTCAGGCGTAACCAGGGAAACCAAGTTATTGTTTGTAAAAACTTTAGATTTCGATTGTAAAACTAATTAAAATATAAACTAATGTTTTAAAAATGTGTTATTTGGCAAGTGACCATGGTATAAGTGGGTTAATGCCCGAAGAGGTGTCCATTGTCAGGTATATATGGACTTCCGTCCTCCGCGCACACTTCGCCGTCGTCCATTAATACCTGACAATGGACACCTCGTCGGGCATTAACCCTTACATATGCTCTGGAAGCAAAGATACGGATGATCCAGTATAGACAATTAGTTCTTGCGTTGTAGTACCAGAAAATTGTGTTAGTCATGTACAAAATGGTAAATGGTAAATGGACTGCATTTATATAGCGCTTTCACAGACCTATGGCCACCAAAGCGCTTTACATAGCCTCACATTCACCCAATCACTCACTCATTCATACACCGACGGCGGTGTCAGCCATGCAAGGCGCCATCCAGCTCGTAGGGAGCAGCTGGGGTTAGGTGTCTTGCTCATGGACACCTCGACACTTGGATTGAACCACCAACCTTTCGGTTTGTAGACAACCTACATGAACCACTGAGCCACTGCCGCCCCACCAGTGCCACAAAACAGTCAGTTCAGGGATTTCTCTGATGTACTTTCTTCATCCAGAGCGGCACACTTTTGCAAAATGTCCCATTTCACCACACAACTTACATGTCTTATGTAAAGCAGGACACTGCTTGGGATTTGCCCAATGGCAGCTGGAATCACAGCGATAACATTTGCGTGCAGAATGGCTCTGGGTTTTACCTTGTGTGGTTCTACGCATGGTCGTTTCTTTTTTTCTGACATATAGCCGTTGAACTGGTAAGTCGGCAGGTTTTGCAAATTCACTCGCATTAGCCATGGCATTTTCCACTTGAACGGCCACTTGTGCTGCTCTGTCTAACGTCAAATCCGCTTCACGTAGTAAGCATTCACAAATTCGACTGCTGTGCACTTTCTCCACAATTTGATCTCTTAGCATTTCATCTTCTTTGTCACCAAATGCACATAATGACACCATATCACAAAGCGCGGCCACATACTGAAGTATATTTTCGTCATGCCTTTGCTCCCTTTGATGAAATTTATGTCACTCAGCATCAGCATCAGGCCAGTCATCTCCCTCAGCATGAATCGCCAACTAGTAGTTCTCAAACATGTGTGTCCATATCCCAAACAGAACTGCAGGCTCACCAGGACATTGTAAGTATGTAGGAGGAAGATGAACTGCCATCCTCGTCGCCAATCTGTTGTGTAATCACATCAAAATAAACGAGAGCACACCGAGTAGCGAACAGGTCTCTTTACTTTTCATTCTCCATCAGCACAACGACCTCTTCCTACTTTCATATCTAGAACAATATCCCCATCTAGTGGACATTTATCAATTAGCAACATAATAAGAGAACACAACTGAAGAATTGTTGGGTATATGTCACAAGTTTACTTTATTTTGCTCTCCTCACTTACAGAAATGCACTATAGTGTCCTGCACACACTAGTGAAGAAATATCAAAAATTATATCTGGTGTCTGAATAATTTTTGGTTTGACTGTAAATCGTCTGAATTCACATCAACGATATTCAACACACACTCTGAAATGAATCTGACACGTCTACAGTTGTGGTGTAAAGGGGTTTGTGATCAGTCTAATGACACTGGTGTGATGAACACACTTCTCTGATGTCCTCAGGTGTGTGTAGAGCTGAACTGGTGTAATGAACCCTTAATAATGATGGAGGGCTGGCTCACACGGAGGACAGCTCCAGCTATACGGAAAGGATATTCGCCTGCAACGCAGGACTTCCAAGTTCTAGAATCTGTCGAGGACCGGCCGGCCGCTGCACAAATATCGGCGATAGATCCTCCGCTGGCCCAGGAGAAGGCCATGCCTCTGGTGGAGAGAGCTCTGACGCCTGTGGGGATTGCAGGCCTAGAGAAGCGTAGGCTAGAGTGATAGCGTCCACCAGCCAACGGGATAATCTCTGCTTCGTGACCGGAAGTCTTTTGGTTCGACCACCAAAGCTCACAAAGAGTGTGTCTTTATTTCCTTCTACTGGTTATTATTTTACAGCAGATTGTGCTTTATTTCCCTCTACTGGTTATTATTTTAATGCAGATCGAGCTTTTGGAAGATGTTGGTCTGGATTGCTGAGACTCTCGGCTAATAACACAGTTCCTGAATTCAGAAGCTCAGACTAGTGTTCAACTCTTACACTTCTGCAGGATCTCTCTATGACAGTAATAGTAGGAGCAGAGGTGTCAAGTAACGAAGTATAAATACTTTGTTACTGTACTTAAGTAGAGTTTTTAGGTATCTTTACTTTACTCTACTATTTATTTTTTTGCCAACTTTTTACTTCTACTCCTTACATTTAAATGTAATTATCTGTACTTTCTACTACAAAAGGTACAAAATTACATATCTCAAGGTCTTTTTGTCTTATTAATTTAATTAATAAACTATTTATATAAAACTATTGTCAGTGCACTACAAATAAACTGGTTCTATGCCTTTACTTTATTAATAAAAGTTATTTAAAAAATACAAGGCTTAAGTAGCCTAATTTAATTTCCTTTGGTGCATCGAGTTTGTTGTCTTTGATAGCATTATGTTTTTGTTTGATATGTTTCACCGTGTCTTGGGATCCATGTAGCACTAATCAGTTGTTAAATTAAGATTCTATTTCTAACAGTTGTGTCAATGATACGAGGTCCAACGAGTCTAGTGTTAAGCTTTTTTTTTTTTTTTTTTCTTAGGGTTACTTTATACTTTTTTACTTTAAGTATGTTTTAGAGCCTGTTCTTTTTCACTTTGACTTGAGTAAAGAGGTTGACTTAATACTTCCACTTTTACCAGAGTCTTTTTAAAGCAGGGCTCAGTAGTTTCCATAGACAGTATAAGAAGTGGACAGAGCCATCTCATTGGATCTCAATTGAGACAAGTGAAGCCCATTTTTAGCGATTTCTTAGCACTTCCTTTCCTGACGCGCAGACTCAAACCGAGCAAAGCGTTACACGGACCACGTGAGCAACCCGTCTGTCTTCTAGTAGCTGTGCCAAGAGAAATCTGAATCATTCCCTTCCGAATCTTGCAGAGACGGAGAGTGTGAGTAGGAGCTGTCCATGAGCTTGGAGCAGGAGCAACTTTTGCTAGGTATTCTGATTAATTATATTGTCATTTTGCCTCCATGTCCCCCCGATTGCCCGCGAGTTTCTCCTCCCGTCCATACGGTAATCTCTCTACTGTGCGACAGAGAGTCGCGTGGTTATGACGCAATCGTTAGCCTACTTTTACAAAAACTGCTTCTACGGGGCCATAACATAAGCTACAAGGTAATGGAGCCTTTTATACATTGTCGTGTTTCTTTAGAAATAAATAATGGACAAATGGAGTCTTCAAACGCCTCAGATGTAAAGTTATTCGCTGTCAAAGTGACGCCAAAATGAATGGGAGTCAATGGGATGCTAACTGCAGGTGAAGTTCTGCTACAAGATGGTGGCACGCGGCCGGCTTCAACTTCCGGTCGACTTCCTTCCCGCCTGGTAGTTTCGGGATTTCTTCGCTGTATTCTCGCTTTTTGCTCGCAGGTTTATTTCTAGAGCTCCCCCTACAGCTTCGGAATAGATATTTGACAACACTGTTGTAAAAACTTGTTGGCGATTCTCAGACACCAGAGGCTATAGATCAACGACATCAAAGCAGATGGGACATTCTTTAAAACGTCTTCTTCATTCGGGTTCGAACAGCGTGAGGGAGCGCAATAATGACAGCATTTTAGCAGATTTCTTTTGGCCGTAAAGCAATTGTTTACATCACGAGACCTGATATCACGCGATAATTCCTGACGCGCCGGCCGGCGACCCGCCGGCTCAAAGTTGCAAGTGCGGATTTTCTGCTCACGGGCACCAGGGGGGTATGAAACGACCACCATTCAACCCGAAATAAGTAATATAACCATTTCAATGACTCCGAAGCTGTTCAGTTAAGGTAAAAAAGTTACTTAGTTCACCTTTAAACACCAGTATCTATACTTCTACTTGAGTGACAGAAGTGTGTACTTTTGACACCACTGCGTAGGAGTAACATCATGCTAGTGTGAGCTTCTGAATTCAGCAAGTGTGTAGAACTGAGCTGGGCCGGGTTTCCCGATAACGATGTATCTTAGCTCTTAAGAGCTCTCTGTACGTGCAAGGTTACGAACGCTCGCCGCAATTCCACGCGCGTTTCCCAAAAATGCACTTAACATGAACGCGCGAGAACGCGTTCTACGTGCTATACTTAAGCGTCGCTGTCCATTCGCGAAGTGCTGAAATATAACCTTATATGGAATCGTATTCTGAACTTTTAACCTAAGAATCGTCATTTGTTGTGGATAAGAAATTTGAAATTTCTCCCGCTGAAGGGTGAAGAAGACGTCTGACAAACCGAACCGCTGTTCAGGTAAGTGAAGCTATTTTGTGCACGACCCTATTTTTTTATAGTCTATATATTGTGTACGACCTAAAATTAAATGCAATACATACAGCAGATATGCAACCACATGGGTTCTCTTTTGCACTCATGCCGCAACAGATCAAGCCTGCGATGTGTTTACAGCTCTCTTATTTTTTTAGTATTTAAACCTTAACCTCGATTAAAAATCGACCGTGGCGGGTACGAAGGTTATTTTGGCAGGTTATGTAATGGCAATCTTTAAAAAATAGAAGAACATCTCTTTTTTGGAGCTTTTTTAAATACCTGAATTTGTTGCCTATGAACTTTTGCCTATGGTAGCTGATTCACTGCCCTGAACTTGAGAATGCGAGTACAGACTGACGCGACCGGGGTGCTTTTGACCGGCCTGCGGGTCATTCAATAGTGCCACATTATAAGCAATCATTTCCTGTATAAAATGTAACTGAAGCAACCTTATTTTAATTTGTTACCTAAATTTATTTACAGTTGGTGGATGAATATTTGTATATGTATTTATTAATTTAGTATTTTGTCTTTTAGCTGCTGTGAGGAAAAAATCGTCTGACACATGCCACTGATCAGGAGAAAGAAGCAACAATACAAAGATGGCTTCAGCTCCTGAAACAGCAACATAGTTTCAGCCGTTTACTGTCTATGGTTTCAGCCCAGATCTGGCCCAAATCTGGTTCATGTGGATTTCACACGGTCCAGATGTGGGCCGGATCTGGGCCGACACAGAAAAGAGGGGCTGCAGAGCTGTACTTCACTTCCTGAGGATAGCATCACTCTCTCCCTCACACATACAAACATTCTTATGTGCAAATTTGTTTTAAGTAATTTTTTTAAATTTGCTTTATGTTTGTTGAGAGTAAAATTACATTATAATATGTTTAAATTCCAGTGCTAGATTCAATGATAGATTCATTTAGTTAGAATTGAAAAATGTTTTTTTTTTTTTTTTGGCTTGTGCATTACTACAATAAGTAAACTACTGTTTAAGACAGACCAGAACATTTTGAAATTAAATGCACTGTGAGGTGGTAATAAGATGTTAAGCTTTGAATGTTCTAAAAAAAATAGAAAATAATAATTTATTATTATTGGCTTGTGCCTATTGTTAAATAAACTATTTTTGAGAATTGAATTTTCTTGTGCCTTATTTGTTCACATGGTTTGGGTAAGATTAGGCTGGGTTATGGCTCAGTTTTGGGGTTTCTGGTTAAAGGGTGGCATTGATATGGTTAACTCATGGCTGAGAATTGGTACCAATAATAAAACCTGTTTTGGCCCAGCTCAGGGCCAGTTTAGGGTGACTAACTGGCTGAGATTCGGGCCAGTTATGGCCCATGTGTGACCCTTGTCTTTAATCCAGTTCTGGGCCACTTCAGGGCCGTCATTCTTTGCTGTACTTGGGCCGAGGGAAAAGTGATAGTGTGGCCCGGAGCTGGGCCAGAAAAAAAACAGACTAATTAAACAACAGCGTTTTGCAGCATCGAGAAACATAGACAGTTCACACACTCATTCTGATTGGCTGTGCCGGGTTTGGAGTCGCTGAAAAATGGAGATGTGTGAGAAGATACACTCTTAAAAATAAATGTTCTTGTTAATATACTCCATGATATTTCAATAAAAAAAAAAAATATATATATATATAAGGTTCTTTATTGGCATCAATGGTTCCATGAAGAGCCATAAAAAAAGTTATTTATGATGGAAAAAAGTTATTTTTGATCATTAAAATGTTCTAGAAAAAATGGTTCTTCTAAGATCTGTTACTGAAAGGTTCTTTGCCGACCCAAAAACGGCAGATGAACTTTGGCTTTTGCGTTGATAACTTATATTGCTGAACTCAGAACTAGAGTCGTGAGAAAATGAAACACAATGAAGAATAACATCGGCTCTCCACTTCTTCTGGCGGCTCTGTGACAGAGTTATATTTCTCTGTCAGCTGATCTGAAGATATTTTACACATGTGATCACTTTATCAAACACAAAGAGAAGTTCATTAAGACTAAAGAATATTATAGTTTCAATATTATTATAGCAGCAAACCTCTCCTCAACAACACATGATCTGAGGAATAACTCGTGTCTGGAGCTCAAAGATGAAGATAAAGGCTCTTCATGATCCATCAAATCTTTCCGTTCCACAAAAGGTTCATTATAGTGGAAAAAGGTTCTTTAGATTATAAAAATGTTCTTCACACTAAGAAAATAAGATCTGATCACTGAAAGGTTCTTTAAGTAACCAAAAATGGTTCGTCTATAACATATTTTTATGAGTGATGTACAAGTGAAGATTGAAATATATTGAGCAAAAGTAAAATAATTTAACATTGAAGAAGTTATGAAGATAAATGAGAAATAAAGTCCTGAATCTGCCTCTGTTCCTCCAGTAATAACTCGCGTGACTGCAGTGATCTCTAAATCTGCAGCGACTCTCAGACGACTTCTGTTGAGATTGAGCGTAACTAGAAGCTTTCTTCCGGCTGTATTGCTGGTTTCTGCAGATATTAGTCGGGTTAGTTGTGGAGAATACTGATGAAACCAGGCGATCTCATATCTGTGGGTCATGTTGCAGTTCAGACTGATTCTGTCCTTCAGCTCGACTCTGAACAGAGTCTCTTCATCTTCAGGAACATCTGGAGGAACATCCACTGAGACTCAAACATTATTTAGAGGAAATCATCTGTTATTTAATGGTGAAAATGATCAGTTAAAGCATAGAGTAAATTTACCTCTAGAAGTGATGTGAATAATCCTGAATGAAAACACAAAAGAACATGACGTCCTCCATTGTGTCTGTCGCTCGTAATGCTGTTGATCAAACTACAGGTCTCAGATCAGTGCAGACTCACTGAAACCACACGCTTCCTCTCATAACTAAAGCTTACACACGTTCCACATCATTAAAGTGCTGTGTTTGTTACAGCTGTGGTTTATTACACTTCAGTTTTATGTGCATTGTGCAATGCCATAATTATACATAATATATATAAAAAAGTGTGTATATATTATTGGATGTGGTCTATATGATCATGAATGTCTGAAACGAGCATCTTCCCTCTCCTGTCAGTGACTGGACATCATTTACCACACATATATATTTTGCACAGGCCATGAAACTGTGTGTGGATTATTTCATTAATAAAAGGCAGAACCAATATCTGATCTAATGGCAATTATTATTCTTAATATTTGTATTTATTTTGTTGTTATTTAATCAAATAATAATTCAAATGTCAACAAATGAATAGAGAAATATGACTATAATACTATTATACTGTAAACCCATTTATAATGCAAATCATTTTCCAGCAAGTGTTGCAGTCGCTGTATAATTTACAGCTTTCTTTTCGTAAAGAGAAAAAACAGTGCACAAAACACTTAAATATATAAATATTTATTATAAATAAACATACAGTACAGCATTTTTAACATTATAAAGTGGCAGTGTAACTTGGTAAGGGTCAAATTCAGTATAAAAATATGAAATTTGATACAAAAGCATGTAGTTTATAGAGGAATGCTCTAGAACAGTTTAATGCACTTTTGGTCATAAAGGCCTCTGATAGTTTGGTAATGTTCTGGTGATCTGAGGGCCAAGATCATGTGTGTGTTGTAATGCTGTGTGTGTATAAAGATGATAATGTGTGTGTTGTAATGCTGTGTGTGTGTAAAGACATCCATCGTTGACTGAGTGTGTGAGACACATTCACATCAGGATATGGAACACATACACACACACAACTCGCATCAAGTCCTGCTCATTCAACACTAACACTGACTGTGTTTACATGCGCACCAATAATGCAGATCATCTCCAATAATCAGAGTGAGGATTTAAAGTCCCCCTGTGGTGAAAATCCAGCTTTTAATGTTGTTTATGTGTGTATGTGGTGTTTTTAATATGCTTTAAGACAAAGCATGTGTAAATTCATAAGTCGACACCATTGCTGAGTATTTCCTCCTTAAAACTGCAGTGAACCAAAGACAGTCTCAAAAACACGCTTTGAAATCGCTGGTGTTTCTGACGTCACAAACTACCTTGTAACCAATCAGATCAACGTGTGATCGTCAACCAGTGGATCTCTGAGCTGAGTGAGTGAGGCGGGGCTCATTTGCATATTCATAGAACCGCGCATACTAAATGAGGCAAGGGTGTCGAGTTACATTCAAGGTATTTTAAGGCATGAAGAAAAGGAAAAAACGTTTAAATATATAATTTTGTTGATCAAAGATGAGTTTTAAGGGATAAAGTTATAGACTACAGGAGGACTTTAATGTCATGTTTACATGATCGCCTCAAACCTCTTCTGATTATCCGCTAGTTGTGGTGATTTCACAGCTCAGATGATGAACTGCAGACAGTGAGAGTGTTTCTTCACTGAAGACTTTGATTTGTTCGCCGGTTCTTTAGTTTCTGCAGTGATTTCTGGTGAAGCTGAAAATATCTCTGAGCAACACTGTCAACATCAACTCTTGCCTCTTTATTATCATTTATTCAGCATTCGTTTTATTATGATTATGGTTACTACAATTATGAGCCATACTGCATTAATTTGATCAAAGTATGGTGTAAACACGAGGTAAACTTTAATTGCAATAATGCATTATGAGGGTGCATGTAAACAACACAGTCATCGTCACTTAAATTATAAAGAAGAGTTTTAAATGTTCTTTAAATGAATATAAAATGATGGCGTTTAGCTGAAGAATCAAGCCTTCATTATTGAGTTGACTCACTGCTCTTGTCTGATACGGCGTCTGGATCACAGTCTGTGGAAACTGGAGCAGAGAGAGAGCAGAGCAATCACTGGTTTAGTATATAGGCTACAGATTTAGACTATCATTTGAGTGAACTATTCCTTTAAGTGACTATATATATTAAATTATACAGTCAAACCAAAAAATAATCAGACACCAGATATAATTTTTGATATTGTTTTACTAGTGTGATCAGGACACTATAGATCATTTCTGTAAGTGAGGAGATTAAAATAAAGTAAACTGTGACACAAATATTCTTCATACAGTGACTACCAGTGACATTTATACAAATTTGGGGCCAAAAATGATTCGGACACTTTGAGCTGATCATGTTTTGCTGAAGTGTGTTTTCTTTAATTGCTAATGCTCTTTTTACACACAGACTGAACAAAATGAAGCATTGCTTGGTGATTGGTTGAGCTAAACTGGTATTATCTAATTGTGTAGTTAAATTTAACAGCTGACAGATATTCAACATATGTGTGAGACAGTCTAACAGAAGGACGGACAAAACCAGTCAAATATCAACTGAGTTCTATATAAATATATATGGTAAATATATATACATATATTGATTTATTTGGTAGGTAGCCATGTAATAAGCGGGATAATGTAGAGCGAGGCGGTTGTTATAGCGAATACAACCCCGACATGCTCGCGTCGGGGTCTTGAAGCCTGAAGGGGTTGTATTCGCTATAACAACCACCTCGCTCTACATTATCCCGCTTATTACATGGCTACCTACCAAATAAATCAATATATGTATATATATTTACCATATATATTTATATAGAACTCAGTTGATATTTGACTGGTTTTGTAAACAGGGACTAATAAAAAAGCATAGACTAATAAACAGGGACGTGCACAGGGGGGTTGCTCAGGTTGCCCGGGCAACTGCCCATATGCCCTTCTCGACTCACGTTGCCCTTCCGAGGGGAAAAAAAATAAATAAATAAAAAGTACAATGGATGCAGAATTTAGGCCTAGATACAAAAAAAAAAAAAAAAAAAAAAAAATCGCATTCACTTCCATTCGGGCACCGAAAGTGAAAGTCAGTAGGGGAAGGGCGCGACCGGCACCTGCGCTGAGCCTCCATGAGCGGCCCTAGATTGTCGTGGTTGTTGGGTGAGACGACTCAACGTTGTCGGAAAAGGTGAGTTTGTGATGTATAACAAACGAACGATCATCATCAGGGTTCCAGACTGCGACCATTTTTTGAAAATGTGCGAGTTAAAATTTTATGTGGTCGCATTTGTGCGAGTGCATGGTCATGTACTACTCAGTTAAATTCACGCATGAATTTTCCTGCATTGAACTTGTTTTAGCTCCCGCCAAAGTGAATTTTTGTCCCGCCAAAGTCTTATTTGATCGGTGAGTAATGTAGATGAACTGCCGCGCTTGTGACAGGGTGCATGTTTAACTGAAAGAACGAGCAGAGAGAGAGAGAGAGAGACCCGGTCGCGCGCGCGCTCACTCTCTCTCTTCAGAGCCAGGCGAAAGTGTAAACAAGACTTCACCGTCTCCAAACTAAGCGCTGTCTTGCTCTCTCTCCCTCGCACATATTAATCAAAATAAATCGACACGGTGGTAAAAGGTCGGAAGACCAAAAGTTTCATGTGGAGCATTCTGAGATTTTTTTTTTCCTGAATTACCGCTGGGCTGGGTGTGAATTGTACTAAATAAGTTGCCTTATCTTCTCTGAAAAGCGTTCCGGACATTCAGCTGACATAAAACAACACTTTAATTAAACGAAAAAAAAAAAACTATCAGAATTCTAGACAGAATTCTTGGATGTCCATGTCCTACTGCTGGGATAATCACACAACGCGCATGACATGTCAGACTGTAAATTCAGCTGCACATAGAGGACCGTCTGATACACAAGTGCTGTCCGATGATTGCACAACCCTTTACGAGCTGCACACATAGGCAGAAATACAAACAACCTCTTCTGTCTCCAATGACACCTGTTTGAGAAGACAATAGTTTAGCTAATGAATTGTAATGTTAAGCTGTGAGCTACATTTAAAGGAATAGTTCACTTCAAAATGTAAATTAATACCGAAAAAGTTTCTGTTGTCCTCATAGTATTTTTTGCCATATTTGTCCACACCCACTAAAGCTCCTGTCTTGATATCATTTACCCTGAGAAAGACATTTTAATTATGTCTTAAAGCCCATTGACTTCCATAGTAGGAAAGAAAAAATACCATGGAAGTCAATGGGACCAATAAACTGTCTGGTTCCTGACATTCTTCAAAATATCTTCCTTTCTGTTCAGCAGAAGAAAGAAAGTCATACAGGTTTGAAACAACTTGAGGGTGAATAAATGATGACAGTATTTTCATTTTGAAGTGAACTATCCCTTTAAGTGCTGTTAAAGCTGCAAACAGCAGCAAAAGCCAGAAATACAGCTGTAGTCTGCAACCGCAGAAGCAATGAAAGAGACATCACTAAAAACCAACAAAGAAAACCTTAAGACAGGTGAAACTAAAATAAAGGGAAATAAAAATCTGCAACCGCAGTAAGTTGATATCAGAACGATCTGACTAACTCATATAAGCATATTACATATAACCTCAAGAGTGTGGGGAGGTTTTCCTCATAGACCAATAACACCTAGCTCTTATTACCACCTTACGATCAACAACATTAGAGACTGAACACATAAAAATGGTTAGCAATTAGCATTCATAATGTTGCAAGTGCTAGCGCCAGATAGTTGTCAACTTACCTTGATAATTGTGAATAAATTCCTCAACAAAGAATTTACAGCCCTTGCTCAGCCTTGCTTCTTTAACTGTGGAGTGCCGTCCAGCAATTCTGTCAACATCCTCAAATCTGAGTCGTGGCAGTGTCGAGAGAGAAGCTGTGAAATAACGCTGCATGTTCACTCTATATGAAAACACCGTAGTTTCAGCTGAGGTGGAAATCCGTTTACCCGACGTGACGTATAGTTTCCGGTTGCTTGTGAAAAAGGCAAATAAACGGCTGGTAGAAACTACACGACATTCCTCCTGGGTTAGTGACATCACCAACCCTAAAATGTACATAAACCCCGCCCCCTGAACACGATTTATAGATTATCAAGACAGAATATGCTAATCAATGACTAGAAGATAACTACACATCAGCTTCATAAATTCATCAACTAACCATTCAGAAATGTCCTGTTGCTTCTACATGTTTCACTTCTTCTTGAGTCTCTCCATCATTGAATGACTGCGGTTTGAACATAAAAGGCTAAAAAAAATTGAAATGTTCAGTGCAGTGTGTGTGAGTGCAAGCTGTTGAAGCTCCGCCCCCTGTGCCGGGAGCAGCAGCTCATTTGCATTTAAAGGAATGGTGTGGTGATTATTCAGGTTTGTGTGGTTATTTGTGCTTGACAATAATTTTCAGTTAAATAATAAATCACTTCTTCAATGCAATGTTTATTAGTTCAGCATATATCAACAATATTCAAAGATTCGAGTTCAAGTGGTATGATTTACATAACTGCAGTTTTTACATGTAAAGAGTGAGCTCAAAAAGAACAGCAAACATATACTTGAATATCATTATGTTGTTTATCTTTAGACATTATATATTTATCTATGAGCTTTAAAGCTGTTTTCAAGAGAAAATATCAATGCAAACTATTTTATGGCAATTTATGATTAAATAAAAATGTCAACAGATGTCTTCAGTGATAAATGTATTACTGAGAGATCTGATCAAATAAACAGCAAAATAATAATTATATGTTTTTGTGTTCATTTTCTGTTCAAGCACAACTGTATATATTCAGTCATGTCAGATCTGCCATGACAATCTAGAGAAGAGAAAAGGTTTCACATCAGTGTCGTGCAAAGAACAATAATGATTTCCTGACTGACTGCATTATGATGATGCACAGAAAACTGGCAATGCGAAGCTCAGGGACAGGCTTATATTGAGTTAGATTGTAAAATAAAGCAGAAATAGATGTCATTCAGCTGATCTTTGGTCCATCAGAGCTCCATGTTTCGATGCTTTCAAGCCTTTCTGCCAACCGCGATGGTAAATGATTCCTCCTGCAATGATTGCAGTCAGAAGAAACACAAACACAGCCAGTCCAACACCAGCGTACATCAACACACGCTTTGTCGGGGTCACCTCGTCTACAGAGACACAAGAGTTATTCACATTCATACAAAAGACAGTATTAACTAATAACTTAGATTTAGTGCTGGATCTCCAGTCGCTATGAAAAATGAACATCCAAGATAATGATCAACATGTGATGCTGTGATCAACTGTGATGTCAACAACGTCTTCTGGCTCTTCTGTTACAAAAAGACCAGTAAATATAATCAGTTTATCAAACAAACACACAAGAAAACGTTTTTAGTTGTTAGTTGTATGGTAGAGTTTAGAAGAGATTTAGTCCCATAGTGTCGGCTCAGATCCGGTACGTGTGGAATCCATTTGTACCAGATCTGGGACGACACTATGTTGCTGTCGTTTTTAACTTAAAGTTAAATAACTTAAAGCAATATAAATGATGCATAATGAGATATCAGGGCCTTTAGAAAAAAAATGTCCAAACTTTTGATTAGATGTTTGTGATTTAAATATTTTCTCTATCCAATTTATACTGTATATATAGGGCCTACATACTTAAAAAATGTAAGATCTTCATTAACCATAAATATGATGAGAAAAACTGAAATCTGTTACCCTCAATCTCCAGTCTGATGGGTTTGTCGAAGTGCATCTCTGGAGCGTCAGACTTTAGTCCACAGAAATAAAGTCCTGAATCTGATTCTGTTACTCCAGAAATAGTTAAAGAGACTCTGGTGACCCAACTGTCTGCTGTTATTTCCATGCGATTGCTGTTTGGATTGTAGTTGATCAGGAGATTTCTCCCGGTTTTGTATTTCTTTGCAGAAATCAGCAGAACGAGCTCTTCAGATCTGAGATGATACCAGGCGACTTCATATCTGTTTCTCATGCTGCAGTTCAGAGTGATGTCTTCTCCAATCCGAACTCTCACATCAGAAGATCCTTCAACTGACAAATCTGGAGAGACATTGATAAACACACATCCTTTTAGACTATGTTTATGGTTATTATTGTATTTGACATTGATATGTTAATTTCTTGAATGCTTGAAATATAGTATATTTACCACTGGATGTGATTTGCATAATCCAACAAGAAAATACACAGAAGAAAATGACTTTCTCCATTGTGTCTGTCGTTCGCAAAGGTGTTGAACAAACTATAGGTTTCAGATCAATGCAGAGACACTTAAACCACACAGAGTCGTCACTTCCGTCAGAAGAATATAAAGCATTGAAACAAAGTCTCTTATTAGATCAAGTGTTTTATTCTCAAATCAAACAGCCATGTGCTGAAATTCTTGTGATTTTTTTATATAGTTTGTACTCTGTCTGCATTTGCTTAGACACTATACAAAACTTGCCTTTAAGTATGTGTAGATTTGTGAGTTCATGATCAAAAATATTACGTTGCTACAAAGCCTGTAAATAATTACGTTGCTACAAAACAAGGTTTTGTTAAATATCCAAAATATACTGAAGCATAGAGTGCTTGAGTTAGAGTTGAGTTAGAGTAGAACACAGAGTTTTCACTTCCGTCAGAGGAATATAAAGCATTCAGTCTCTATCAGTTCAACTTTCGTATTTGTACTTTTCCCTTTATAATAAACATTATGAATGCTGTTGTTTTCATTGCTGTTACAACACAGAAGGGGCAGACACACGGATAAGGTAATGAGAGTTTATTGTTAACAACCAGATGAGTGATCGGCAGTGCAGATGAAGGTGAGTGGATCTGAATTTATCCCGATGATGTTGACTTGAGTGATTCAGTTTGTCTTTCTTGCAGATGGAGAGCGGAGGGAGATTACCGGAACCGGAGGAGACACTGGAGAACACAGGAGACGAAGACCCACAAGGAAGACTGGGAGACTGGGAGAGGAAGCCACGGAACTGGTAAGCAGTTTGAGGAGTCCTGGAGGTAAGCATACAGATAGCGTCTAGATGCAAACGATACCGGACAATGAGTGAGAGTGAGAGCGGGGTTTAAGTGCTGGAGGTGATTAATGAACTGATGATATGCAGGTGTGTGTGATCAGTATTCGGGAGAGGAGGTGCGCCGTGATTGAGTGAGGGTGGAGTCTGGCGTGATTGTAACATTACCCCCCCCCCTCCACGGCCCGCTCCTGAGGGCCGAGGACCCCGACGTCGTGGCGGTCGGCCTCTTCCCCGGGGTGCGGGTCTTTCCGGATGAATGGCATGGAACTGATCGAGCAGGTTGGGATCAAGTATATCATTTCTGGGTACCCATGAACGTTCCTCGGGACCGTAGCCCTCCCAATCCACGAGGTACTCTAGAAGACCACCACGACGCCGGGAGTCCAAGATTTCATGAACCTGGTAGGTAGCACCGTCTTCTAGGATGAGTGGAAGGGGAGGTTCCGCCGCTGCGCCAGACTCTGAGGGAACAGAAACAGAGGGATGGTGAGGTTTCAACAAGGAGACATGGAAGGTAGGATGAATCCTGTACTGCGGTGGCAATTGGAGTTGATACGTGACAGGGTTGATCTGCTTTACGATGGTGAAGGGGCCAATGAACCTGGGACTCAGCTTTCGGCAAGGCAGACGTAACCTGATGTCCCTGGTGGACAGCCAGACCTTCTGACCTGGTTGATACGAAGGGGCGTCAGAGCGACGAAGGTCGGCTGTCATCCTACATCTGCGCAATGCCCGTTGCAGATGGTGGTGCGCTGAGTCCCAAACCCTCTCGCTCTCTCGGAACCAGTAGTCAACTGCAGGAACATCCGATGGTTCCCCAGTCCAGGGGAACAATGGAGGTTGGTAACCGAGCACGCACTGGAAGGGAGTGAGTCCAGTGGTAGGTTGCCGTAAAGAATTCTGTGCGTACTCGGCCCAACCCAGGAACTGGTTCCAAGAGTCCTGGTGGCCATGACAGAAGGTACGGAGGAAACGTCCGATCTCTTGAATCTTCCGTTCTGTCTGCCCGTTCGACTGCGAATGGTAACCAGAGGAGAGGCTAACAGTCACACCTAGGAGTGAGAAGAACGCCTTCCATACCCTGGAGATGAACTGAGGTCCCCTATCAGACACAATGTCTTCTGGAATTCCATAAACTCTGAAGATGTGGTTAAACATCAGCTCGGCAGTCTGTATGGCAGTGGGGAGTCCCTTCAGGGGAAGTAGACGACATGACTTGGAGAATCTGTCGATGATTACTAGGATGCAGGTACAGTTATCAGAAGCAGGTAAGTCGACACAAATCAACTCCTAGGTGTGACCAGGGTCTGTTGGGAACGGGCAGAGGATGTAGTTTGCCAGATGGAAGATGGCGAGGGCTCTTCGAGATGGCGCAATCCTTGCAACCTCTCACGTACCTTCTGACGTCCGCTGCCATGTTAGGCCACCAGAAGCATTCTTTCAGCAGCGAGAGGGTCTTGATCTGGATGGATCAAGAGAGGAGCGGAGGTGAAGGCTTTCTTGAGGGACTCAAAGGCGTGGGTGGCAGTAGATCCAAGGAACTGCACTGAGGGTTGGTGGAAGGAACACTTCTCGGCCTTCAAGAACAGCTGGAAATCCCTCAGGCGTTTCAGGACCTCCGCAACGTGGTGGCGATGTTCAGCCATACTCTGGGAGTAAATCAGGATATCATCGATGTAGACCAGAACTGACTTGTGGAGGAACTCCCGGAGTACTTCATGGATGAAGTCCTGGAACACGGAGGGGGCGTTGGCCAATCCATAAGGCATGACGAGATACTCATAGTGTCCAGTAGGGGTCACAAAGGCCGTCTTCCATTCGTCCCCCTCACGTATCCGGATGAGATTGTATGCGCTGCGGAGGTCCAACTTGGAGAAAACAGTGGCACCTCAGAGATGTTCCAGTGCAGCGGGGACGAGAGGAAGGGGATAGCGGAACTTGATGGTGATACGGTTGAATACAGGGCCGCAAGCCTCCATCCTTCTTTGCCACAAAAAAGAAACTGGAAGCAGCAGGGGACGTAGACGGACGGATGTAACCTTGCTCCAGTGCCTCCTTGATGTATTCCTCCATGGCCTTCTCCTCCGGCAGTGATAGAGGGTAAATCTTACCTTGGGGCACTGGCTCACCCTGAAGCAGATCGATGGCACAGTCCCATGGCCTATGTAGAGGCAGCTTGGAGGCTCGCTGGGGACAGAAGACATCACTGAAGTAGGCATAACAAGGAGGAATATCCACGGAACGTTTCTCCACGGGGCTTTCGATGGAAGTAGAGCAAAGGGGTAACTTCTTGGAACGTGGAATCGGAAGTGCAGGAAAACAGCTCGGGAAACAGCAACTGCCCCACTTCAGGATCTCTCCTGTCCTCCAGGAGATGATGGGGTTGTGCTGCTCCAACCAAGGACGCCCCAGAATCACATCAGCGGTGGATTCCTCCAGAACCAGTAGGTGTTGTTGTTCCACATGTAAAGCTCCCACTTGAAGTTGAACGGGTCCAGCACTGAAACTCACCCGTCTCCGACTGAGAGGTTTGTCAGTTACCGAGTTGACCTGGTAGACGGATTTCGTGGCAGTGGATTTGAGCTTGAGCTGACGGCAGAGGGCGCCGGAGATGAAATTGCCTGCAGAGCCTGAGTCGAGTAGACTGGAATGACAAAATCAGCAGTAATTAGTTCTACTAAAGTAGTGAGAGGCTTCATCTTTTCGATAGAAGGAACTATAGCACTCACCATGGGACTAGGAGGACGAATGGGACATTTTGAGATGTAATGTTCAGAGGAACCACAATATAGGCATAGATGCTGTGTTTTCCGTCTCTGACGTTCAGCGCGTGATAACCGTGCACTATCCAGCTGCATAGGCTCATGGACTGGTTCTGGAGGGCTGATGGACTCAGGTCGACGGAGGAATGGAAGAGTGAACGGCTGGTCTGGGTGCTCTTCGAGACACGACTGCATACGAGTGGCGAAGCGTGTAGAGAGTTGGATGAAGCGTTCAAGCCCGATGGAATCCTCGTATGCAGCGAGATGCAACCGCACTCGAGGATTTAACCCTTGACGATATGTGGTGATCAGGGCTTGTTCATTCCACCCGCTAGCAGCAGCTAATGTACGGAACTGTAGGGCATAGTCACTCACAGACATAGTATTCTGCTTCAACTGATACAGTCGTTCTCCAATCGACGAATCCCAGGTGGGCATTCCGAAAACCTCTCTGAAGTGAGTGAAGAAACTGGAAATCGACTGGACAAGTCTGACCAGAGTGATTCAGCCCAACGGAGCGCTTTACCATTCATCTGTGAAATTTCAAATGCTACTTTTGAGAGGTCAGTTGGATATAAATGCGGTTGCATCTCCCAGACCAGCGAACATTGCAAGATGAATCCGTTGCAATCCTCCGCCGATCCTGAGAAGGGCGCTGGTCGGGCCATGGGACTGGCAATTACCGGTGGTGAAGAAGTGACAATGTTTGCGGAAGTGGATCCAAGTGGAGGTGCTGGTGGAATCAGGGGAAGTGCCTGACGAAGATCATCCACGATGTCATCGAAGGGATCCGAAGTGCTCATGCTGGCTTGCGTTGTTTTGGTCCGGTATTCTGTTACAACACAGAAGGGGCAGACACACGGATAAGGTAATGAGAGTTTATTGTTAACAACCAGATGAGTGATCGGCAGTGCAGATGAAGGTGAGTGGATCTGAATTTATCCCGATGATGTTGACTTGAGTGATTCAGTTTGTCTTTCTTGCAGATGGAGAGCAGAGGGAGATTACCGGAACCGGATGAGACACTGGAGAACACAGGAGACGAAGACCCACGAGGAAGACTGGGAGACTGGGAGAGGAAGCCACGGAACAGGTAAGCAGTTTGAGGAGTCCTGGAGGTAAGCATACAGATAGCATCTAGATGCAAACAATACCGGACAATGAGTGAGAGTGAGAGCGGGGTTTAAGTGCTGGAGGTGATTAATGAACTGATGATATGCAGGTGTGTGTGATCAGTATTCGGGAGAGGAGGTGCGCCGTGATTGAGTGAGGGTGGAGTCTGGCGTGATTGTAACAATTGCAACCAGTGCACATCTTTTAACATCTCAAAAATGTGTTATATGTGGTTTAATTTAGCTTGCAAAAACACTTGGTGAGCAAAACTTGGCTATAAGTGTGTGTAGATTTGTGATATCATGATCATATTAAAGGGTTCATACAAGTTAAGCTCTATTCTGGGAGATTAATTCATTATTTTGACCAGATTACATAAAAAGTTCTTTACAAAAATGTACAAACGCAAATTATGTCTCTTCTCGGTTTATGTCATCACTGCATTACTGCACATGTGTTTTCTGAAGTACTAAGAAAACTGAAGGAGGAAGTCTATCTTTCTGAGGTATAATGTAAGACAGGAAGCTTACGCTGCAATTCTGAAAAGGTGAGAAACATCAGTGATGAACGGAAAGATGCTCAAAACTGTTAAAGGAGGCACTTATTTATTAAGTTATGCATTTAAATACAGACGGGAACAATATACTGTATCAAGTGAGCATATCAACAGTTAATTTCCCTCTTATACCCTGAGCAAAGCAATACTGAGCAACAGAAAACAACTGAATGAAAACAAAAGGACCATAAATTTAAACCTATCCCAACAATACTCAACATGATGAACTGATTCTGACAGATACTGTAAACATAGCATATTGAAATGATGAAGACATGTTTAATTCTCATAGTTTTAAAGGGATTACCATAGTACTGGAGAGCTGTATCACTCACATTTACTAGATCTACAATAATCAACATTTCAAAGATCACATGATTTTAATTCTCTCTGTCCGACTTTCCGTTTGTGCTGAGCAATTTACCAATTCAACTATAAATGCTACAAAAAAACACTTTATCAATCTCCAGGGGATCTTTCTCAGTCTCTTCTTCATTCTCTGAGGTGCAACTTTCTCAATTTCTTTTGTTTTTGTTCCCTGTTCCACTCTCTTCATGGCCTCAACATGTTAACCCATCTTCCACTGGAAGTTGAAGTACATTGCTTTGACCAACTGTGGTAATTAACGCATTAATTTACACTTTTAGTTAATAAAATAAGTTATTAAGGAATTAATACATTATGACACATTTAATTAATAACAATTTATATATTACTTAAAGCCACACCGTGTAACTTTTCAACCTTCATAATATATTTCCAAGACCCTTGTGATGGTACATCGACTTACAATAGGTTGAATGACACGTCTGCCATAGCCTGACGGGGTCTGTATCGCTTTTACTGGCACTATGTAACTTCGGGGTTCGGGTAGTAACCAGACCACAAAAAGAACTACAAAATTCGACTGCTTTACGGCATACGTCACTTCCCCCACCACTTCCTCAAATTCGGACGTGAGCGTTTATATACTGTCTATGGACGTGAGATGCCAACCAGCGTTTGTTTTCGGCTTTTGTGCGTATGTTTTTGTCATGGGGGCTGTTGTGTTTAGACCTGGCCACTTCATGCGTTTTCTCAGATCGGATAGCTATCTGATCGTGAAAAAACCAGGTGTAAATGCCCTCCGAAACGCATTCAAGACGGATTTGAATCCGATCGCTCAAACCACTTCAGGAGGTGGTCTGTGCCGCATTCCAGACGAAACTGGACAAGTGTGCATCTGGTTGTTGAAACCACATATGCAAATTGTACTCCTCCCAAAAATGCTAAAAAATAAATAATAATAAAAAAAACGTGTGAGAGCGTGTTATAGGCTATATGTTATTGCCAGATATGACGACGCGCTGGAACACGCATCACCGCAGATGAGAAGCTGAGCATCAGTTCATCAAGCCAACGTGCAAACTATCGCAAATCAAAGTTAAAGTAAGTCGCAGATGCTTAACACACAATCATCATCATCATTAAAAGTAAAGAAATGAAATGATCTTACCAGGGCTGTTACTGCTCTCTCTTATTGCGGTCTTTGATTTTCAAATTTTAGATGATGATCAATAAAATGCAGCTCATATCTGTTGCTTTCGGTGATGTGCACTCCATTAAATCTGCATATAGCGTGAGAATTGAAGATCGGATTTAAATCCGTTTCGCAAAAACACATTTATGTGACCAGGTGTAAATAGAATCGTTTTGATAAATCTGATAGCTATCCGATCTGAGAAAACGCATGAAGTGGCCAGTAAATAAATCTCTTATTTGTAAACTTGTTTGCATTCTATGTTGTATGTTGTTGCGCTTGCTTGTAGTATGTCATTTTTTTACATGCTGTTCATTACATTGCTGATAATTAGACCAGTCCAATAATTTCCACATATGTCTAGCTAGCTTTCGATTATCAGAGCTGTTAACAGACAACAAACACTCGTTTCTCTTACGTGTTTTTTGCGTTATGTTTTATTGCCTAGCTTGCCTCACGAACTAGTTTGCCAGCTGAACTCAGGTGTTGTGAGGTGTATTTATCACGTAGTCCTGAGGGATATCAGACGACGCTGTTGACGTTGATTCCTGCGATTATCATGAGAACAGTTTTCAATATCTCACATAAATATCAGGACATAAATAAGCCTAACGTAGAGGTTGTAAATAAACAAGCACAATTTGCAAACTATTATGATCAATTGCAATAATCATGTCTTCGGAGTCTGCGTGCCTGTTCCATGCCCGACGCAGGTACCGGTGTACAGGGTGGAGGGTGGGGGGGTGGAGGAGTATTTACGACAGTGCAAGTATTCCACAGCGACTCTAGGGGTCGCTGTTTGACAAAAACACAAATTCTCCACAGTGTGCCTTTAATCTATTAATCATTTAGAATCTTTATTAGTTGCTGATGCAGTAATCATTAATTAATGGTTTAGTTCTTCATGAGTCATACATTAACACATGATTATCTGTGCATTAGTTAAGTATGAATTAATGCAGATTAGTGCACCCGTATTGTAAAGTGTTACGTCACAATCATACTGAATTGTGGGACATATAGGTGCCTGAAGTGTAAATGAAGTAGACTCACTCCCTCGGTCAAAATCGAGGGATCGAGAGTCTGTCCATATACACTTCCTAGTCCACTTCACGAAGTGGAACGCACTTCAAAATGGCGGCAGGGATTCCCCCGAGGGGAAGTGCTTAGGGAAGTCCGCAAGTGCGAGTCTAAAAGTGGACTGGAACGCAGCCAAGCTTAACAAGATAACAAGGGGGCGTGGTTAATAAGAAACACCAGGGAGACTAATCAACATTAAACGTTATAAGAAACTGTAAAACATGGAGCAAGACAGGAAATAACATAAAAGTCCAGGAACACACAAAGACAGGGGAACACAGGTTGGAATCATAACAATTGTGCTGATATTTAGGGGAAAACAGCACTTTTGTTCATGTGATATTGCTTAACTATATTGCATGATATAAATATAAGACGAAAACTCATACAGGGGCATTTTGGTCTCATATCTTGAATTCCAGGGTCATTCTAACTGTATTCTTCTAGTCTACATCACACAGTGAAAGTGTACACTATCAAGGCCAGTTTTTGCTTAATGAGTGACTCAATTATGTCAGATTCACCTTAAACCAACATTTAAACCAAGATTCATTTAAACCAACAATTCTGATATTATTGTAGATGATATGTATTGCACACCTCTAGCTGCAGATGTTCACATGACAACTGCAGTTTTCAGGGAGTTTGGAAAACTCCCAGAGAGAAGTGAGGCATTTACCACTTCTAGAAGATCTGCTTCTAAACTGTTTAACACACTTTTGAAAAAAGATGTGGGAAGTGTGTCAAGAGCGCAGGTTGATGTTTTAAGGTGCTGTACGGTTTCTTCCAAAATTTTGCCATCAATTTCTTTGAAGTCAGACATAGTAACTACTTTCTCAGGTGGTTTGATCTGTCTGACCCCAGGGCAACTCAAGGATGTGCTGATCACCTTTCTGATATTATTGATTTTCTCAGAGAAGAAAGAAGCAAACTCACTGCACTTGTTGCCTGAGAGCATTTCACTGGGAATCTGGCTTGGGGGGTTTGTCAGTCTCTCTACAGTAGCAAAAAGAGTGCGTGTGTTGTTTAAATTGCTGTTTATAATATTTGAGAAGAAAGTCTGTCTAGCTTTGCTTAGTTCCATATTGAAAGCATGAAGGCTGTCTTTGTAGATGTTATAATGGACTACAAGTTTTGTCATCCGCCACATGCGCTCTGCTTTTCTGCATTGTCTTTTCATATTTTGCACTGCTGTTGAGTTTCTCCAATCCGAACTCTCACATCAGAAGATCCTTCAACTGACAAATCTGGAGAGACATTGAAAAATCAAATCCTTTTTGACTGTTAATAGCTATTGTATTTGAGGTTGATATATTAATTTCATGAGTGTTTGAAAAATAATATAATTACCACTGTGTCACGATTTCCCTGGTTTTCCCTGGTCTTGTCACATACTACATTTCCCAGCATTCCCCTGGATCCACACCTGCACTCACTTCCCTCATCACTGCAGCTGAATCCCATCTCCTCATTACCTCATCACTAGCCTTTATATTCAGCTCCCTCACATGCACTCACTGCCGGGTATTAGTGTTGTGTTCACTGTTTCATGGTTAGTCCCTCGAGCCCTCCGAGTGTTATTGCAGTTTCTGATGATCATCGTGAGTGATTCCAGGTTTCCTCACTCAGTGATTTCAGTATATTCCAAGAATATAATTCAAGGATCTGCAGTGAGGCATCGTCAGTATCTACTGAGTGTTTTCCAATCATCTTCTAAGAGTTATCGTCCGAATCGAGGGAGTATATTCAAGAGAGGCATCGTCAGTGTCTACTGAGTGTTTCCCAAGCATCTACTAAGATTCAAGTATCTGCAGTGAGGCATCGCCAGTATCTACTGAGTGTTTTCCAATCATCTTCTAAGAGTTATCGTCAGAATCGAGGGAGTATATTCAAGAGAGGCATCGTCAGTGTCTACTGAGTGTTTCCCAAGCATCTACTAAGATTCAAGTATCTGCAGTGAGGCATCGCCAGTATCTACTGAGTGTTTTCCAAGCATCTACTAAGATTTACCGTCTGATTCTACTGTGTGTGACCTATTACCTGCGGAGAGTTACCGTCTCTCGATGTCTGAGTCTTCCGGTTTCTAAGCCTAACCATCAGGTTCCAAGAAAGCTTTCTATTCCGCATGTATTCTCCATATCATCATTAACCTCTCTGTATATGTGAATTCCAAGCAGCTTCTGTGAGCGGTGGTTTCCCAGGACTCCTGGGTCCACGTTCCTTTGATCTCCAGGGTGCACGCGGTTTTCTGAATCAAGCTCCGTGTGTCATCATATCTCCTAAGATCCAAGTATTGCCATCGTGTATTACTTAGGGCCCTTGTATCAACGTGTGAACTCTGAAGACTGTTCTGTCCCAAGAATCTACACTGACATTCAATTTAACCAGTGCACTCCTGAGTTTTCCTTTAAGCCTTTCCAGTATCTGGATTTACATATGGTGTATATTAAACCTTTGTGTCTGGCATTCTTTGTGTCCTCGTCTTTACAGCTCATGACACACTGGATGTGATTTGCATAATCCAACAAGAAAATACACAGAAGAAGATTACTTTCTCCATTGTGTCTGTCGTTCGTAAGCTGGGTCGATCAAACTAAATTAAGCTCAATGCAGACACACTGAAACCACAGCTTCCACTTCCTTTACAGAGAAATTTAACGCAATGTATTAGTCTCAACTCAGAGAGTGTTTCATCCTCACTTTTATTTATTTATTGCATTAAACCTTTATATAATGCAAATCCCCATGATAACCTGATGTAGTTTATACTGGATGTGGTCTATTAGCTTAGATGCACAGCCAACAAAACTCGGCTAAGTAAGTGTGTGTTGATTTGTAAGTCCAAACATAAATATTCCAGGTTCCTTACAATGCTAGCTCTATGAACAGCTTTAAAGACATGCTTTTGTTTTTGAAATAATCAATTTCAACCATATTAAAAGAGAATTTTTAAAAGTTTTACGAATACAAATAATTTCTCTTCCTGTTTTTCAAGTCATAACATGAGTTTGAATACTGTAACTTTACACAGATCACTTTATCATATCAGTCTCGTGTTAACATGTATTTTTTAAGTGGTCTAGTTAAACTTTCAGAACAGTGTTCTATATTTTCTATATTTTTTTTTTCTGTAAACTGAGAGAGAAAGTCCATCTCTTTGAAGGTAATGACAATCAGGAAGCTTACGCTGCAAGTTTGAAAAAAGTCACCGTCACTTTGGCTTTCAACACCATCAATGATAAAGGAAAGATTCTCAAAACATTTAATGCATTTATAATTGTTTATTAAGATATTTTTAAACATACAGACAGCAGAATGGAATGACATACTGTATAGAGAATTCTTCAAATTTTCCCTCTTATACCCCAAGAAAACCGACGTTAAACAAACAACTGAAAGACAACCAGAAGACCATACACCTAAAAATGGCTCAATAAGCATATTGATATTTTCAATGTTCACTTTTTTATATTAACTCTAAAAATATTTACTTCACATTTTTCTTTTGGCTTTGCTTAATTTTACATAGTCTCTTAACCAGTTTCAAAGCATTTCTGTTCATTATTCATTTGATTTTAGAAAAGTCAGCTGGGTTGTTTTGGTTCATTATCATTATTTTGCTTCAGCTTGCTTTAGCAGGCCGATAACAGAAAGACAGACAGAGTACCATCTCTTCCTCCACTCAAGCAGTCTCTCTCACTATAAACAAATAATATTTTCAACAGCCTCCTTTGACTGCAACTTAGACAAAATGTAATAATAAATTAATTACAATAACCTTTGACCATTAACCTTTATCCATACTTTTACTTGAATATACAAAAGCTGTCTTCATCTTTAGCCACCAACATGTCTAATGACCTTCAGAAGTTAAAACTTATTGACATATTAGTTCAAAATCAAAACTTCTATATATAAAAAAATTCTTGCCCATAAGGCAAACAACATAATTTTCCTTACATAAATAAAGAGGTTTTGTTACTGTCTCCACAACAAATAATGACAATCACCTCATGGTCTCACCTGGCTCTTGAAAGCCCATTCCCATTAGCTCTTTATCTATAATCTCCTTTTCTTCAGGGTGTTGTCCCCTGGCATAGTTGCAGACACTTGTCATAATGAAAAACAAGTCATCCAATGAATGCGGTTTCTGTTGAGTGGTATAGAGGAACACACATTTCTGGGTCAGACTGCCGTAACTCCTCACAGCTCATCTCTCCTTAATGATCTGCTGATGCTGCTGGCCTCACAGTCATCTGCTGCACTCTCATACCCATCTCACATAAAACACCTCCATTCTGCCTTAGGTTGACCTCTGGCCAAAGAGGATCTTACCTGTCATAGAGTAATCACTTCGTGCACACTGGTAATCGCTCTTCCCCATAACAGAACCTTTGTCAGTTTTCTTCAACATAATCAGTTGTTTTCTGGAGCTTAGGGAAGGTGCATTCAAGAGTCACCAGAGCCATCTGGACTGCCTAATAGTGTTAACAACAGTATTTAATCACCTAAATTCATTAAACATCTTCAGATCAGCAAAATCGCAATACTGAGCTTATACTCTGTGAATTTAGATCAGCCGTCCATTCAGTGTACATCTGCATCTGGCCGTAGCCGGAGCCATCGGCCCTGTTTCATGGTGGAGACTAAAATGAGACAAAGAAGTTACTGGCCCTGAATTAAACTAGTCAAAAACGTCACTTCTATCATTTAAGACTTATTTAAAGTCATTTAGTTTTACTTTTAAAAACATTTACAAATTTCCCTTTAAATGTATGAAATCTGAACTGACTGTAGCATGATTTCTTTTAACATCTCCATGTCTATGATTTTTCAACTGAAACACTGTGCTTCACTATAAATAGCTTATTATCACTTATGACACAGGCTCAGATAACAGCTTTTAGCTGACTTTGAATGAGAGAGACTCTGAGGCATTTAGGACTGGTACACTGCACTCTCATAAACTGCTAAAATCAAACTTTATCTACCATCTTTTAACCCTCTGAGGTCGGCAATCACGCCGGCGTGATCTGCTAATTTTTTTTCCTTATCAGTGCGAAAGAGATTCAAAATACTCTATTGATTTTGATATTACATGCTTGTGTTGTACATCAATCGATCCTGTTAAGTGTGTATTATTTTTGTGTATACTCACAATAAAAACAAAGTGTTGTGCTTTTTGCCAAATAAAGAAAAATAAACATGAAGCGAGTTCTGCTTTCTCTCTGTCAGTGTAGTCCATTCTGAAACGTGTCCGAAAATGAACCATAACTCAGCGAATACTCAGTCAAACAGGCATACAGGCATACAGGCATGAAGCTTGAATTCTCTTCTTTTAAATGAAGTATTTTTTATAAAAAACAAATATTCTCAGTTTATGTATTCTCAGAGAGAGATGTCAGTCGTTCTCATCTCAGCTCATTTAGTTTTAATGTGACTCCGCCCACGGAGAGCGCGCGCTGTTCAAACGCAAATAATCTGAGGACGCAAATCTGTGAAACGCCCACATCAGCTGGATAACACACACCGCAAGTTCACTTTCAGAGTCATGTACTTTTCGACGCTAAAGAATAATACTACCTTGATAATAATCCTGGAAAATTTACCTCAGAAGTTCTGGAAGTTTCATTTCGAGGAGATCCCGCTGAGGAATAGGTCAGTTCTATGCTTTGTTCTAATCGCAAGTGTCTGTACACGCAAAAAGACTGTTTAAATATGAGTCGCATTTCTGCGTGTGAATGAATGAATGCACAGATGCGTGCCTACTAAGATGAGTAAAAATCGACTACAAAAATCGGACAGATTATAAAGTTTTTACTGTAAAATACTGCCACATCAAATAAGCTTATAATGTTGCCAATTTCTGCTCGTGTTAAATATATGTTTTGTCAAAAATAAAGTAATAAACTAAGATGTTAGATGTTCCAATGTTGGCTATATTCAAACTAATGAATACATATGATAAAATGTAGGCCTATAATCATTTATTTACAAAGAAAGAGTACACTTGAAATATTGTTGAAATTGTAATTATTGTTGTAATTGTAACCTTTTTAATAAAATAGCAAAACATATTTATAAGATAGATGTAAGCAAAATCTTAAATGGTCAATAAAAGTCTTCTTCTAAATATATATTTTGTCCTTGCCACTGGCTCAGTCAGTGTCACACCTGAATGAATGGCTCATTATGCAAGCAATTACGCATAATGGGTGGGACATTGTATTCTCAGGTGTAAACCACTCCTCGTTCACGCCCCCCTCGCATATTGGCTTTCCAAGCAAAACCTGTCTTACACAATTTAAATCTTAAAAAAGTTTTATGTGAACGATAAAGCAAGACTATTTTCACATAATTTTGAAGCCAGAACTCTAGGCAACGACATCCATTAGTCAAAAGTCTTATTGACAAATATTTAGTATGAGTTTTGTGGTCTTATTTCAGCAACTTTTATTTAAATTTTTTTTCAATAACCACGCATAAACATTATTCTCTTAAAAATACAAACATCTACATACATATGGCTTACATATTATGGTAGCCCTGTTTGTGCTATATAGAGTGAATTTACACCTTTGCCATTAATATGTTTATAAGCAACTGAAAAAAGCACAAATGTCAAGGCATGTCAGAACATCCCAAGGGCCCCAAAAACACCCCAGACCCCAGAGAGTTAACTCTAGCCCAGCAGTAAGGCATCTTTGCCAGAATTTACATGTATTTTCAAACAACCATATTTTATATTTGTCTTTTGCCCACATCAGGGAATTTAGACATTACAAATTTCCACTCAGATTGTGTCTCTGTGGCACTGGCCGTTTCAGCCACAGCACACACACCAGATTCAGATAAGCAAACTGTTTCAGCCCATCACAAGCTTATCTTTTGAAAGCAAAACATCAGCTCTTAGTTCTTTCATGGTCAACACTATTTATCCATGTTGTAACGGTGGTGGGCCCCAATAACACTTTTAACAATATTGCTCGGGCGCCAGACAGGAATAGGCCTGTCAAAATAAACCCAGGATAGCTTAACACAACCACCTGTTACATATAGAAATCACAAAAGTGTCAATAGGCTGGAGTTTTCTTCCCCCACATCTCTTTAATGAGGGGAAAATTCAGAGTCACAAGTTAATGAGCTATTCAATTTAAAAAAAAAAAAAAAAAAAACAGCAACAACAACTCCAATGGTTTATCTTTTCAAATGGTAAACGAAAAAATAAATAAAAATAAAATAACAATACAACAAAATAATAACAATTCCCCACTACGTTTTTTATTTTTTCCACAACCACGTCGTGGGCATAATACCAACTGCGAACGAACCTGTGCAGATTTCTCAAAGTCCACAATAACCAACTTGGTCCATGCACAAAGGCTTAGTAAATCAGCAGTTCAGTTCATAGTAGAGAAAAATGACAAAAGAAAATTCAACCACAAAAATAATCTTAGTCAAACAAACACACCATATGTGTGGCTTTGTAAGGTCAGTGGGTGTGTCAGTGAGTGCGTGTGTAATTCCGGACGACGTGCGTCTTTAGAAGAGCGTGTGTTGTAGTTTGTGTGGGAGAATGAGAATGGCTTTGGCACTGACCCATCAAAAGTAGCAGACCGCAAGGTCTCTGAAGAGTGTCTCTGAAGAGTGGGAACCTGTGGATTCGGAGATGATCCTCTTTTCCGGCCGCGCTTTCCAATACGGACTGCTGAAGGTAAACGGTATGTGAAGTGAAGTTGCTTGCTTTGACGCCCTCACGTAGAACCCGTTGAAAACGTCAGTCTGAAAGCGCCAAGCGACAGGACACGAACTCCCCGTTCCACACGGCAACTCCGACTTTTTCCACTCTTCAAACCCGCTCATGAGAACTACATACTATTGTGGCATCCTGTTTCCGGTGCGTGAGCCTCGCCGCCCTTAAATTTGCGTCTCTAATTAATTTATGCACGCCTCCATTTACGTCACCAAATTAACAAAGTGAAAGTAGAAGTAATAGTTCATGGCAGTAGATCGTTTTTTGTTTTTTTTACTCTGCCACAGTTCAAAACACTAACACACTGTTTGTTTAATCAGATGCCTACACATTTTACATTTAGCAACTGTTAATCCAGTAATACTTCTTATAATACTGAAAAATGTTTTTTCTAGGAGTTTATTAATCTGCAATTAGGATTCACACTAACTTTGAGGAGGCTAGCACTCTCCGCTTGTGATGCATCTTTTGCAGTTATCATTGTAAATCATCCGTGAGATTAGTCTCTCTATATCATCTAAACCCTTTTAAAGTGTTCCATTAAAACACAATCATCCCTTTAGTTACTTTTATGTATTTTGCAACTCATATTTTTAGTCATTATCCTGTATTCATCAATTCACTTATAAAAAATATTATTATAGATCTTTCCTTCAAAAGGATTCCCTTAAGACTTCAATATTTTGACCTTGTTTTAGTTTTATCTCTTATTCTTTCTCAGACGAAATCATCATTTATCATCATTTAAACTCTGATCTACTTTCAAACCCACAATAATACTAGAAATGTATGTTACTTTCACATTTTCTTACCTTCTGAGTGGCCATTTACAATTCGGGGCTAAATAGCCCTGCTGACCATAATTAAAATACTCTCTGTCATCTGGTGGGTTCATGTGTCAGCCTCAACAACAGCAACACACACCTTGCCTATAGTTTGATCATTGAGCTTGCAAACGGCTCCAACTTACTGCACACCCTTGAAGCAGTGTGTCCCGATCAGGAATGTAAACACAGCCACTGATAAGCAGTTCTCTGTATTCTTTTGACAGTCCACCAGTTTCAATTACAATAGTTAAATAGTTTAGCACAAAATAGTACAATAGTTTAGCCAGTCAAGTTGTTGTTTAAATT
>NC_139974.1:1831361-2270965 GCF_963993115.1 Abramis brama | reverse complement strand
TCGTTCTATCTATCGTTCTATCATTCTATCTATCTATCTATCTATCTATCTATCTATCTATCTATCTATCGTTCTATCTATCTATCTATCTATCTATCTATCTATCTATCTATCTATCTATCTATCTATCTATCTATCTATCTATCTATCGTTCTATCTATCTATCTATCTATCTATCTATCTATCTATCTATCTATCTATCTATCGTTCTATCTATCTATCTATCTATCTATCTATCTATCTATCTATCTATCTATCTATCTATCTATCTATCTATCGTTCTATCGTTCTATCTATCGTTCTATCGTTCTATCTATCTATCTATCTATCTATCGTTCTATCGTTTTATCTATCGTTCTATCTATCTATCTATCTATCTATCTATCGTTCTATCTATCTATCTATCTATCTATCTATCTATCGTTCTATCTATCTATCTATCTATCTATCTATCTATCTATCTATCTATCTATCTATCTATCGTTCTATCTATCTATCTATCTATCTATCTATCTATCTATCTATCTATCTATCTATCTATCGTTCTATCGTTCTATCGTTCTATCTATCGTTCTATCGTTCTATCTATCTATCTATCTATCTATCTATCTATCTATCTATCTATCTATCTATCTATCGTTCTATCTGTCTATCTATCTATCTATCGTTCTATCTATCTATCTATCTATCTATCGTTCTATCTATCTATCGTTCTATCTATCTATCTATCTACCGTTCTATCTATCGTTCTATCTATCTATCTATCGTTCTATCTATCTATCGTTCTATCTATCGTTCTATCTATCTATCGTTCTATCTATCGTTCTATCTATCTATCTATCTATCTATCTATCTATCTATCTATCTATCTATCTATCTATCTATCTATCTATCGTTCTATCGTTCTATCGTTCTATCTATCTATCTATCGTTCTATCTATCTATCTATCGTTCTATCTATATATCTATCGTTCTATCTATCTATCGTTCTATCTATCTATCTATCTATCTATCTATCTATCTATCTATCTATCTATCTATCTATCTATCGTTCTATCTATCGTTCTATCTATCTATCTATCTATCTATCTATCTATCTATCTATCTATCTATCTATCTATCTATCGTTCTATCGTTCTATCGTTCTATCTGTCTATCTATCGTTCTATCTATCTATCGTTCTATCTATCTATCGTTCTATCTATCGTTCTATCTATCTATCGTTCTATCTATCGTTCTATCTATCTATCGTTCTATCTATCTATCTATCTATCTATCTATCTATCTATCGTTCTATCTATCTATCTATCGTTCTATCTATCTATCTATCGTTCTATCTATCTATCTATCGTTCTATCTATATATCTATCGTTCTATCTATCTATCGTTCTATCTATCTATCTATCTATCTATCTATCTATCTATCTATCTATCTATCTATCGTTCTATCTATCGTTCTATCTATCTATCTATCTATCTATCTATCTATCTATCTATCTATCGTTCTATCGTTCTATCTATCGTTCTATCGTTCTATCTATCTATCTATCTATCTATCTATCTATCTATCTATCTATCTATCTATCTATCTATCTATCTATCTATCTATCTATCTATCTATCGTTCTATCTATCTATCTATCTATCGTTCTATCTATCTATCTATCTATCTATCGTTCTATAGATAGATAGATAGATAGAATGATATCTATCTATCGTTCTATCGTTCTATCTATCTATCTATCTATCTATCTATCTATCTATCTATCTATCTATCTATCTATCTATCTATCTATCGTTCTATCTATCTATCGTTCTATCTATCTATCTATCTATCTTTCTATCTATCTATCTATCTATCGTTCTATCTATCGTTCTATCTATCTATCTATCGTTCTATCTATCTATCGTTCTATCTATCTATCTATCTATCTATCTATCTATCTATCTATCTATCTATCTATCTATCTATCTATCTATCGTTCTATCTATCGTTATATCTATCTATCTATCTACCGTTCTATCTATCGTTCTATCTATCTATCTATCGTTCTATCTATCTATCTATCTATCTATCTACCGTTCTATCTATCGTTCTATCTATCTATCTATCGTTCTATCTATCTATCGTTCTATCTATCTATCGTTCTATCTATCGTTCTATCTATCTATCGTTCTATCTATCTATCGTTCTATCTATCGTTCTATCTATCTATCGTTCTATCTATCTATCTATCTATCTATCTATCTATCTATCTATCTATCTATCTATCGTTCTATCTATCTATCTATCGTTCTATCTATCTATCTATCGTTCTATCTATATATCTATCGTTCTATCTATCTATCTATCTATCTATCTATCTATCTATCTATCTATCTATCTATCTATCTATCTATCGTTCTATCTATCGTTCTATCTATCGTTCTATCTATCTATCGTTCTATCTGTCTATCTATCTATCTATCTATCTATCTATCTATCTATCTATCGTTCTATCTATCTATCTATCGTTCTATCTATCTATCTATCTACCGTTCTATCTATCTACCGTTCTATCTATCTATCTATCTATCTATCTATCTATCTATCTATCTATCTATCTATCTATCTATCTATCTATCTATCTATCTATCTATCTATCTATCTATCTATCGTTCTATCTATCTATGGTTCTATCTATCTATCTATCTATCTTTCTATCTATCTATCTATCGTTCTATCTATCGTTCTATCTATCTATCTATCTATCTATCTATCTATCTATCTATCGTTCTATCTATCTATCTATCTATCGTTCTATCTATCTATCGTTCTATCTATCTATCTATCGTTCTATCTATCGTTCTATCTATCTATCGTTCGTTCGTTCTATCTATCGTTCTATCTATCGTTCTATCATTCTATCTATCTATCGTTCTATCTATCTATCTATCTATCTATCTATCTATCTATCTATCGTTCTAACTATCTATCTATCTATCTATCTATCGTTCTATCTATCTATCGTTCTATCTATCTATCTATCTATCTTTCTATCTATCTATCTATCGTTCTATCTATCGTTCTATCTATCTATCTATCGTTCTATCTATCTATCTATCTATCTATCGTTCTATCTATCTATCTATCTATCGTTCTATCTATCTATCGTTCTATCTATCTATCTATCGTTCTATCTATCTATCGTTCTATCTATCTATCGTTCGTTCGTTCTATCTATCGTTCTATCTATCGTTCTATCTATCGTTCTATCATTCTATCTATCTATCGTTCTATCTATCTATCTATCTATCTATCTATCTATCTATCTATCTATCTATCTATCTATCTATCTATCTATCTATCGTTCTAACTATCTATCTATCTATCTATCGTTCTATCTATCTATCGTTCTATCTATCTATCTATCTATCTTTCTATCTATCTATCTATCGTTCTATCTATCGTTCTATCTATCTATCTATCGTTCTATCTATCGTTCTATCTATCTATCTATCTATCTATCTATCTATCTATCTATCTATCTATCGTTCTATCTATCTATCGTTCTATCTATCTATCGTTCTATCTATCTATCTATCGTTCTATCTATCTATCGTTCTATCTATCTATCTATCGTTCTATCTATCTATCTATCTATCTATCTATCTATCTATCTATCTATCTATCTATCGTTCTATCTATCTATCTATCGTTCTATCTATCTATCGTTCTATCTATCTATCGTTCTATCTATCTATCTATCTATCTATCTATCTATCTATCTATCGTTCTATCTATCTATCTATCGTTCTATCTATCTATCGTTCTATCTATCTATCTATCGTTCTATCTATCTATCGTTCTATCTATCTATCGTTCGTTCATTCTATCATTCTATCTATCTATCGTTCTATCTATCTATCTATCTATCTATCGTTCTAACTATCTATCTATCTATCTATCTATCGTTCTATCTATCTATCGTTCTATCTATCTATCTATCTATCTTTCTATCTATCTATCTATCGTTCTATCTATCGTTCTATCTATCTATCGTTCTATCTATCTATCGTTCTATCTATCTATCTATCTATCTATCTATCTATCTATCTATCTATCTATCTATCTATCTATCGTTCTATCTATCTATCTATCGTTCTATCTATCTATCGTTCTATCTATCTATCTATCGTTCTATCTATCTATCGTTCTATCTATCTATCTATCTATCAATCTATCTATCTATCTATCGTTCTATCTATCTATCTATCGTTCTATCTATCTATCTATCTATCGATCGTTCTATCTATCTATCTATCTATCGTTCTATCTATCGTTCTATCATTCTATCTATCTATCTATCTATCTATCTATCTATCTATCTATCGTTCTGTCTATCTATCTATCTATCTATCTATCTATCTATCTATCTATCTATCTATCTATCTATATATCTATCTATCTATCTATCGTTCTATCTATCTATATATCGTTCTATCTATCTATCTATCTATCTATCTATCTATCGTTCTATCGTTCTATCTATCGTTCTATCTATCTATCTATCTATCTATCTATCTATCTATCTATCTATCTATCTATCTATCTATCGTTCTATCTATCTATCTATCGTTCTATCTATCTATCTATCTATCTATCTATCGTTCTATCGTTCTATCTATCGTTCTATCTATCTATCTATCTATCTATCTATCTATCTATCTATCTATCTATCTATCTATCTATCTATCTATCTATCGTTCTATCTATCTATCTATCTATCGATCGTTCTATCTATCTATCTATCTATCTATCGTTCTATCTATCGTTCTATCATTCTATCTATCTATCTATCTATCGTTCTATCTATCTATCTATCTATCTATCTATCTATCTATCTATCTATCTATCTATCGTTCTATCTATCTATCTATCGTTCTATCTATCTATCTATCTATCGATCGTTCTATCTATCTATCTATCTATCGTTCTATCTATCGTTCTATCATTCTATCTATCTATCTATCTATCTATCTATCTATCTATCTATCTATCTATCTATCTATCTATCTATCGTTCTATCTATCTATCTATCTATCTATCTATCTATCTATCTATCTATCTATCTATCTATCTATCGTTCTATCTATCTATATATCGTTCTATCTATCTATCTATCTATCTATCTATCGTTCTATCGTTCTATCTATCGTTCTATCTATCTATCTATCTATCTATCTATCTATCTATCTATCTATCTATCTATCTATCTATCGTTCTATCTATCTATCTATCGTTCTATCTATCTATCTATCTATCTATCTATCTATCGTTCTATCGTTCTATCTATCGTTCTATCTATCTATCTATCTATCTATCTATCGTTCTATCTATCTATCTATCTATCTATCTATCTATCTATCTATCTATCTATCTATCTATCTATCGTTCTATCTATCTATCTATCTATCTATCTATCTATCTATCTATCGTTCTATCTATCTATCTATCGTTCTATCTATCTATCTATCTATCTATCTATCTATCTATCGTTCTATCTATCTATCTATCTATCTATCTATCTATCTATCGTTCTATCGTTCTATCTATCGTTCTATCTATCTATCTATCTATCTATCTATCTATCTATCGATCGTTCTATCTATCTATCTATCTATCGTTCTATCTATCGTTCTATCATTCTATCTATCTATCTATCTATCTATCTATCTATCTATCTATCTATCGTTCTATCTATCTATCTATCTATCTATCTATCTATCTATCTATCTATCTATCTATCTATCTATCTATCTATCTATCTATCGTTCTATCTATCTATCTATCTATCTATCTATCTATCTATCTATCTATCTATCTATCTATCTATCTATCGTTCTATCTATCTATCTATCTATCTATCTATCTATCTATCTATCTATCTATCTATCTATCTATCTATCTATCGTTCTATCGTTCTATCTATCGTTCTATCGTTCTATCTATCTATCTATCTATCTATCGTTCTATCGTTTTATCTATCGTTCTATCTATCTATCTATCTATCTATCGTTCTATCTATCTATCTATCTATCTATCTATCGTTCTATCTATCTATCTATCTATCTATCTATCTATCTATCTATCTATCTATCTATCTATCTATCTATCTATCGTTCTATCTATCTATCGTTCTATCTATCTATCTATCTATCTATCTATCTATCTATCTATCTATCTATCTATCTATCTATCTATCTATCTATCTATCGTTCTATCGTTCTATCTATCGTTCTATCGTTCTATCTATCTATCTATCTATCTATCTATCTATCTATCTATCTATCTATCTATCTATCTATCGTTCTATCTATCTATCGTTCTATCTATCTATCTATCTACCGTTCTATCTATCGTTCTATCTATCTATCTATCGTTCTATCTATCTATCGTTCTATCTATCGTTCTATCTATCTATCGTTCTATCTATCGTTCTATCTATCTATCTATCTATCTATCTATCTATCTATCTATCTATCTATCTATCTATCTATCGTTCTATTGTTCTATCTATCTATCTATCGTTCTATCTATCTATCTATCGTTCTATCTATATATCTATAGTTCTATCTATCTATCGTTCTATCTATCTATCTATCTATCTATCTATCTATCTATCTATCTGTCTATCTATCTATCTATCGTTCTATCTATCGTTCTATCTATCTATCTATCTATCTATCTATCTATCGTTCTATCTATCTATCGTTCTATCTATCTATCTATCTACCGTTCTATCTATCGTTCTATCTATCTATCTATCGTTCTATCTATCTATCGTTCTATCTATCGTTCTATCTATCTATCGTTCTATCTATCGTTCTATCTATCTATCTATCTATCTATCTATCTATCTATCTATCTATCTATCTATCGTTCTATCGTTCTATCTATCTATCTATCGTTCTATCTATCTATCTATCGTTCTATCTATATATCTATCGTTCTATCTATCTATCGTTCTATCTATCTATCTATCGTTCTATCTATCTATCGTTCTATCTATCTATCTATCTATCTATCTATCTATCTATCTATCTATCTATCGTTCTATCTATCGTTCTATCTATCGTTCTATCTATCTATCTATCTATCTATCTATCTATCTATCTATCTATCTATCTATCTATCTATCTATCGTTCTATCGTTCTATCTATCGTTCTATCGTTCTATCTATCTATCTATCTATCTATCTATCTATCTATCTATCTATCTATCTATCGTTCTATCTATCTATCTATCGATCGTTCTATCTATCTATCTATCGTTCTATCTATCTATCTATCGTTCTATCTATATATCTATCGTTCTATCTATCTATCGTTCTATCTATCTATCTATCTATCTATCTATCTATCTATCTATCGTTCTATCTATCGTTCTATCTATCGTTCTATCTATCTATCTATCTATCTATCTATCTATCTATCTATCTATCTATCGTTCTATCGTTCTATCTATCGTTCTATCGTTCTATCTATCTATCTATCTATCTATCTATCTATCTATCTATCGTTCTATCTATCTATCTATCTATCGTTCTATCTATCTATCTATCTATCTATCGTTCTATAGATAGATAGATAGATAGAATGATATCTATCTATCGTTCTATCGTTCTATCTATCTATCTATCTATCTATCTATCTATCTATCTATCGTTCTAACTATCTATCTATCTATCTATCGTTCTATCTATCTATCGATAGAATGATATCGATAGAATGATAGATAGAACTATATCGATAGAATGATATCTATCTATCGTTCTATCGTTCTATCTATCTATCTATCTATCTATCTATCGTTCTAACTATCTATCTATCTATCTATCTATCGTTCTATCTATCTATCGTTCTATCTATCTATCTATCTATCTTTCTATCTATCTATCTATCGTTCTATCTATCGTTCTATCTATCTATCTATCGTTCTATCTATCTATCGTTCTATCTATCTATCTATCTATCTATCTATCTATCTATCTATCTATCTATCTATCGTTCTATCTATCGTTATATCTATCTATCTATCTACCGTTCTATCTATCGTTCTATCTATCTATCTATCGTTCTATCTATCTATCGTTCTATCTATCTATCGTTCTATCTATCTATCGTTCTATCTATCTATCTATCTATCTATCTATCTATCTATCTATCTATCTATCTATCTATCTATCTATCTATCTATCTATCTATCTATCGTTCTATCTATCTATCTATCGTTCTATCTATCTATCTATCGTTCTATCTATCTATCTATCGTTCTATCTATCTATCGTTCTATCTATCTATCTATCTATCTATCTATCTATCTATCTATCTATCTATCTACCGTTCTATCTATCGTTCTATCTATCTATCTATCTACCGTTCTATCTATCGTTCTATCTATCTATCTATCGTTCTATCTATCTATCGTTCTATCTATCTATCGTTCTATCTATCGTTCTATCTATCTATCGTTCTATCTATCTATCGTTCTATCTATCTATCTATCTATCGTTCTATCTATCTATCTATCGATCTATCTATCTATCGTTCTATCTATCTATCGTTCTATCTATCTATCTATCGATCGTTCTATCTATCTATCTATCTATCTATCTATCGTTCTATCTATCTATCGTTCTATCTATCTATCTATCTATCTATCTATCTATCATTCTATCTATCGTTCTATCTATCTATCGTTCTATCGTTCTATCTATCTATCTATCTATCTATCTATCTATCGTTCTATCGTTCTATCTATCGTTCTATCTATCTATCTATCTATCTATCTATCTATCTATCTATCTATCTATCTATCTATCTATCTATATATCTATCGTTCTATCTATCTATCTATCTATCTATCATTCTATCTATCGTTCTATCTATCTATCGTTCTATCTATCTATCTATCGTTCTATCGTTCTATCTATCTATCTATCTATCTATCTATCTATCTATCGTTCTATCGTTCTATCTATCGTTCTATCGTTCTATCTATCTATCTATCTATCTATCTATCTATCTATCTATATATCTATCGTTCTATCTATCTATCTATCTATCTATCTATCTATCTATCTATCTATCTATCGTTCTATCTATCTATCGTTCTATCTATCTATCGTTCTATCTATCTATCTATCGATCTATCTATCTATCTATCTATCTATCTATCGTTCTATCTATCTATCTATCGTTCTATCTATCTATCGTTCTATCTATCTATCGTTCTATCTATCTATCTATCGATCGTTCTATCTATCTATCTATCTATCGTTCTATCTATCTATCGTTCTATCTATCTATCTATCTATCTATCTATCTATCTATCTATCTATCTATCTATCTATCTATATATCTATCGTTCTATCTATCTATCGTTCTATCTATCTATCTATCTATCTATCTATCTATCTATCATTCTATCTATCGTTCTATCTATCTATCGTTCTATCTATCGTTCTATCGTTCTATCGTTCTATCGTTCTATCTATCTATCTATCTATCGTTCTATCGTTCTATCGTTCTATCTATCGTTCTATCGTTCTATCGTTCTATCGTTCTATCTATCTATCTATCTATCTATCTATCGTTCTATCTATCTATCGTTCTATCTATCGTTCTATCTATCTATCTATCGTTCTATCTATCTATCGTTCTATCTATCTATCGTTCGTTCGTTCTATCTATCGTTCTATCTATCGTTCTATCATTCTATCTATCTATCGTTCTATCTATCTATCGTTCTATCTATCTATCGATCTATCTATCTATCTATCTATCTATCTATCGTTCTATCTATCTATCGTTCTATCGTTTTATCTATCGTTCTATCTATCGTTCTATCTATCTATCTATCTATCGTTCTATCTATCTATCTATCGTTCTATCTATCTATCGTTCTATCTATCTATCGTTCTATCTATCTATCTATCTATCTATCTATCTATCTATCGTTCTATCGTTCTATCTATCGTTCTATCTATCTATCTATCTATCTATCTATCTATCTATCTATCTATATATCTATCGTTCTATCTATCTATCGTTCTATCTATCTATCTATCTATCTATCTATCTATCTATCATTCTATCTATCGTTCTATCTATCTATCGTTCTATCTATCGTTCTATCGTTCTATCGTTCTATCGTTCTATCTATCTATCTATCTATCGTTCTATCGTTCTATCGTTCTATCTATCGTTCTATCGTTCTATCGTTCTATCGTTCTATCTATCTATCTATCTATCTATCTATCGTTCTATCTATCTATCGTTCTATCTATCGTTCTATCTATCTATCTATCGTTCTATCTATCTATCGTTCTATCTATCTATCGTTCTATCTATCTATCGTTCGTTCGTTCTATCTATCGTTCTATCTATCGTTCTATCATTCTATCTATCTATCGTTCTATCTATCTATCGTTCTATCTATCTATCGATCTATCTATCTATCTATCTATCTATCTATCGTTCTATCTATCTATCGTTCTATCGTTTTATCTATCGTTCTATCTATCGTTCTATCTATCTATCTATCTATCGTTCTATCTATCTATCGTTCTATCTATCTATCTATCGATCGTTCTATCTATATATCTATCGATCGTTCTATCTATATATCTATCGTTCTATCTATCTATCGTTCTATCTATCTATCTATCTATCTATCTATCTTTCTATCTATCTATCTATCGATCGTTCTATCTATATATCTATCGTTCTATCTATCTATCGTTCTATCTATCTATCTATCTATCTATCTATCTATCTATCTATCTATCGTTCTATCTATCTATCGTTCTATCTATCTATCTATCTATCTATCTATCTATCTATCTATCTATCTATCTATCTATCTATCTATCTATCTATCGTTCTATCTATCTATCTATCTATCTATCTATCTATCTATCTATCGTTCTATCGTTCTATCGTTCTATCTATCTATCGTTCTATCTATCTATCGTTCTATCTATCGTTCTATCTATCTATCTATCTATCTATCTATCTATCTATCTATCTATCTATCGTTCTATCTATCTATCGTTCTATCTATCTATCTATCTATCTATCTATCTATCTATCTATCTATCTATCTATCTATCTATCTATCGTTCTATCGCCTATACACCATTATCAATATAGCAAAGTTTTGCTAACTAATATTTTTAATGTTGTTTAATTGTTTAAAAACTATGAACACCATACAACATCATATCTTACCTCATCTTCACCCCACATGTTATTGTTGTTAGTAATAAGTTCTGTTGTTGTATTTTAGTTTCTGTAAACTATAACACTAAAAGACTGCTGTGACTTTGTTTCAGGAGAGTCTGTTCTCTTTTATTTTAAGGCATGTTTTGCTTTTCAGTGTGAGTATGTTTTTGCCATGCTACAGATACAAATGGTCACCAGGAGATTAATTCTTTGGACTTTGGTGATGTTGCCTTTTTTTCTTCAGCTAGTGGCTCCTAAAGGTCAAGATTTGTAATTTTGTACTAAAACAAAATGTTCAACAAATAAAAAGAATATTATAAGGACAAATGTTCATGAGTTATTGTGATTTCTGGGGGGTGGGGTAAACAAACCTTTAAAAAAAAAAAAAAACCTCAATACTAATACTGTAAATGAAAAATACAGTAATACTACTGTAAATGCAAGTACAGTAAATGGTACAGTATACTGCAAGTGAAAATACAGTAATAATACTATAAACATTTTTACAGTAAATTACTGGCATCCAGCTGCCAGTAAGTTACTGTAAAATTTACAGCAACCTCTTTACAGTGTGGTAATCCAGATTCTCACGAGAGCACAAGTTGAATTTGCTCAGCGAGTTGTCGAGTAATGATGCTCATTAAATATGCCCCTTGATCTGAGCTGCACCAATCACATCGGGTTATCTGATATAGGCGGGCCAGAGGCGAGATGACGACAGCGCTGTGACGTCGAAGTCCTTAGTAAACATTGCAAGATGGCTCTATCTATTGCAGTTGTTTGAAACGGCTTTGACCGCTACAATGAACGAGTTAGACTTGGCTTTTTATCTAAAACAGGAACAGAAGACGCCGCTCGAATCCTTCCTTTGCAAGGACGTTTTTGCTGGTTTTGCTGACCGGATACAGTAAGAGTCTAATCTACCAGTTAGCGCCGCTGCTAGCTAAGCGTATGGGGATTATTGTTGTGATTGGTCGTAGTGTTATCCTATTGCGTGCAGTTAGATTTTCAAATGCAGGCTTGGTGCCGCCCCTCGAGCTGGCCGAGTTTCATTATTCGACCCCAGACCTATTGATCTTTTAGAATTAGGTCTGGATTTCAAGGCTACTCATCCACCCCCATATTAGCAAAATAATCAATGCCCAACTTACCTTCAAAGAAAACTTTACGGTGTATGTTCCACTTGGACACATTTTCACTGGCCCCCACTCTCCCCACGGCATCCCATTCGACACCGTCAGCTCAGATCTGTAAGATCGGTCAGCGCTCACATGCCCAATAATGGCTAGCAGTGAAAACGTCATGGAAAAGAAGTGATGCATTGCTACAGCACTGGCCTGAATACTGAGAATTATATTAGTTTTTAGATAGACTATCTGCAGAAAATGATAATGCAGAGACAATATAATACCTTAAGGAAGAAGCCTCCTATTTATACACAAGAATCATTAACCACGATGTCCATTCCATCCAATCAAAGTACTCAAAGATCAACCCCTACCATATTTGGCATATTAAGAAATTATGTTTTATTAACAAAGTTCGGGAGGAGCACATTAACATAATTAAGATAATCAAACCTAATTAAACACGTGTGGAGCACATTCAGTTAATCAACCCAATCAACGAGTTAAGAGGTATATATATATATACAGCAGATGATCACGCTTTGGGTCAAAGGTGTTGTCAACTCTGGACTTGTTGTCTTTAGCGCTACTCCTGTTGTTTCCCACTGAAGTCAAGTTCTAATCTTCACCTTTTCATGTCCTTGAACTCCAGTAAACTCAACCAAGATGTCTGATTTCCTTTTAAGGTTCTAGAAGTAGCTGTGTCCCAATGTGAAGGCTGCATCCTTCGAAGGCCCCTCGTAGGATCTCCTAATTGCGTAACCAGGTGTTCCTGATCACCGTTTTAGCGCCAAGCAACTGCGCAAGAGGACAGCTGCCATCCTGATAATTAATTTGATATAATTGAGTAAACAGCTATTGAGCCAGAATTGGTTATTGTCATTTTTATGTTTTACATTTTACTGGAGGACATGGTGATGTTTCAACCCTAGCGCTGCCGGGTCATGTATTTTCGGCTTAGCCAAGACCATGGCCAGGGGTGCGTTTCCCGAAAGCATTGTTAGCCAACTATGGTCGCAAGTTCCCTCGTTACCAATAGAGTTCAATGAACATTGCGATGAACTTGCGACCGTAGTTGGCCAACGATGCTTTCGGGAAACGCACCCCAGTGTAGTGACGGCTAGAGTATGCACTGGTTGTGGCCTGTAGCTTCGTGTGCTGCGATGTTCAGTGTGCGTGATGGGTTTGTGTGATATGGTCAGCTGGATAAACGTGTGGTTCTATAATAAAACAAACAAACGCAATTAGTTTCTGTTACAATTCGTACAACAAAGTGCTGCGTCATTATCACTTCACATGACTGAACACGCGAGACATTGCAAACGTGTGATATAAGGGCATAATATTCACAACTTTCCTGAACTCTGACCTTTCCCATGATCGCTATGGCAACGTAGAACAAGCCGGTAACGAACTTCCGGTTTACGTTAGCCTGAAGATACTGCTATCAGAGAGCAAAGAGTATAGAAGTACCAAGAGGCGAAACTCAATAGAACGTTCCATTGCAACAAACGCACCCATGCGCAGAGCTGCAGTGCCGCCATCTTGGACTGAACGCAACACAGCTGTCATAGAATTGAACGATACCGGTTCCAATTCAAAAGCGGTTAAGGGAACTAAATAGTAGTTTCTAGTTTTTAATATCTCTATAGCAGACATCCCAAGTCTCCCGGAAGTTCTGGGAGTCTCCCGCATATTGATAGCGGCTCCCTGATGCCGGTGTTACGGATCAACTGGGAATCATCAGAGCCCGTCTACGGAGAGCCTGGCCACTCCCTATTAAGTCCTATTGTACCGAATTGTGGTTGTAGTTCCACCAGAGCTCCACTGGGGGCGATCGCCCATGAGTGCAGAATGAATGGGAGTCTATGGAGCTAGACGGCTAAATGTGTCTCTTTCACCCGATTGCCGTTGAGAAATCTCAGATCTGATTGTAGGTTTTGCAAGTTCAACATGGGTTATAGGTCGAAAGTTGAATGAACGAGTACTTATGTCCTTTTGATTTCTTACAGGTTAAGTTGTTGTTGCCCATAACACGCTAACATTCTGCTAATGAATGCTGATTGGTCAGTGAAGGACTGATTACGACCAGAGATACCGCTTGATGGCATCGTGGCATCCGAAGCGGGACCAGAAACAAACAAAACAAAAACTCTTCTAGCACGTGTGTTTACCTGTGTCAGCTGTGTTGTCGATGCCTCGAGAGAAAAGAAAGTGCAGAGCGCGAAAGCACCAAAGTGACTGAAGGATCGCCGTAAAGCAGTATCTCTGGTCGTACGATGTGTATGACGTCATTGGCACTTAAAAGACTTTTTAAAGCAAATAAGTGACCCTAAAAAATCTAAAACCCAGCAATGTGTAATTTCTCTGAAAAGTCCCTGTTCCTTTCGAATACAACATTCAAATTACTAGACAAAAAATTATATCCTGAGAAAAGTGGATTTTGAGGGGTATAGCGCCATAGACCTCCATTCATTCTGCACTCGTCCTGTGAGCGCCCTCATGTGGAGCCAGAGTGGAACTGCAACCAGTTCAGAAGCCGGAAGTGTACTGAGAGTGAAACTTCTCGCCTTATTAGACATTCTCTGACCCTGCCATAGACAGTATAAGAAGTGGACAGAGTCATCTCATTGGAACTTAATTGAGACAAGTGAAGCCCATTTTGAGCGATTTTTTAGGACTTCCGTTCCTGACGCGCAGACTCAAACAGAGCTTGACGACGTAGATGTGACGTGAGCAGCCCGTCTAACTTCTAGTGGCTGTGCCAAGAGAAATCTGAATCATTCCCTTCCGAAACTTGCAGAGACGGAGATCGTGAGTATGAGCTGTCCATGAGCTAGGAGCAGGAGAAACTTTTGCTAAGTATTCTGATTAATTATTTTGTCATTTTACCTCCACGTCTCCCCGATTGCCCGCGAGCTTCTCCTCCCGTCCATACGGTAATCTCTCTACTGTGCGACAGAGAGTCGCGTGGTTATGACGCAATCGTTAGCCTACTTTTACAAAAACGGCTTCTACGGGGCCATAACATAAGCTACAAGGTAATGGAGCATTTTATACATTGTCGTGTTTCTTTAGAAATAAATAATGGACAAATGGAGTCTTCAAACGCCTCAGATGTAAAGTTATTCGCTGTCAAAGTGACGCCAAAATGAATGGGAGTCAATGGGATGCTAACGCAAGTGAAGTTCTGCTACAAGATGGTGGCACGCAGCCGACTTCAACTTCCGGTCGACTTCGTTCCCGCTTGGACCCTACCCACAACTCTATCCCTCCACCCCATTAAACGTCCAGAGAGGATGAGCTGGACGTCATTTGACTCTGCAGTGAGTGAGCACCACTTGGAGAAATCTTAATCAGATCAGCTGAGCTACACGAGCCCTGTACGAGACGCGCTCCCTCGCTGGATCGTACGTCAACGGTGCCGCCATATTGGTCCGGGCAACTTGCCGTGACTCTCCTTTGTAGACTGAAGAACAGATGCCTTACTATTTTTAGGTTTTACAAAATGTTGTACAGTCCAAACCAGATATCGGGTAATTAACATGCACCATTGCTACCTTTTTCTAAATGTCATAATAAATTTTTAACAAACAAGTATTCATTACTTCTGTAAGGACCATCCATTGACGGAATCCAATGGCCTGGCGAAGGTTTAATACGTGTATGTCTTTTCAGCTCTCCAGTGAAGTTCACTTAATTTATTGGAACTTAGTTTTAGTAGTTTTTCCTCTATGCTGCGTCTCTATGCGTAATCTGACTCCAATTTCAAATGATAATCAAATTTAGATCGTATTTCTGATTAGAAAATAATCATAAATATTGATCACGTCGGCCAATTCGCGTTTCTCACGGACACAAACTTGTTAATTCTGATTTGAGTCAGAGGATGTAAGGACTGTCGGTTGCCTACTGCTCACTCGAACCAGAGAGTGTAGTTTGATTTAGCCATTTCCATACAACTTGCTAAATCAGTGATAGACAGAAATCAAAAGGTCTTCAGATGACGTGCCTACTGCTCCGTTCATACATGTGCCTTTAGTTTGACCTACCTTAACTAAGATTTGCGGTAGCACCAGCCTCCTTAATATATTAAAATAATGATTTCAGAATACTTCAGAATAAATCAAGATGTAACATTTATTTGTCAGGTAAAAATGTATCATGCCAATTACAGAAGAAAATTATTAAAAGCCAATTCAGAAAATACATGACATCATTTACTCAAAGATGACTCTAAAAGTAAGTAATGTTTTCCTGACAAAGACATAATAATGTGTCAGGGCTCTCCAACCGGAAAGCACTGAAACATCACTATGGGGGATGATCCTGGTAAAGTGTCCCAAAGGTTGCTCTGTTCCCTCGCCTTAAATATCAGATCAGAACAGAAGGGGGTTGTACAAATGTTGTTTAGAGTTGTTTGGGCCAATCCATGTACCCCAGGGGGGTAGCACCTGGTTTCTTGAGATATCGTAAAGAGATATCAGCCAGAGAGGAGATACAGGATTCTCCTAAGTTCTCAATCTTTCTCATTAAACCAATGACTGCAATGAAATTAAGACCATTTTACCAATCGCACTGCGACCATTAAAATGACACCAAACATGAAAAGGAAAAACAACATATTCACAAGATACACCATATGTGTTAAATAGACATTCTTAATGAACTTTCAGTGCCTTGAGGAAGGAGAGGGGGGATGAGTTGAAGTCAAACAAGGGGACAAGGAGATAAGTTTGGGCAGGACAAGGTTCTGTGCTCTGTCTTTGTTATCTGCTGTCCAGGGTGCATTTTATGGCTTTATTGCAGGGTGAGTTTTGTTTTAGCAGGAAAATCAGTTCTTACACTTTAATGAGCTCATGTTTTCTGCATTAAATTATTACATTGTTTAAATTAATACATTTTTAGCTAACTGTGATTTGTATATGTACATTTCTGAAATACATAATTTATACAGTTACTTCTGATAACAGATCACTGTAAACTGTAGACTCATGCATTTTCTGTAAAGCTGCTTTGAAACTGTGTGTATTGTGAAAAGCGCTATACAAATAAATGTGAATTGAATTGAATTACCTTTTACATGTAAGTCTGAACATTTGTTGCATTTTTATTTTATTTGGTCATTATAACATTAATTTGACAACTAGTTGGCTACCAAAGTCAGACTATTAATAGATAGCGAAAACTGAGACTTAATAAGAAATAATATAAAGTTTACATGATTCGTATGAAGTCTGAGCTTATATTATAGTTTATTAACTAATCTAAATCGAAAGTGTGTCCTCTCTGCAATGCAGTGAGCCAGAGGACTGACAGGACAGCTGTTTACCAGCCATGAAACTGTGCGTGCATTATTTAAAGGGGGGGTGAAATGCTCATTTTCACTCAATCTCCTGTTAATCTTGAGTACCTATAGAGTAGTATTGCATCCTTCATATCTCCAAAAAGTCTTTAGTTTTATTATATTTATAAAAGAAAGATAGGCTGTACCGAGTCTTTCCGGAAAAAAACGAGCGGCTGGAGGCGGGCCGTTTGGGCGGTGTGCTAAACCTATATGCTTACCCGCCGAGCTAACAACACACATAGACATTTGAAGCAGTTTTACTCACCGCCTGCGACCGCAAACCTTTATCATTGTGACTGCTCCATCCTTAAGCATTAGACGATCTGCAAATCCGTCGATCTGGGCTTTGTTTATAAAACAATCATCGTCGAAATGCAGGGAACAAACAGTCTCTGAAAAAACAAACTCCATCCACTGGTCCCTTAACGCTGGGTTCTTTGGGAATCTGTGCAGGGTTGACTTGCCCTGGCAACCAAAATCCCACTTCTTTGGTGACATTGACTTCCCAAATTAAGCCGAGCAGAGCGCTTTGATGAGGTACAGCTCTCTTCTCTCTCTGGTCTACGAGTGTCCTTTAGGACCCATATAAGGAAATTCCGCCCCAACTGACGTTACACAGGCCCAAACTCGAAAAAAACTTTCCGAAACTTGTGACAAACCGGAAGGACAATTTTTGGCACAGAAATACTCCTTCAAACGTACAATTTAATTTTTGAAACTTTGTCCATGTTTAGCATGGGAATCCAACTCTTTAACAGTGTAAAAAACTCAGTATGCATGAAATAGCATTTCACCCCCCCCTTTAATTAAAAAACAGGCAGTAATATCTAATCTAATTGCAATCATTATGATGTATATTATTATTATTTAATAATCAACTATTACAAGAACAATAATTAAAAATAATAAACAAATCAAAGAATCATCACAATATTTTTTTAACAGTAAACCCATTTATAATGAAAATCATTTAATTAACAATGTTGCATTGTCTCTGTATGATTTACAGCTTCTTCTGCATCATTAGTAAAGAAAAAGCAAGACATAGCAAACAACATATTTTGTAAATAAAACATTTTAATATATAAATATCTCATATATATATATATATATATATATATATATATATATATATATATATACATATCTCATATATATATATATACATATCTCATATATATAAATATCTCATCCAGCATTTTCCACATTAATAGAATTTTCACAGATTTTCAACACAAATAAAAAACAAGAAAATTGCATATAAAGTGTAACTTGGTAAGGGTTCAATTCAATATAAAAGAAAAGACAAAAAATCAAGATTTTAATATAGAAATGTAGTTTAGCAGAATGGTCCAGCAAGAATAATGCACTTTTGGTCATAAAAGTCTACAGTTTTTTGAACGTTGTGCTGATTTGAGGTCCAAAATGCTTGTTTCAGGTTTTGTAATGCAGTTTGTGTATCATAAGCTCGTATAAGCTCGTAAAGCAGCATATAAAGCAGCAGTGGGATTTCTGTAGGGACAAAAGGGTAAGAGAATGCAGAGAAAGACATAAAAATAGGAAATTTGATATAAAAATGTAGTTTATAGCAGACATGTCCTTCACTGTCGTGGACGGTAGAGTTACTACTGAAAATAGCATTTCTTTGGCACTTATAAAGCTGCGTCTCAATTCAGGTTGTGAACCCCGTTTTGTTTTTAGGCTGTTGAATATAAAAGGTCCAGTACAAATGTGATGCCCCAATTGTTGGTTCTTCACAATTGATGAATATAATATTATCGCTTTATGTGAAAATACATTGAGTGGATGGTGGTTCTGCCAGACCAGTGGAGGGCGCTATGTGAGTGCAGTGTGTTGCGACGGGTCTGCTGCGTTGCTCGTCATAATCCAGCAAGACCGGAGCTGATCACACGCACATTGTTGTCCTGTGTTTCTTCCACCATTCCACAGGTTAGTCGATTGTTTTATATGTCAATTTCCATGGATGTTAAAAGAATACACGTTAGTGCATATTAAGGGTTGCAAATTGATTAGTTTTGATAAAGTTTAACATGGTTAATCTCAAAAATGAAATCGCGATGTTCTCCCGCGATTGTATGGGATGTATGCTGCATTACAGAGTTGATTGAAGGTGAACATGTTTAAATGTGTTAATATATTAGTTAATAATGTGTACTTTACTTAAATGCCTATATAAGTGGTCCAAAATGGGTAGAACACACAGGAATGTCTCGTTTGAATATGTGTTTTCATTGAACACTGAACAGCATTTTTTTGAATATGCAGATGAGAAACACTGTGATTGGCTGATGGACATATCTTCATGAAAACATTGTGTAATTGTAAGAAAAAGACTGAAACAGTGAAGTTTTACATAAAAGACGAATTATTGTGACATAATGTATTTTTTTGACACTTGTGTTTGTTCTAATGTGAACCTTTTGGAATATAATCCAGCAAGACCGGAGCTGATCACACGCACATTGTTGTCCTGTGTTTCTTCCACCATTCCACAGATTGCAGGGAACGCTTAACTGTCAGCTGATACGGAGATCCTGTACCCGCTACAGTTCTTGGGGGCTCGTCCGGGATGGCGCCACCTGCTGGAGGAGTGGAGCTTATCCAGAAGAATCCGAAGACCAAGACCAGCTTGCTGTAAATTCCTGAATGGAATCCCTGCTGTTGTTTGACTGTTGTTAACAGTGGTATGGAGGTCAGTACGATGGCAAACGAGAGAAGAAGCCTGGTAAGAGAAACCAGACTCTGTGAACTGTCTGCTGATGAACTCTTCTTTATCGCTAAAAACATCGAACAAATTGACGAGGGGGAAGAATCACAAGTAGAACTGGGGGATGAAGAGGGTTGTTTTGATTTTGTTAGTGGGTTTTTGTGTAGTAAAAACCTGTTGAGAAGGGAAGATGAGGGGATGGCTGTATTACTTGATCTGAGAGACAAAATTACTCAGCCCCAGCACATAGCAGCACAAAAAGACAAAACACATGTCACGAGTACAGCTCAAGCTCAGGTTCATTTTAATCACACAACACCTGACACAAACACAAATACTAGTCACACCCACACATACACTGGGGACACTGAATACCAGCAGCTGTTGAAGATGTACGAAGAGCTTGGCCGAAAGATTCAAGCTAAGAGTCCTTATGCTATACCCCCACAGCCCAGCTCTTTCCAACCCCCTTTTCAGACTTACCCTTCTCCGTCCAATACCGATGACCAAGTGTTCAGGAGAGAACTCCCATATAGCTCACGGAGAGAGTTTAAAGTCCATGGAGGTCAGATTGGTGACTCCACTTCTGAGATCAGCTTTAACGGCTTATGTCGACAAATTGATGAGGGCCTACAAGAACATTTTAGTGAGAGTGAAATTATTAGAGGGGTCCTGAAAATCACTAAACCTGGTAATTTCAAGGAGATGTTAATGGAAAAAGAGGATTTGACAGTACAAGAGTTAAGAGGACTATTACAGTCTCACTTGGGTGATAAGAGTAGCACTGAGCTGTTTCAAAATTTGATGTGTGCACGCCAAGGAGAAAACGAGACCCCACAAAAATGTCTTTATCGCGTCATTGGCCTTAAACAAAAGATCCAGTTTGCTTCTAAGCATAACACATCTGATATAAGGTATGATGCCACGACCATTCAAGAAGTGTTTCTCCATACGGTTTGCCAGGGTCTGGGGCCCTTGATATTCATCAAGTACAGTGAGATTCGTCGTGAGTTTAAACAACTTGTCGCTGCTGGATACGTAACCGATGACATGCTTCTCAGACAGCTTGTAAAGGTTACAAGTGAGGAAGAGGAAAGACAGCGTCGGCTGCAGTCACTGCCACGACATAAAGTCACTCACGCTCGTAGTGCTCAGATCGAAGAAGCTCCAGAAATTAAGGCAGCAGCTGTTACTACAGAACATACTGATAAAGAGATTCGCAAACTAATAACCCAAGTGGAAGTGCTGACGGATGTTGTCAATTCACTACAGCAGACAAAAATGACAGAACAGCGGTGTCAGTGCACAGCTAAAGCACCTGAAAAGAGGAAAAGACTAGGTTGTCCCAACTGTACTAAGCAAGGGAAAGTAGAGACATGCAATCACTGTTTCTTGTGTGGTGTTGTGAACTTAGAATCGAAAGACCAGGAGACTTGATTGTTTCTTCAGCAGGATTCTTTATTGAGAACACAAGCTGTCGGCAGCTGCAGTCACCAAGTCTGACGTGAATGGTCGCTTACAGTTTATATACATTTAGGGGCAGGAACCGAAAAAGACAGGTTTAGGAACTGGTTTTAGACTGAGAGCATTGCCCACCCTAATCCACTCAGCATATCTATTCAAACACTGAGACCCGAGTACAGGACTGGCTGGACTTTCTTGCTAAAACACAAACTCCAAGAGTTTCAGTAAAACAGGACTGACCAGAGTCGTTTGCTAGAAAACTCTGATAATCATAATTTATACCTAACCTTAACATGCTAAATTCAATGTAAACCTAAATGAAACATTTTAATACATTTGCATTCCCACACTTGCCCCTTTGAGAGTCTTAAAAAAAACTCTCACAAAATACAAATTTATACACTTAAAAGTTAATTCTTGTAACTTGTGTAAGTTACAGGCACATAGCAAGTTCAATCTTGTAACTTGTGTAAGTTACAGGCACAAAGCATGATCTGTGTTGTTCATCTGTAATTGCATGTTGACACAGAAACAAACATGCAATTAGGGTCCGTGAAGTTCTTACGGGTAATATTCTTTTATGGTTGGACCAGTCATTTTCTCGTGCGAGGCGTGAGTCATTTGTTGAATGAAACACTTGATACTGTGGAAGCATACGTAGAACGCCAGTAGGAGAAATAACAGCAGCATTGCTATTTCTTTAATCCACAGCCAGGGTTTACCTATCAAGTTTCCGAACCATGAAGAATTGTCTTGAGTCATCTGGTGTAATTTTGTTGAAAGATCAAGTATGTCTTGTTGGATTTTGTTCAAATTCTCTGTTGGATCCATTAACCCGGTGCAGCACTCAGGGCCGATAATGGTGCAGGCTCCTCCTTGCGTTGCAAGAATGTAATCCAAGGCTACTCTGTTCTGTAAGATCATTATCTTGTGCGAAGCGAGAGTGTTCGTGATGTTGCCCAGGGCCAAAGCCGTATCATTGGCCAATTTCTGTACAGAATCCGACAGGCTTCTGACTTGATCGAGAGCCTGCATGACACCATACGATGGGATTAAGGCTCCGAGAGTTCTTGACCACCACGTTTGAACACAAGTGAGTCCTGGAATGCAGCCATCTTTGTTGGTAGAAGGAGCTGAATTATGTAACTGTGGAGAGCTTGGGGTGGAGTGTGTATTTTCTCTGATAGCTGGCAGAACATACACCAGGGTGCACCTGCCGTTGAATTGGCTGGGTAGGATGCTGTAGACAGAAGTTCCACATAGCCAAAAAGTGCCAGTTGGTGGAGTAATCATACACAACTGATTTATTGCAAAAAGTTTCGGTAGGGATGGGTTCCTGGAGAGACACTCGTTTAAATCATTTTCCTGTTTCATTTCTGTAGTAGTGAGGTACACATGGGACTCATCTGTTCCTCTTTCAATCACAAAACTGCAACGTTCACAAGGAATTTCACCCAGTGGAGTCGATGCTGGAGCATAATTTTCTATGCACCAGTGGAACATCATTGGCAGGAGTAGATCTGTCATGATGGGAGTAGCTGAAGTTAGGTTGCAGGATGGTAGTCCAGGAATGCAACACTGAGAAACTGGAGGAATGGTTACATTGTGACATGTATCCTTGTTGAATAATCCACTGGTATGATGATCGGATAAGGTACACGTGTCACATTTGGAGATAGGGTGCGCTACCCATGGGATTCCTGCTCCTACTGAAGGTGCGTGTGGCATGCAAATGTTCTTTCCAGCAAACAAGGCATTTCTTGACATATTCATCAGTTCTAAGAATATGTTGTTTCTGGGGTCTACACTTTGCGCTATGTCCATGATGGTTAGTATTAAGGCAATCTTGATCATGTTGCTGGATGACTGAAGTTCCCGTAGATGAGTTTCTGCGTTGTGTATTTTTTTTCTTCTGTGTTGGTTGTAGTCTCTGCAGTTGGTCTAGTTGTTTTCTGGAGGTTGGGTATATGCAGGTGTGTAGGTCAGTGCATATGGTTCTCAGGATAACCGTCAAGTGGTGTCGGCACAGAGTTTAAGAGAAAAACAAAAACAAAAAACAAACAAACAACTGCAACAGACCAGTATTCATTGTAAAGACTACAAACATTAGGGTTGTATCCTCTGTTCAATCTGTATCTGCTAATTGTGGTTCCTTCTTTCCCTATTTCTTAATTCATGAGATACCTAAAAGGAACAGTGAGGTGAGGATGGATTATGGTTGGGAAGGGCCTATAAGGGAATCTTCACCACAGGGTTGGCCCCCGAAAGCCTGTTGCTTCCAGTTCTTCCTGGGCTCCTCACTGGTCCATGTGTCCTATCCTATCCCTGTAGGGGGAGGAACCACTTTGCAATGTGACACATGAGTCCATGTTTTCTTTCCCTGGCACAACACTGCAGCTGCTGTAATCAACATAACTTGATGTGGTCCTTGCCACTTAGGCTCTAATGGTTTGTTTTTGAATGACTTATCATGACCCATTGACCTGGGATGATTGTGTGTCCACCTTCTGGTGGAGTCTGCCAACAGGACTCAACTCTCTCTTTGGCACTCTGTACTGCCTTTGTGAGGTTTTCACAGTAAGCAATCAGGGCATCTGAGGCAATGTGTACATCAGCATTTCTAAGATCAATCACACCTGGCATTTGCATTGGGCGTCCAGTAATAATCTCATGAGGACCTACTGTTCTGTTAGGTGACGCTCTCATACCACACAGTACAGCTGGCAATGCTTCAACCCATGACACTCCTTCCTGATGCATTTTGCTTAGCCTGGTTTTGATTGTTCTGTTTGCCCTTTCAACCTGTCCTGATGCTTGTGGCCTGTAGGGGCAGTGCAGATTCCACTTAATCTTCAACATTTTAGACACTTCTTTAACTACCTGTCCTGTGAAGTGCGTACCCTGATCTGAGTCAATGCAATCTGGTAATCCCCATCTGGGAATGAAATCAGTGACAAGACATTTAGCAGTATGTGCAGCTGTAGCACGCCCTGTTGGATAAGTTTCTATCCATCTTGAGAACTTGTCTAATACTACCAAAACATCAGTTTTTCCCTTACAACGAGGCAACGATATGTAATCAACTTGCAAATGACGAAATGGTCCTGGTGGAGCTGGGGTATGTGCTGCTGGTGTAATGGCTGCTGGTACATCATTATTTTTCTGACATGTAACACACCTTTTGGCTGTTTCTGTGGCTACCTGTCTGAATTTTGGATTCCACCATTGATTTGAGAACCTGTGATTCATCGTTGCTGGACCACTGTGACCCAAATTGTGTATTTGTTGAGCCAAATATGGCAGCAGTGATTCGGGAGCAACATACTTCCCCCCTTTGGTCCAGCAGCCAGATGAATCAACGGTGGCTCCTTTGTCTAACCATGTCCATGGTTCATATAGAGGAACATCTTTGTACAAATCAATGATAGATTCAGAATTGTCTTCTGTACTGTACTACCTGAACACACTTGTACAGTTACATAGGAACAAGCCTGTTTAGCTGCTACATCTGCAAGAGCATTACCTTTAGCTTCTGTAGTGTTAGTTGTGAGATGTGCTTTCACTTTGATCACCGCTAATTTCTTTGGAAGTTTCATGGCAAACATAAGATCTTTCACTAATTCAGCATGCTTAATGGGGGATCCAGCAGAAGTTAGAAACTGTCTGCTTTGCCAAATGACGCCAAAATCATGAATAACCCCAAAAGCATATCTGGAATCTGTGTAGATATTTGCAACTGATCCTGAAGCTAGTGTGCATGCTCTAGTTAAAGCTACCAGTTCTGCAGCCTGAGCTGAAAAATGATCTGGAAGGCGACCTGAAGCTACCACCTCAGTGGTGGACGTTACTGCATAACCTGCTCGTCTGTTCCCTTCAATTACTTGAGCTGAACCATCAACAAACAACTCAAATTCTGAATTTTCTATGGGAGTTTCTGCTATTTCACTTGTCGCTGCGTATGTAAGCGTAACACAATCATGAGTCATTTCGCCTTCATCCTCTAACACAACTTCAGTCATTGCAGACATCATACATGATGAGGGGTTCGTGACTGGTTCCCCAACGAGAGGAAGTGACAGAAGTGACTTTTGCTTGATTCATTAGTGCGGATACTGCGTGAGGGCATTTTACATTTACCGTCTGACCTAACACCATTACTGATGAAGCCTGAAGCGCTAGATGAACTGCCTGTACTGCTCTGAGGCATGGTCCCATACCTTGAGCTACTATGTCAAGTTTACCAGAATAGTAATGAATTGGACGTAAACTGCCCCCATGATCTTGCATTAGACATGCAGTCATAAAGCCCAAATGTTCATGGACATAAAGCACAAAGGGTCTATTAGATTGGGCAATTCCTAATGCTGGTGCTTGACATAGTGCTCTCTTCAAATCATTGAATGCTTTGAGGTGAAGTTCTTCCATACAAACAATATCTGAATCTTTACCATGGCCTTTCAACAAGTCATAGAGAGGCTGAGCAATCGAGGCATATTCTTCAATCCACGGTCTACAGTAACCTGCTGTTCCTAAAAATGAGCGTAGTGTTTTAATGGTAGTAGGCGGAGGTATGGCTTTGACTGAAGCCGCTCGATCCTGTGTAATGGATCTATTTCATGCACCAATTGTTTGACCCAGAAATGTGACTTGCTTTTTAGCAATTTGAGCTTTGTGAAAGCTGCATTTGTGTCCTTTTTTATGCAAATAGTCCAACAATGCTGCCAATTCAGTTTGATGTACCTCGTGATCTGTTGAGGCAATCAAAATATCATCGACATATTGGATCATAGTGGACTGTTTTACTGGACATTCTGGGTCACACAAATCACGTCTGACAGCCTGATGGTATATGGTCGGGGAGTTTTGAAATCGGGCCAATCGGGTCCACTGATATTGTTCATGGTCAACTGTGAAAGCTAACCATGGCTGGCTGTCAGAGTGCAATGGTACAGAAAAGAATCCATTAGACATATCAATTACTGAAAAAATCTTACAATCTAATGGTAAGCCATTACAAATTGTAGATGGATCTGCCACTAGCGGGGTGATTTTATCAATGTTTTTATTGGCTACTCTGTAGTCTATGGTGAGTCTCCATGTCCCATTGGATTTCTTCTGAGTTACAGGGACTGTTGGTTTTAACTAGCACTCCTTGCGTCAGCAGCTTTTCTACAATAGGTTTGATTCCCTGTATGGCTTCCTTACTGATCGGATACTGTTTGGTAACCGGGGGTGGAGTTCCTGTCAATTTGACTGGTTCTACACCTGTCAATAAACCACAATCATCCTTGTCATTAGCCCAAATTGGATGATTCAGTAAGAAAGCATACTCTGGAGGGATTGCATTATTGGTAGAAATGTGTGCTGAGGAAATTTTAATGCTAGCAGATTCTGAGGACATGTCTAAAGTTAGATGTACTTGTCTCAGGAGATCCATGCCTAAAATTGCACCTGTATTTAATGGCGCACATAACAATTTTGTCGTCAGAGTTTTTGGGCCAAATTGTACCTCTATGGGCGGGGTTTCATACAAAACAGAATCTTCACCTATTACGCCAGTTAAAGAAAGTTTGGTTTTCTTGTACGGGATGTCTAAACCTTTAGCCAATTTTGTAGGAATTATCGTAATCTCTGCACCTGTATCAAGCAAAAAGTCAATCTCTTTTTCTTTTACGCTACCTTTCACAAAAATTCTTTTGTCATTATGATGGATTACAGGGGAAAGGTAGCTACTCACAGCCCCAACAATTAGTTTTTTTCCTGTTCTTTGTGTGCTCTTAGAAGAGCCTGCGCGAGCTGTCCTAAAGTTTCAGTGGACATTGGCTGAACTACATCAGGGTTGTAGGCAGGTTGAGAAGGAGCAGAATTATGCATTCTATTTCTTTTATTATCTTGCAACTTCTTCCTACAATGTTTCTCCCAATGTCCTAATTTTCCACAGTAGTGGCATTTGTCTTCTTTTTTAGACCACTGGTTTTCTTGTTTTGCTGTGCTAAATGTAGCTGCTGCTATTCTCACTTGGGTTTTAACCTCAGCATCTCTTTCCCATGTAGCTAACCTGTCTAGGTTACTTCTGAGAGTTCCGTTAGCCCACGTAACATGTAGGAATGGCAAGGCTGATCTGTACTCAGCTATAAGACCATCTGCCCAAATTCGGATTAGAGCTCCTCTATCATCTAGTACACTTTCAGAATCCTCCACTATTCCACTGTACGTGGCAGCTGCCTGAGAAAATCTTTCAGTGTATTCACTTATAGTCTCTCCTTTCTTTTGTACACATCTAGTAACTTTCGACCAATCTATTTTGGGTCCTAAGAGATTCTTTAGGATTTTCAAAACACCTTCTCTCAAATCGCCTTTACTGACATGTTGCAGTTCGGAAGTAACAGCAGACTCAAAACTGTTGAATTCGGATTCAGTTAGAATTTGTGACATCAGCTGTGTGACTTCTGGCAACAAAATGTCGTAAAGACGCATTTTACTTATCAATGCCTTTCTAAATTCAGAAAATTCTGTGCGTGCTGAGGGTAAACTCTGGGATAGTCTCTCGATATCTTTGGGTCCTAGCGCTTTGGCAACAGTTTGTACTTGGAAAACAGAAGAGTTGAGAGGAACACTTTCAGTTCCCTCAATTCCCTGAGACCTTCTCCTAGCGCCACACACCTTCACTGAATCTACTGGCTTATCAGTTACTGATTGGATGGCTACATCTGTTTCAAAAAAAGTCAGGGTAAATGTTATCTGGCTGACTAACTTCTACATCAGTTTTTTCTATAGCTTTGTTGCGGCTCAATTTCTTAGTCAGCGAAGATATTCTAGCACGTAGCTCATTTACCTGTTTCTCTAGCTCTGAGTTGCGCTTAGACTGTTCTGTGGCTTTTGCTAAGACAAATTCTCTATGAACACAAATAATGCCCTTCATATGGTTTTTGCGGATGCTTGCTCCAAGCACCTTTTTACACTCATCTACTGACCAAGTTTTGTCTGGGTGAATTTCATATTTCTGAGTTAGTTCCTGTCTAACTTTTTCAGTGACTATTAGGTCCATTTGTTCTCTTAACATATTTTTGAATTCGCTTTCTGACCACGATGGAGTCGCAAAGCCACCTTTTTCCGTTGTGGGGATCAGTCTGGCATTTTTTCTAAACATTTCTGTGAGTTTTCTTTGTTACCACACAATAAACAAAAAACTAAAACTTCTCTAGGGTACACTTGTTAACACATCAGCTATTGTTAACTTTCCAAATGACCAACACTTCACACTTAACCTCCCTGCCTACAAAAAAAACAGAGGATAAACCAAAATATTAGCAATTTACGCTAAAATCTTCCCTGCCTACAAAAACAGAGGATCAACCGAAATAACTAGCACGTAAAGCTAATTCTTCTCTGCCTAAAGCAAAGGGTACACAATATTAACCTGTAATGTTAATCTTCCCTGACGGGCAGAGGGTATCTTTCATCTCTAAAAAAAAAACTTTTTTTAAAGGATAACTTAGTTAACAAAACCCTGCAGCTGTCTGTTAACTCTTCTCTGAACGGCGCAGAGGAAAAACACATATACTGGTCTGTAGCAGTTCTTTGAATGGAGCGAAAACTCACCAACCCTTGGTTGTAAAGGAAGATTCTGGAACTCAGTCAGGCTTTGAGGTCTTTGAGCTTGAAGTTTCAATCTGGAGGAAGCTGGAAAGATTCAGTCTTTGTTTAGCTGGAAGTTTCGCTCTGGATTCCAAAAGATGCAGTCTGGAAAGCAGATCTTTTGTTGAGCTTGCTGTTTCAATCTGGATTCAGGTCTTTGAGCTTGAAGTTCTTTGAGTTTCCTTTTTCTCCATCCGGGTTCACGGCACCAAGTTGTTGTGAACTTAGAATCGAAAGACCAGGAGACTTGGTTGTTTCTTCAGCAGGTTTCTTTATTGAGGACACGAGCTGTCGGCAGCTGCAGTCACCAAGCCTGACGTGAATGTTCGCTTACAGTTTATATACATTTAGGGGCAGGAACCGAAAAAGACAGGTTTAGGAACTGGTTTTAGACTGAGAGCATTGCCCACCCTAATCCACTCAGCATATCTATTCAAACACTGAGACCCGAGTACAGGACTGGCTGGACTTTCTTGCTAAAACACAAACTCCAAGAGTTTCAGTAAAACAGGACTGACCAGAGTCGTTTGCTAGAAAACTCTGATAATCATAATTTATACCTAACCTTAACATGCTAAATTCAATGTAAACCTAAATGAAACATTTTAATACATTTGCATTCCCACAGTGGCGAAGAGGGTCACAGGGCTGTTGGCTGCCTGAACAGACAAAACAGGTCGGCACCCAGCACCAGGTCAAAGAGCACACCACAGACTGCAGTCACCAAACCAGGGTCACCCTGCCGTAACTATACAGTCAATGTTGGGTCGTGGAATCACAGAAGCAGCACTGCAAGGGAACCATACACAAGGCAGCCTCAAAACTCAGAAGAAAAGATTGTTCAGTTTGTCGGAAAGAAGTGTCTTTTGGAAGGGGAAATTGGAGGCCATAAAATGAGCATGCTTCTTGACACTGGAGCACAGGTTAGCATTATCGATCAGAACTGGAGGGAAAAGTACCTACCAACACATGATGTTCGCCCCTTATCTGAAATAGTGGGACCCAGTGCTGGTTTGGAGGTATTCGCCATCAGTGGGGATGTAATTCCATTCAGTGGGTGGGTTGAAGCAACAGTAAGCTTACCTGGACATGACGGGACTCGTTACTCCATCCAAGTTCCCTTTCTGGTCAGTCAGCTGCAGTTGGAGAGGCCTCTTTTGGGGTTTAATGTGATCTCAGAGTTAATTACAGGGCCAAAAGATAGTGCAGATATTCTTACCACCTTGCATTCCCTTATGAGTAACACTGGAAATACCCAAGACGACCCTGTTGAGGTGTCAGTTGGCTTCATCCGTGCAGACAAAGTATATGCAGACACAGCTCGGGTGAGGGTAGGACCGCAAAGTTTCACTATTCGTCCTGGCCAGGTCGCTAATGTGAAATGTAGGGTGCCTTATAACTTCAACACTTCCGAGCCTACAGTCCTGTTCGAGCCAAGTAATGAGATCTCACCTGTAGGACTTCTTGACCTTGGAGAAGGACTGATTGAGATTCACAAAGGGGGGCAGTCATATATAAAAGTTCCAGTTGGAAATCATACTAAGCATGACGTGACCATTCCAAAAAGAGCTATACTTGGGGAAATAGCAACCATTAGCAAGATTATCCAGACTGATCAAATTGAACCAAGCAGCTCACAGGAAATTGTGTCATCTCAGCCAGTGCAGCCGGATGACAGTGGCACACTGTGGCATCCTCCCGTAGATTTGAGTCATTTGAAGGCAAGCAGTCAAGCAGTTGTGAAACAACTACTTTATGAAGAGTCTGCTGTGTTTGCCCATGATGAAAATGACATTGGGAACATCCCCAGTCTACAAATGACCCTGAGTGTAAAGGATGATATCCCTGTGCAAAAGGCCTACACATCTATACCCAAGCCACTCTTGAAGGAAGTAAAAGAGTATGTTCAGGACTTGCTTGCCAAGGGTTGGATCGTAAAATCCCGATCACCCTATGCTGCCCCGGTAGTGTGTGTCCGGAAAAAAGATGGTACATTACGATTGTGTATTGACTATCGCCAGCTTAACAAGAAAACCATACCTGATCGCCATCCTCTGCCACGAATCCAGGATCTCATGAACACCTTGGGTGGTTACCGGTGGTTCTCCATACTCGACCAGGGTAAGGCTTACCACCAGGGGTTTATGGCTGAAGGGTCGGTTGTATGGGAAGACAAGCACCAGCAGAGCCTGGACACACTCATTGACATGCTTACCAGCCCGCCTGTACTTGCATACCCTGACTTTGATACCCCGTTTGTATTACACACAGATGCGTCTGAGCAAGGACTGGGGGCAGTACTTTACCAGAGGCAAGATGGAAAATTACGAGTCATCGCATATGGCTCAAGAACATTGTCCCCTGCAGAGAAAAATTACAGGCTCCATTCAGGCAAGCTGGAGTTTCTCGCACTTAAGTGGGCGGTGTGCGAAAAGTTCTGCGATTACCTCTTCTATGCCCCGTATTTTACTATCTATACTGACAATAACCCCCTCACTTATGTGATGAGTTCTGCAAAGTTAAATGCAGCTGGTTATCGTTGGGTGGGGGAGCTCGCAGATTTTCGATTTGAGATCAAATACAGACCGGGCAAGAGCAACAACGATGCAGACTTGCTGTCACGTTGCCCCTTGGACATGGACCAATACATCAGTGAGTGCACAGAGGGCCTGTCACAAAATGCCATCCAAGCAACCTGGGAGGGCAACATGATGTCCAAGAATAGAGATGTAGCCTGGGTGGCAGCTCTAAATTTGAAGGCGCCAGACGTGTTCACACTGCATAACCAGTTCTCACCGACCATCAGTACTGATGAATTAAGTAGAGCCCAGCGGGAGGACATGGTGATTGGACCAGTTTTCGAACTGAAAGAAGCTGGTAAGACGGTGACCCCTGATGTTCGATGCACTGCTGCTAGCGATACAAGGAAGCTGTTGAGAGAGTGGCAACGGTTGGTTCTAGAAAACAGCATCTTGTATAGGATAACAAAACAAAGACGACAACTGGTATTGCCCGCAAAGTATCGTCAGATGGTTCTTCAGCAGCTTCATAATCATATGAGTCATGTCGGGTCAGAGAAGGTGTTACAGCTAACTCGGGAGAGATTCTACTGGCCTGGAATGAGGAGGAGTGTGGAAGAATATGTGACTCGCCAGTGTCCATGCATAACCCAGAAACAGCCAGTAATGCATGTGCGTGCACCAATGGGAGGAATCACATCAAGCGCACCTCTTGAGTTAGTATGTATTGATTACTTGCACCTCGAGGCCAGTCGCGGGGGTTAAGAATACATCTTGATGGTGATTGACCACTTCACCAGATTTGCCCAGGCCTATCCTACCAGGAACAAATCTGGGAAGACCGCGGCTGAGAAAATATTCAATGACTTCATACCTCGATTCGGATTCATGATTCATGATCAGGGGCGTGAGTTCGAAAATTCCCTCTTCCACAACCTACAGAAGCTCTGTGGAGTTGGTCGCTCCAGGACTACACCATACCACCCCCAAGGTAATCCTGTAGAGAGACTAAACAGAACTTTACTCCAGATGCTGCGGACACTGACTGATAAGGACAAACAGAGTTGGAGGGAACATCTGCAGAAGGCGATCCATGCCTACAACTGCACCAAACATGAATCTACGGGGTACTCACCGTTTTACCTTATGTATGGTCGTCATCCCCGTCTCCCTGTTGATTTATTGTTTGGGCTGGTGCAGGAAGATGGATTTACCACCCCACACGGGTATGCGGAACGCTGGGCAGAGCGGATGGCTGAAGCCTATAGGATTGCAGCACAAAGATGATCAGAAAGCCAGCTGTGTCATCCTAAGACCTGGAGATCGTGTCCTGGTAAGGAATTTGAGTCAGAGAGGTGGCCCAGGAAAGCTGCGTTCTTATTGGGAGCCTAACATTCACGTTGTAAAGGAGCAATTAGGTGACAACTTCGTATACAAAGTGCATCCTGAAAATGATAAGTGCAAGATCAGAACACTGCATCGGAATCTTCTTCTGCTTGTGAATGACTTACCAACACCGGAGAGCCTGGACCCAAAGAGACTGGAAGTGCGTCAAAAGGGGAGTGTTGAGACAAGGGGACAGAAGGACAGAAAGGTGACACAAAAAGAGGAAGTAGGAGAAGATGGAGAATCTAGCTCGGAAGAGGAGGAAGGTTACTGTTGGAGGAGCATTCCAAAAGACCCAAGATCTAGAAGAGAAGAATCAGAAAGTATACTGACTCAGCGAGGTTTGAATGAACCCTACATCATGGAAGGAGATGATTCACCAATGACTTGCACAAGAGGGACTTTGGAACAAGTACCAGCAGAACCAGAGTACATGTCTAGTGACCCTAACCCTAACCCTAACCCTAACCCTAAGCTGACACTTACTTACCTGCTGAGAATCCAGAACCAGAACAATGTATGGAACCAGAATGTGGAGACACACAAGAGGAGCAGATGACTGAGGACCAAGAGGGAGGGTCACAGCAACAGGAATCCTGTGGAGCAATCAGACGGTCACTCAGAGATAGAAAACCTGCCCAAAGAATGACTTACCCATATCTTGGACAACCCACATTCCAAACATTGACTACACTAAACACAGTAGCAGCAAACCCAATTCAGCCACTACCACTGGTACCCACAACTGCACACACATGGTTAGGCTATGCCAATGATCCATACAGAGCAGTGCCAATTACTTTTATGGTTCCAATTTAGTAAAGTTATCCATAAAGACATTAAGTAAATGTTTAGAGGTTCACCTTCTGTGGTGGGGAGAGTGTGATGCCCCAATTGTTGGTTCTTCACAATTGATGAATATAATATTATCGCTGTATGTGAAAATACATTGAGTGGATGGTGGTTCTGCCAGACCAGTGGAGGGCGCTATGTGAGTGCAGTGTGTTGCGACGGGTCTGCTGCGTTGCTCGTCATAATCCAGCAAGACCGGAGCTGATCACACGCACATTGTTGTCCTGTGTTTCTTCCACCATTCCACAGGTTAGTCGATTGTTTTATATGTCAATTTCCATGGATGTTAAAAGAATACACGTTAGTGCATATTAAGGGTTGCAAATTGATTAGTTTTGATAAAGTTTAACATGGTTAATCTCAAAAATGAAATTGCGATGTTCTCCCGCGATTGTATGGGATGTATGCTGCATTACAGAGTTGATTGAAGGTGAACATGTTTAAATGTGTTAATATATTAGTTAATAATGTGTACTTTACTTAAATGCCTATATAAGTGGTCCAAAATGGGTAGAACACACAGGAATGTCTCGTTTGAATATGTGTTTTCATTGAACACTGAACAGCATTTTGAATATGCAGATGAGAAACACTGTGATTGGCTGATGGACATATCTTCATGAAAACATTGTGTAATTGTAAGAAAAAGACTGAAACAGTGAAGTTTTACATAAAAGACGAATTATTGTGACATAATGTATTTTTTTGACACTTGTGTTTGTTCTAATGTGAACCTTTTGGAATAAATAGATATAATCCAGCAAGACCGGAGCTGATCACACGCACATTGTTGTCCTGTGTTTCTTCCACCATTCCACAGATTGCTGGGAACGCTTAACTGTCAGCTGATACGGAGATCCTGTACCCGCTACACAAACACTTCACTCGTCAAGGGAAAGATGTCACAGATGCTGGAAGACGAGCAGTCATCCGTAGGATACACTCGTTCAACAACGCTCAGTCCGACCTTCGAAGGAATGGCCTCTGAACTGGGACACCGCTGATATGTGCCATTATCTCAGTCCCTCAGGGTGGAAGATCATCCAAAGGCAACATGTCAGCAAGATCAGGAATTTGCTGGAGCCATTTGTATCAGCATCATCTGGATAAAGAAAAGAAAACATCATTTGCATGAATTCCTGCACTAAATTCCTGCTCATTCAACATTAACATTGATTACATTTATATGGGAACCAGTAATGTGATTATTTAATTAGATGACGAGAGCAAACCTCTTCTCTTCCTTTTAAATGCAGTTTTTCTTATTCACTAAGATTTGTGGTTATTTTTACCACCTTTATTCACAAACCATAATGCAAAGCACAAATGATGAGCTCATATACAGTAGGTGTGTTACTTTTTGAATTGTTCACTGGTTCTTTGGTATCCGGCCTCAGTACTTCGATGATCAATATACTGCATTATATTCATGTCATGCAACGCAACATTTTCAAATTGAATTTTTTTCAGCAATTGAAACCAGCATACACCACATGTTTTACTATGATTTTACTACAGAGAAATTTAAGAACAATATTGATCGAATCTCATTATAATTCACATTAGGATGCATGTAAATTAGGGGTGTAACGATGCCCTCATGTCACGATGTGATACATATCACCATACTGAACTAGCGATGCAATATTACTGCGATACTCCGACATGTGATGAAAGATTAACAAAAAAATGTTCTGTTGACTAAAAGGCTAAATTTGATATTACAGTGTGTGTGTAAATGAAATTTAAATTGGACTTGGTGCTGAAACCCAAAGCACAGGACAATAGAGACACCAGAATAACAATATTCATGATTCTGAAGATGAAAATACTGAATTATTGTAGATGCTTGATCTCTGTCACTGACTAGATATATGTAAAATACACTAGGACACATTTATTGGTCAATGTCATCAGACATGTGGCATTATCTGGACACACACATATTCCCCTAGTGCATTATTATACATTATATTCAACATTATATATAGTAGTTGAATGTATTTCTAAAACTTTTCACACAGTAATTTTCTATTTTGGGTGAACTATACACGATACATATTGTTGCATTTTTGTATTGCGATATACTTGTGACACGATATATTGTTGCACCCCTAATCTAAATGTAGTCATTGTTGTGATTCAAAAAATAAAGTAAATATAATCGTAGTAAAAGCCTCCTATGCACCAAAAGAAAGATAAACAGTCTTTCTTACCGCACTACAAATCGAATTATTAGTTTGAATTTGCGGAGCTCTTCAAAGCACGTACAGTCAGAGCGCCATCTTGGCCAAACACTGAAAATATTTTAAACGTGATCACTTTATCAAACACAAAGAGAAGTTCATTAAGACTAAAGCATATTATAGTTTCAATATTATTATAGCAGCAAACCTCTCCTCAACAACACATGATCTGAGGAATAACTCGTGTCTGGAGCTCAAAGATGAAGATAAAGGTTCTTCATGATCCATGAGTCACTAAACTGTTCACATTGTCTACTTCTTGTGTGCATGTGTGTGAATGTGTTACATATAGACTGTGTGTGTGTTTGTTTCTTTGTTAGATAAGGAATGGCTGGAGAGTGAATGTCCTTTCCAAGGATCGCCACCTTGACGTGGTGGAAAGGCTTGTGTGTTCCAGTGATCCCAAGAGTGAGTAATTCTGGAGCTTTTTACTCCAGTTTGACTGACTTAAGGCTGAGGTTCCAGACTAAGTGCGAAAATAATTTTTGAAGCATAATTACTTGATTTTGTCTTTCTTGATCCACACACACATTCAGACACACTCACTCACTTACACACACACACAGAGACACGCTCACTAACACACACACAAGTTTAAATGAAGTACGTCTAGTTGTTCTGATGCAGAGAATATACGTCTTGTAAAACGGTTGCTAGGGTACTCAAGTTTGGTTGCTATGGAGTTGCTTGGGAGCTTTAAATTTAGGAAGATTAAAGTAGTTTAAAGGGATTTGGCACTTAACTAATCACTTTGTATCACTGCAGTGATCTCTAAATCTGCAGCGACTCTCAGACGACTTCTGTTGAGATTGAACGTAACTAGAAGTTTTCTTCCGGCTGTATTGCTGGTTTCTGCAGATATTAGTCGGGTTAGTTGTGGAGAATACTGATGAAACCAGGCGATCTCATATCTGTGGGTCATGTTGCAGTTCAGACTGATTCTGTCCTTCAGCTCGACTCTGAACAGAGTCTCTTCATCTTCAGGAACATCTGGAGGAACATCCTGATCTGCATCCTGTGAGTGAGATCCCCCTATGGGCGGGTTGAAGACGTGCGGGACAGCTCCTCCTACTGGCTGGAGTCTCTCGCCTCTGGACAAAAAATACATCAATCTCTCGTCTCGGGGGGATATGAGGGAGAGAAGCACGGTAATGCGAAAATACTACAGGTTTTCTACTGATACAAAGCTTAATGCTAAATGCTGAAGTATCCCTTTAAGTCGACATGTGCAATAAACATCCGGATGTACGTTTCCTATACTTTTGCCACGGTTAAATGTTCAGTGATATCTTACAAAGATTTGTACAATGGCTTGCGGCTCAACCAATCAGAATCAAGGACTGGAACTATCCGTTTTATAAAATAAGACATGAAACTCCAAGCGTTGTTCTTCTTCTGTTTAGATCCTCATACGGCTCTGCATGATGTAAACTATTCACACATTTCACTGTATATTTTACTAAACAAAACAAAAACAAAATTTTCTAAACACAGCAAAATATTAAAATATATATTTTCATACAAAAATACATACCAACAAAAATGTTTCTTACTAAATTTTAATTTTGGTTTTTCACAACACATACTTGCAGATTCACAAAGAACAGTGCAGACGACCTATTACACACACAAAAGCAACATATACATATATATTTACATAGAAATCTGTGCAAAATATACATATGCACACACACACACACACACTGTTTGTCTTACACAGTTTGACACAGACACTCATTCTCAATTATCAACTGATGGATTAAATAGAAACAATAATTCCTAGATCATGTATGAGATATTTAAGGCTGCTTTACATTAATAGTAAGTGCAGATTCAGTATCACACAGACTCCTGAGGTATGAACTGCAGCACTTATGTCCATACACACTGAAAATTACATGCAGTGGGTACGGAAAGTATTCAGACCCCCTTAAATTTTTCACTCTTTGTTATTTTGCAGCCATTTGCTAAAATCATTTAAGTTCATTTTTTTCCCTCATTATTGTACACACAGCACCCCATATTGACAGAAAAACACAGAATTGTTGACATTTTTGCACATTTATTAAAAAAGAAAAACTGAAATATCACATGGTCCAAAGTATTCAGACAAAGAGTGAAAAATTTAAGGGGGTCTGAATACTTTCCGTACCCACTGTAATGATTGACAGGAGGTCTAAGGTCTTAAGGAGGAATCTTGACGTTCTTCTACTTTCAGATTTAAAGCCTTCTTTGAAGCAATATCAGCTTGTTTACATAACGCATATTCCATAATGTTGTTGTCAGTCACCATTGCTGCAGTTACGAGTTTAGCATAGACATGCTAGCTAACTGTTTATAAATACTTTCTCCTTTTTTTTTTTTTTTTTTGAGAAACAGTAGTTGATGGATGTAATAGAAACAATACTTCCTATCATGAATTAACAATAATAAACTTTCAGTTCAGGGGTCTTAAGAATACTCTGACCAACTAACCGTTATCCATTTATATTTTTCATATCCAAAGACCAATCTACCATTTTATGTAACAACATAAAAAACGTATAACCCTTTCTTGATGACAGAACTTAAAACAGCTCCAGAACCACCAGACCCAAAAACACAGATACGGTAAAGACAAAATCCAATACCATACAGCTGGAAGGAGGAAGGTGGGAAGAGAACACAGTTTTATTCTTTTTAAAACTCACTGCTTAAAGATTTAGTAAACCTCTCAATGCCTCCTGTTTTACTTACTGTATTGTTCATCAGTGACATCATCTGTGTCCAGGTTTCCCTTCAAGACTGGACTAGATTCTGTAGATGATATTGAAAGGTTAGTCACACAGTTTAACATTTAGGGCCCTATTTTAACAATCCAAACTCATGGTCTAAAGCGCTCTTAAGTGCTCTTAGGTCGTGTCTGAATCCACTTTTAAAGACGGGGAAAATGGTCGGCGCTCCCGGCGCATGGTCTAAAACAGTGGTTCCCAAACCTGTCCTGGATTACCCCCAATCAGCAAGCGGAAAAACTGAACGCTTCTCCAGAACGCAAATGGATCTGCTCGTGTGCGAGGTTAAAGCTGTGTGTGTGAGTGTGTGTGTGAGGTTAAAGCAGACCATCTACGGGACAAGCCAGATTCCACCATATCTTTATGTACACAATAATAATATTTTACATTGTAATCCTTTTATTTTTTATATTTGGCATGTTTGTGTGCTGCTTTGTGTCTCTGTGTGTGTGTGAAGACTAAAATTTCATCTTTGAATATAATTTCATTATTTAATATTATGTATCTGTATTATTATTCTTTATTAGTAATCATAATCAGTTGTATTATCTTATGAAGTTTAAAATGTACGAGTTAGACTAAAGATTGCATGGACACGTGTTTAAAGATCATATTTTAGACGAAGACAGCTGATGCAGAAGCAGGATCCAAGTGCACTGTCGGGAACAGGAACAGCCAACGTACAACACCAAGAACTCCCAAAGACTGAAACAAGACACAGGGCTTAAATACACAGACAAACAAGCTAAACAAGATAACAAGGGGGCATGGCTAATCAGAAACACCTGGGGAGACTAATCAACATAACAGGGAACTGCTAAACATAGGATGAGACAGGAACACAGACATGAATCGTGACAGAGGGTAGCTAGGAGGATTATGTATTCTGCTTAAAGGTATGTGTAAAATGTAATGTTCACTTATCAGAGAGTTCCAGTGATGATGATACTTTAGATGTGTACAGTTGTTCTTTGCAAGAAAATGAATGTTTCAACTGATGCAAATGTACCGTTTGTATACCACTAATATACACTGAGAAATAGTTTCTTAATGTGGAAAGTGGATTGTACATGTGTAAGCATCAGCATATACGTTCCAAACCGGGGAAAAGGTTTAATTCCAAGTCTACAGTGTGTAATAAGCAGAGTGTGTGTGTAATAAGAAGAGTGTACGTGTGTTGTGGACCTGCCTACATTACTAACACGCTCTTTAAATAACCAAAAAAATATTCCTCAGTTCCTCAAAATAGTAACGCTCCCAACAATGCGCCCGATCACACACTTGTTCTCAGGCCAGCAGCCCATGGGCGAACAAATGGGCGCAAATGCATTTGCTATTTAAACAACGCTTGATGTACATTATTCCGCTTATTACACGGATACTTCCCACATAAGTAAATAATTAGACACGAAATATTGATCTCAGTTTAAATATTTTATTAGCTCTTTAAACGCAAAGCTTCCGCGGAGAGAGCAGTTTCAGCGGCCAGATCAAACTAGACAGACATTTAAGAGATACGGTTTACAGTCATACCACTTATTACACAGCATTTCACCAAATAAATTATGATGGAGATCAGAGATATTGATTTCAGATTAAACTGTTTTAAAATCATACATGTTTGTTATCCTATAATTCAACAGTGTACAAAACAATAGTCACAAAATGGCCGCCGCTGTGTTTGTATGAAACGAGAGAGAGTGAGTCCATGATATTGAATGGCATAATTAAATAACTACACAAAATATTGATTTTAATATTTTATTAGCTCACCAAATGCAAAACTTCCACGAAGAAAACCCGTTCCTAGCGAGTGTATAGTCCAGTGACCCGGATGAGCCTGTGTTTCTGTTCTCAGCGATTGTTATCTGGGAATAATATACCGCTGGATGACCAATCAGAATCAAGTATTCCACAGAGTCGTGTAATAAGCTCAAATATTTCTACGTATACGTTCTCTCACCTGTGACTGAGACTGTGATCAAGGTTTCTCCTTCATAATCCAGAACTCTGTATGTTCCAGTGTCAGTGACTGTAAACTCATTAATGATCAGAGTCTCGTCACTGACGGTCAGTCGATCACTGTTGACCCCGTGACCTCTCGTCCACACCTCTGTCCAGCCTTCACTAGAGTTTCTCTCCACTTTATCAGCGTTGATCAACAGAACATCCAACTTCAGATCCTCTCCTTTCTGCACAGAGATCTCATCTGAGGAGGAACACAGACACTTTATCCTTAATCATTATAATAATGGTGTCAATCAATCAAGAACATAAACACATATTGGGGAACCAAATGTAAATCATTTTAAAAATCAGCCATTGAAAAGCCTGTATTGGAATCATTTAATCTGAATATTGAATGGGATGTGTGGCATTTACTAACTTTGCTGGTTACTGCGTGCAATTACATCGATAACATTATTAAATCCGTTTATCAGTTTTGACTTTACCATGAATATGAAGATGATATTCCCTGATTTGTCGCTTCACTTCTGTCTGATCATTAGTGTAATAACCATTTAAAAAGTATTTCCCAGCGTCACTGTAGATCAGATCCTTGATGACGACGTCACATGATCCTTTTTTAAATACACGGCTATTTTCACTCACACATTTTTCATTCTCACAAATATTAATGTTTTTTGACAAAGTGTTTAAAACAATATCAGAAATGTCACTGGCCTCAAAGTCACATGACAGGGTGAGGTCCCCTCCCCTTCGTCCCGTCACATGTATGAGGGCGTTTCCTACAGGGGCTGTTCCTGCAAACACAGACAGAATAAAATTCATTCAATACAAAGTATCAATATTAAAAAATACATGTAATCTCTGTAATCAAGATCATCATCAAAGGGTTAGTTCACCCTTAGGTTAGTTCAAGGGTTAGTTAATTTCTGTCATTGATTACTCACCCTCATGTCATTCCAAACCCGGAAGACCTTCGTTCATCTTCAGAACACAAATTATTATATTTTTGATGAAATCTGAGAAGTTTCTGATCCATTGCTACAACATCATTGCAACTTTCAAGGCCCAGAAAGGTTGTAAAGACATCGATAAAATAGTCCATGTGACTCCAGTGGTTCAACCTTAATGTTATGAAGCCACGAGAATACTTTTTATGAGCAGAAAAACCCAAAATAACAACTTTATTCAATCATTTCTTCTCTTCCACGTCATTCTCCTACACTATTCACGTAGTAAACACAGTACAGCACTTCCTGGTTCTACAGAACGCCGGCTCTCTATTGGCCGACGTCAGCATCACACGTATGTGTCGTGGTGCTCATGTGACTAGTGTCGGCCAATAGAGACGGCGTTCTGATGTAGAACCAGGAAGTGCTGCACTGTGTTTAATGGAGGGTCAGAAACCTCTCGGATTTCATCAAAAATATCATCATTTGTGTTCTGAAGATGAACAAAGTTCTTAAAGGTTTGGAATGACATGAGGGCGAGTAATTAATGACAGAAATTTTTATTTTTGGGTGAACTATCCCTTTAAAGGTCCCATGACATGGATTATTTTATTATTTTATAATGTTTCCTGGGGTGCCCTTATCATGTTAGTATATGTTTTTAAGATATTTTTTTTTAATAATTTAGAAATAAAAGGCATTTTTCCTAGCCTCATTTTTAGCCTCTGATTTGAATGCTCTGTTTGAAGGGGCGTGTCTGTGTGAGACTTCAGTGTAAACGCCCACTGCTGTGATTGGCTGCTGTGAGACTTCAGTGTAAACGCCCACTGCTGTGATTGGCTGCTGTGAGACTTCAGTGTAAACGCCCACTGCTGTGATTGGCTGTTGTGAGACTTCAGTGTAAACGCCCACTGCTGTGATTGGCTGTTGTGAGACTTCAGTGTAAACGCCCACTGCTGTGATTGGCTGCTGTGAGACTTCAGTGTAAATGCCCACTGCTGTGATTGGCTGCTGTGAGACTTCAGTGTAAACGCCCACTGCTGTGAGCCCACTGCTGTGATTGGCTGTTGTGAGACTTCAGTGTAAACGCCCACTGCTGTGATTGGCTGTGAGACTTCAGTGTAAACGCTAACTGCTGTGATTGGCTGTGGTGAGACTTCAGTGTAAACGCCCACTGCTGTGATTGGCTGTTGTGAGACTTCAGTGTAAACGCCCACTGCTATGATTGGCTGACATGCTTGCATATGAATTAGCTAGCATTACATATGGAACTCTCTCAAATACTTTTACTATTACAGCTATTATACGTTTTTACTATTACAGCTATCGAGATTAACGAATCGTGAGAAGTTTTTAAAGTATTTAGATCTATTCCCATCACATAAAAGGTTGCAGTGATGAGCATTGAGCAGATGACAGCCTGTTGATCGCGTGAATGAAGATCTCATCATTGCAACAGTTTCTGCACTCTCACTAATGATTTCACCAATGCAAACATTGTTGTACAGGTACAGTAAGAGCTTCGTTGTTCAGTGTAACAGCGTCATTGATTTCATAACGAGTTTTGGCAAGTGTCCAGATAAACTCGCGCTGTGTGATTGACAGCTTGGGCGATTGGAAAGGGATTGTTCTTTGATCGCTTTCTGTATATTAATCACAATTTAAATTAGATTATTTTCATCCTACTAAGAGAAACGACGTGAAGTTGATCGTTTAGTCACTGGCTTGATTTACTGATGCATAAACAGTATTGAACGACTTTGAGAGAAAGATTATCTGTCTGAACTTGAACAATTACACATCAGAAATTCACATAACCCACTGGTTCTTCAGAGGCTCGGATGAAGGAACTAAAAAAATACCTTTGTGTTAATTTGTACATCCAAACACTGAGCAACTGCCATGCTTCGCTCGTTTGCAAGCTATGATGTCTCTCGAGGAAAAACCAATATCGCTCGCATAGCTCATTTTCTCATGGGCGGGACAAGGCAAAGCAGAGAAAGGGGAGGTGACCTTTCCCCTCATGACGACATAAAGGGAAGATTTCTAGATTCGCCCGTCTGAGCTTTAATTTTCTCACAAATACCCAGGGCTTGGTTTACACCCATCAAAATGTCTAGCCACTGGGGGACCATAGGCATGCTAGGGGAACTCATATTAAGGTTAAAAAACCTCATAAAGTGAAATTGTCATGTCATGGGACCTTTAAATATTCTTACTTTAGTCAAATGGATTTTTTTTAAGCATATAAATGAAAGTAATAAGAGCAGTTTATTTTTTAACATTTTAAAAGTTTCAAATGTTGATGACAGTAGTATAAAGCTGTATCAGGTTTGTCAGTTCTGTAGTGGAGAAATCAATCAACTACAATAACTCTACCTGCAACTGAAAATCAAGAATTGTTACAATTTATCAACAAAAATGATACTGACCGCAATCACTGACAAAGCAAAACTGCAACAGAAGATTCAAAAACCTGTTGAGAAACCAGAAGAGCAGGTTTAGGTCACAGATAATAATCACAAACACATTTATTCAGGGATAAAACACTTTGCTTATTGGTGAAATATTACAAAAAAAAATGTACTTTCATTCTGTCTCAGTATTTCATACATATTGTAACAGGCTTTGTTGGATTCTGTTATGATGCATTAATTCTGCATACTGGCGCTCGTTGTATGTGTGTATGCAATGTATTTTTCCCCTCGGGGCTTGCCGTAGATAGGCATGGGGGTCATAAGCACTGTCTTTTTTTCACTGGAGTGTTCCAGTGTGAATATAGACAGTATATAAAGGGTGTGATCTCTTGGGCATAACGGTATGCAGAGATCAAAAAAAGGAGGACGTCAGTAAATTTTGAGCCCCTGATAATAAATATTCAAAGAAAATTAAATTCTTGGTAACAGAGGGACCTTTCAATCTCTGGTAGGATTTTGCTGTCTAAAACTGAGGCATTATCCCGCGTCATATATCCTGCTATGGTCTTGGATGTCCCTCTGGAGGTGTGCAGGAGATTAGACAAATTAATTGCCAACTTTGTGTGGAAATCTAGGTCTCACTTAATTAAAAAAAGTGTAATGGTAGCTGATCACACATCTGGGGGTTTCAATCTTATTGATTTCTCTCTACTTAGCAACTCTTTTAAAATCAAGTGGATTAAATCATTCCTTAAGAACCCCACTTCTATCTGGAACTGTATCCCTAACTTCCCATTAAAGCCTGTGGGAGGGCTTGAATTCCTTTTACATTGCAATTATAATATCTCCAAGCTCCCTTTGAAGTTGGCAAACTTTCACAAACAGATGTTATCCTGTTGGTCTCTTATGTACAATCACAATTTTTCACCACATACTTACTTTATTTGGAATAATAAGGATATTACATATAAGAACAAAACATTATTCTACCATTCTTGGTTTGATAAAAATATCCTTGTAGTGTCACAGCTTCTTGATGAAAATGGTAATTTCTTGTCTTATAGAGGCTTTATGGATGCATTTTCTTTTCCGATCCCACCAAAAAATATGCAGTAATTTTTTATGATATTCCCTCTGGTGTTAGAATGCTACTTCAATCCAGTCCTAAAGGCCCTTCTTGTTCTCCTCCCTCTTTAGACTCCTCTAACCTCTATATAGATAACTGTCTCCTTATCAGTAGTGAATTCACCAACAAGAAAATCAGATCAATCCTTCTCAAACCTTGTGCTACTGTTCCCCCTTGCATCAGTTTTTGGAATAATAAGTTTGAAAATATCGATTGGAAAATATTTTGGTCTCTAAAAAAAGAGTTCTTGATTACCAACAAAGTTGTTGAGGTTTCCCTCAAAATTGTTCATAAATGTTACCCTTGTAACTATCGTCTGTCTTAATTTCATACTAGTATCAAAGAGGAATGCTCTTTTTGTCTGTGTTATCCAGAAACTATTGATCATATTTTTTGGGAGTGCTTATATTCAAGGATCTTCTGGCTTGATTTTTCGAACTATGTGAATAAAAACATTTCCGAAGAAAAAAAAAAAAAAGGGTGAGATCTCATCATGTGGAAATTGCATCCAGTATTAACTGAATTTTAGTTTTTTGATGCGATAAAGATACTCTCTATCAATCCAAGTGTGAATAAGATGGCTAATACTAACCAAGCAGATACCGGGCTAGCAGACCATGATTATAAATTGACCGCTGATATAACTTGTTTCTGATGAAACAAGTTATATAAACAATTTTCGTTTTTTGTGGTTTTCGGGTCTGTGCTTAAACCTAAAACAAAATGTGAATTGTTACCTTTGTATTCGTGTGATGAGGAAATATTCTATTCCAGTTAAAACTGAAGTAAAATACCTTGGTTTAACAATATCTAAAGATTCAAATACAAGAGAACTAGTAAATATAGAAGAAAGAATAGATAGTATGAAAAAATCTCTTAATCACTTTATGAGAGATCTATCTATTATGGGCAGAATCCTTTTGACTAAAACAGAAGGCATATCTAAACTAATTTACCCATCTTATTCCCTTTATGTTTCTCCTCAATTGATAAAAAAGATTAACTGTCATTTTTTTTTTTTTTTTGGAAAAATAAAAATCATTATATAAAAAAATCCCAGATGATTAAAGACTATAAAAATGGAGGGCTGAAAGCCACTGAATTTGAATCAATGATTGGAGTACTCAAGCTAAATTGGATAAAATCATATTTGGCACAGCCTAATTCAATGTGGTTTCATATACCAAAGTGTGTATTCAAGAGAGTCGGAGGACTGGAGTTTTTGCTGAAATGTGATTTTGAGATTTCTAAATTGCCAATTAAGCTTTCAAATTTTCACAAGCAGATTTTGACTGGAAAATTATATTTACTCACAACTTCACATCTCATGGATCCACCTTGTGGAAATATAGGACCATTATGTTAAATAGGAAATCATTATTCAAACAAGAGTGGTTGGAGAATTTTTTTTTATTTGTAGCTGATTTGATAGATGAAGCTGGTCAATTTATTCAATATAATTCTTTCATAGAGAAATTTGCAGTAAAATGTTCTTTTAGAGAATTTAATAGTGTTTGAAGAGCAATCCCTCTTCCACTAAAACAAATAATACAAAACACACGTGCATATTCAAATGTATCTGTTAAATTGCCTGAGTTGAAGATTGGAGAAGTGTACATTTGGGATAAAAAGTGCAATAACAAAGGAAATTTATTTAAAAGCAAATTATTTTACGATTTCAATACACCAACAAAATTTAAAATTAATGAAAATGAAACATTCAGTAACAAGTATTACAAGTTATTATATATGGCCAATTGTACCTAAAATAAAGGAGATGCGATTTAAAATCATCAATCAGCCATGATTTTTGCACAATCAGCCATGACAAAATCTTACGGAAAAGATTCCGTTTTGAAGTAGAATTATGCTGATTTTGTAGCCTGGTTAAAACCAGACCATTCTCAGTAGTAACTGAGTTATGGTCTGGCAAAGCTCCTTTAATAACTCCTTTCCAAAGGGGCGTCACCAACGGACGTCGCTCAAATGCCTCTGGGCGCAGTTGGATAGACCTAAAACCAATCAGAGCGATCGGCATCGTGTAAAGCCATATGCTGCATCCCAATTCACCAGTTACACTACGCCATAAAAGTATGTAGTCTTTTTGTGAAGAAAATGTATTTACTTTTGAATGTGTAGCAAAAAAGTAGGCAACTTTGGGACATACTACTTCGTCATCTTTATCGGACTTTATCTGTCGCGTGCATCCTGTCACGTAAACTGCCCTGTCAATCATCTTGTCACAGTTAAAATCCTCTATTAAATCTAATTTAATTTCCTACCGTTTCGGAGAGAAATGTAGAAGCACGTTCATCTGCCAGTGGGTCTTTCATGGAGACTGTCCTCATGTGTTTGCAATTTGAATATAATAATGCATTTAAAAGTTGATGCGCTGCACCAACGGACGTCGCTCAAATGCCTCTGGGCGAGTGGGAGCAATAGGGGTTATGCGGAACGCCCAACGCTCGAACCGGAAAACGGGTATAAACATTTCCGGTTTGCATTACCGTATGCATCTGCAGCGGTAGGTTATCTCTGAAGTAACTTATTTTGCGCTTTTTTTAGAATACAATTCTTATTTCTGTTTTAATAAAAATGTCACGAATGCTTAAGTATCAGAATTTTTTTTTTTTTTAAATAAATAAAATGCAGTCTTGATTTGATTGTTTTAACCGTCTGCAAGCAAATATAAGAGGTTAAACTACTATGATAGCATACAAGTCTAAACTAACTTACTGATAGTTAGCTAACTCTACATCGGGTGCCATTAGCAAAAGCTACATATACTAACTTACATACCTTCATAATCATGAATAAATGAGGAGGCGTAAAACTTAAATCCTTTATCTAATGGAGTACTCGGGGCTCTGGAAGTCCGTTTGGCAATACGATGTACATCTGAAATGGATAGAATGGGTAGCTCCTGTAAACACCGGCTATAAAAGGTCACCATTCCTACGCTGTGTTTACCTCAGTAGCTGACGACCGGAAGTAGTTATATCTGTTTTGTAGAACCCGGAAGTATGTTGCGCATAACCCCTATTGGATAGGCTAGACCTAAAACCAATCAGAGCGATCGTCATGTGTAAAGCCCGCCTCAACGTTTCTGATGGGTGCCACGATTTCTCGGCATGGGGAAATGGCCTTGAATGAGCTCTTTGCCAGACTTACTTGCAGAGCAAATCTAAATTTGCCAGAAGTTGTCTGGGTTTTCCCAGGCTACTGATTTTGCTCAAAAGAGCCTGAAACCATTGAACATTTATTTTTTTCTTGTCCGGTCACACAAATTCTGGCAGGATCTTTACAGCTGACTAAGTATTGGTACTGATATTCCTTCACTAAATGTAGCCTATCTCAGGTTTTGATGTATGTAGATGGTCTCTCTAAACATATGTCATTGATGTTAAACGTTATTATTTCCTTGGGTAAATATCATATTCATAAAAGCAAGTGGAATAACAGTAAACCCTCTTTAACTTGTTTTAAAAATGAATGTAAGAATTATCTAGCATCCATTAAATACTTATCCAAAGATAATCAGTCCCTTTGTAAACTGTATAAAAACATGTATGAGTCTCTTTCTTTCTAAGATCTTGTCTTTTTTTTTCTAAGATTTTTTTTCTTGCAATTTGTAACCCCCTAAAATGTTTGAATTATGCTTTTGTTTATTGTACTAAATATGCAGTTGTTTTTTGTTCTATACATATGAACCTATGTAAGCATAGGCGTATATGCACAGATATATGAATGGAGTTATTTTTGTCTGCATATTATTGTTCCCTATTTGAGTTTGTAAATTGATACTGCTCAATAAAAAAAGAAAAGAAAAGTAATTGGACCTGCCACAAGATGGCGCTGTTTTAGACATTCCTGATGCTTCAGTCTTTCCTCCAAACAATCAGAGAAAAGCTTCAACGATTTAAGAGGCTTCATTTCTCCATCCCTAGTGTAAAGTAAAGTGAGCAAAACCCAAACTGAACGTAACCTACAAATGAAGCACTTCCTGAAATTGACATTTATATCAAAGATCAGTCATTCATCTAATATATCAACTAGGCCTTTCCTTTAACCCCCATAAGAGCCCCCATAAACCAGTTCATCCGTTTCAGTTTCAAGTTTTTTTAATAACACATTCTTATAGTAAAAACAAACCTTTTGAATTATGAGCCATAAAAGCCTGATGTGTGTTTTTTGTAAACACACACACACACACACACACACACACACACACACACTCACACTCACACTCTCAATCATAAATCAATGATAATTGAGAGAAAGAGAAAGAGAGAGAAATAAATTGTAATGGAGTTTAAATAATGCTGTTAAATTCATGCATAAATTGGGAAAACACCCATTTGCTGTTGGGTCACTCGCATTTGTGTGATATTGCGGGTCTCTCATCTCTCAGTGTTGGCAAGTCTCATCAATGATTGCTGAGTTATAAACTGAGTTTAGATTGTTTTCAAGTGCAATGTTGGACGTTTATACTACACACAAGTTTACTTCATTTGTCTGTCAGTTCCTTGTTCTGTCCATCAAGTCTATATTGGTGATATTTGCAATGATAAAATTGTGTGTGTGTGGATGTGTGTGGATGTGTGTGTGTGTGTGTGTGTGTGTGTGTGTGTGTGTGTGTGTGTGTGTGTGTGTGTGTGTGTGTGTAGTTTTAAGAGGCAGTGTGCTGTTGGTTTCTCTGGATGGTTTAAGAGCCGAATATCTGCAGACATGGAGCTTACTGGTGCCAGTGCTGGAGAAGATCAGTGAGTCTCACACACACACACACACACACACTCATTTAATCTATTCAATCTCAGTAATCAACTGCATGTGTGTGTGTGTATTTCAGGAAAGTGCGGTACGTCTGCACCCTTCATGCAGGCTGTGTTCCCTAGTAAGACGTTCCCTAACCACTACTCCATAGCCACAGTGAGTCATGACCCCCCACACACACACACACGACCCACACACACGCACACACACTTCACAGACGCACTTTGCCATTTTCAACTCCTCTGATTCCGCTGAGAAACTCCCAGAAAAGTTCCACTTCATTGTCGTGACTCATGTGTGTGTTTTTGACCCTTCGTCAATCTTTCCATATGAAGGACTTCCACTGAACTAAATAATACACTAAAATAAACTAATACAAATATTAAGGACAGCAAAATCAGTCCAGCCATATTACACATGCGAAGCCTGACAGATGAAACAATAGTCTGAAAAATCGAATGTTTTGAAATGGAACAAAACAGAAGTTTGCAGATGTCTTTTATGTTTTGATAGATCAGGCTTTTATGGCTCATATAGTGCGATAATGAAGGAAAAAACAGCTCAGTTTAATCAGAGACTCAAACTGCTTTCTGCATGATGATGTTTATATGCATTTCTGATTTAATTTCAGAATGAGTGATTGTGAATGTGGCTGTGTAGGTGTGTGTGTGTGTGTGTGTGTGTGTGATGTCAGAGGTGTGTGTTGTCGTGTGCAGGGTCTGTACGCAGAGTCACATGGGCTGGTGGATAATAACATGTACGACCCCGTGTTCGACGCCTCCTTCAGCCTGTCCAACAGTGAGAAGAACAATCCCAGATGGTACCAGGGACAACCGGTACACTCACACACACACACACACACACACACACACACACACCTGCATTGACCCCTGACGTCTGACCTCTGACCTCAGATCTGGAACACTGCCATGTATCAGGGACTGAGAGCTGGAACGTTCTTCTGGCCGGGATCCGATGTGCCCATAAACGTGAGTTTCCCAGATCTCTACATGGAATATGACGGGTTAGTTTGCGTCTCACACAGACACACACACACACACACACACGCATCATGCGTTCTCAGACAGTTAGTGCGTCAGATTGACTGAAAGATAACACTGATCCACTCGAGTTCCTTCCCATCTGGAGGAGTTTCTCCCACAACCTGCGTAAGGTTCCTCTCGTCGCGCTCTCCCTCAGTGTGTCCGTCCTGTTCATCTAAACATTCCTGAGTCAGGACGCACTTATTTACTCCAGAAGCAACATGACTGAAGACATTAGGGTTTTAAACCGCTCTAAATGAAGTGAGTTCTTTACAGAAGTACACTTAATTCAAAGTGAAAACACTTATTTTCCTCAGCGTGTGTGTGTCAGTGTTTCAGCAGAAGTGAATATCACTGGTGACAGGTCAGATCTGCTGCATTCAAACACACACACGCTTAGCCATTAATCACCCATTACATACTCTCTGTGTGTGTGTGTGTGTGTGTGTGTGTGTGTGTGTGTGTGTGTGTGTGTGTCTGTCTGTGTGTGAGCCCGCGCTGGCTCTTCGAGAGGTACAGCACACACCCATCAGACCTACAGGACAGACTGCTATAATGGGACAAAAGATTCTTCTGACCTTTCAATTCATCAAAGAATCCTGAAAAATAAAATGCATCACAGTTCCCACAGAAATATGAACTGTTTTCAACATTGATAATAATCATAAATGTTTCTTGAGCATCAGATCATCATATTAGAGTGATTTCTGAAGGATCATGTGACACTGAAGACTGGAGTAATGATGCTGAACATTCAGCTTTGATCACAGGAATAAATTACACTTTACTATATATTCACATAGAAAACAGATGATTTACATTACAATAATATTTCACAATATTAATGTTTATTCTGTATTTTTGATTACATAAATGCAGTCTTGGTGAGCATAAAAGACTTTTAAAAACAAACTTTTAAACGGTAATATATAACAACATATTTATATAGTATATTTGTGTTTGAATTACACTTTATTTTATATATATATTTATAATATTTGGGGCTGTCAACATTAACGCATTCATTTTGTGATTAATTATTTTTTTATACAATTTTATTTTATTTTTTAGTCACTGTACTATATATTCACATAAAACACAGATGATTTACACTGGTAAAAAATGTGTTACTGCAGGTCTCCGGTGTCTCTCACATTCTGCTCCGGGGGAAACCATGGATATTATAATGACATCTACAGTGTGTGTGTGTGTGTGTGTCTTCTGAGCGTGTGTGTGTGTGACTTCTGAGCAACGTTGATGAACTGTACTTTTACCAGCTTTTGGTCGTGTTTGTCCCAGCTCTGTGTGATATTCGGATTTGTCATGTTCTGTGTTAAAAAAAATAATATTAGCATAGCTCTTTCTGTATTTCATTCATACAAAAATATGTAAAATTATGGTTACTTAAGTTCTCTGTAGGCTATTAGTGTGAATTGATGAGAAATGAGAACAGAGACAGTGTTTTATATTTGATTTCTTTAATGAATGCTTTATTTTGAGTTTTATTCCACTATATGTTCACGATCACCTTGTAAGAATATATATTCAGTCTCAGATCTCTCGCTGCTGAATTCTGTGCAACGTTGATGAACTGTACAATATCCATCCACACAAACACAGTCACAAATGTTCCCCAAAAGCCATTTCACGAGTTCACACTTACAAATAAGTCGGATAGATTAAATTGGTAAACGTATTTGGCGTGCTGTCCGGAGAGAGGGCTCTGATCTTGGTAATTGTCCCTAACGCAGAGTAGCTGTGAATAGCAGAATAGCAGTGTCATCGTGAGAGGTAGGGTATCACCAAAGTGTGTGTTCACACACAAATCCAGTCGAGGCAGAGATTAAGTCACTGGTTTCTTTTTAATAATCAACTCAAAACTCCAGAATGTCAGTGTTTTACTGACCAACCAGGTGACATTTTGAAGTGTCTAGCTAAATCGGCAATAGCCTATATATAGCCTATATATTATTATTGTTTATTTCAGACTCATGGGTCCATATGCAAAAGGAAAAAAGAAAAATACATACAAACTTACAATTTTGACAAACAACAGGCAAAATTTAAAAGACATACAAGCTTTCATTCCAATGCTTCCAGACACTGGAAAAATACCTTGTATCACTTAATATAATATCATTTAAGACCATTATGATACTATTTTTTGAATCACTCAACCGACATATTAAGCTATACATACATTTCCTTATGACAGCATTCAAAGTAGGTACATTATTAGAGACAAACAATTGGCTCGCACTTGTCCACCTTGGGAGTTTAAGCAAAATTCTTAGCGCATCATTAAATGCCACCTGGAGCTTTTTCATTTTAGCTTTAGCATACCTACACCACAAGTGGGCTGTATAGAGAGAAGTACAGTATGCCCTAAATAGAGCTATTTTAACATCATCTGTACACATATAAAATTTACGAGCCAGCATATTAGCTTGCCCATACAACTTACAGCACTGGCGCTGCACATCATCGTCATCATTTAAATCATTTCTAATGATGTGACCCAAGTATTTTACTTTATTTACCACATTTAAAACTTGGTCATCTATATAAAAAGAAGGAAAATTTTGCTTAAGGTCCTCTTTGGTTTTAACAATCATGATCACACTCTTTTTAACATTAAATTTAATATCATGCTGCACACCATAACGTGAACATACTCGAAGCAGCTGTTGTAATCCTGCACTATAAGGAGACATAATAACTAAATCATCAGCATACAACAAATGGTTAATGAGACTATCACCTATTACACATCCAGTCTTGCAATTATTTAACTCTACAGAAAGACCATCCATGTACAAGTTAAAAAGAAGAGGTGACAATATCCCCCCTTGCTGAACCCCATTCGTCATATAAAACGGTTCCAATACGTTCTTACCCCATTGAACTTTTAAGGTTTGATGTATATACCAAAAATGTACAATTTCTTATCAAATATGGGGAAACCCCTCTTTCTTGCAATTTTATAAATAACTTAGTGTGATTAATTCGATCAAACGCCTTAGATGCATCTAAAAACACACGAAAACTGTGGAATTATGTGCATTATACTTACTAACTACTTCTTTTAATGAATATATGCATAGATTGCACATTGCCATGCTTACTTTTAAAGCCAAACTGATTATCCGTAGTTGTTAAATACTCTTTGAGCCTATCCATAAGGATTCGCTAAAAATACTTTAGAGATCACACTAGCCAATGCAATTGGCCTATAGAGCTGGTAAGTCCCGCCCCTTCCGCTAAACCTCCTGGACCTCTAGGTTGAAAAATCGTCAATGCAAGTGAATGGGAGAAAATAATTATTTTCTGGTCCCGTTTGAATTTTGCCATGAATGTGAACATATGTTGTCTGTGAATTTTTTATATAACTTTTCGTGTAAAGAATGCTACAATTTAGCGGGTAGAATTTTGATACGGTTAGACTTTGTGTGAAAGCACTTTGTGGACTACAACTCTTCGCTGCTTTCGACGCGTTTGAAACGTCAACACCACTAGCACACGGACTAGCTCACGGATCCCGCTAAACATGGCTGTGTCGTTGGTGCACTTCACCGCCTTCTTTCAGGGAGAACAAAATCGGTGAGGTTGACGAAAACCACGGGTAAGTCAACTTTATGGGGTGACGTCACATAGGCGACATCACATGTAGTCTTTCTCGTTATGTCTTTTCCACAACTGCTAGCCGAAGAATCATACCATATACTGTCAAACTCGTAACATGAAAAGTTATATAAAAAATTCACAGACAACATGTGTTCACATTCATGGCACAATTCAAACGGGACCAGGAAATAATGATTTTCTCCCATTCACTTGCATTGACGGTTTTTCAACCTAGAGGTCCACTTGGGGTTTTACGGATGGGCGGGACTTACCAGCTCTATAGTTTTCTGTCCCAGTTATTTTACCTGTTTTATCTTTAATTACTGGCACTAGTAAAACTGTTATCATGGAATCAGGTAACACACCGTGGATTAAAAATCCTGTAAAACACAAAGCAAGTAACACTGTGATCCTTGAGCTAGCATGCTTTAAATGTTCAGCTGTTATTCAATCTGGACCACATGCTTTATTCTCAGCCAGTTTCTCAATTGACCCTTCGCAGGGAGTTTGATTGACAGGCGATCTAACCAATCATAATCCGCCATCCGCCATTTTGTCCGACAAAGCAGTCAGGAGAGATAGCAGATTAGCATGGGAGGATTTGAACATGAAAAACGGCGTGTACTGACGTCTTTCCGCGGTTAAAACAACAATCCTTCCCATGTTCATTCATGTTTATTTGATGCTATAAATGAACTAGAAGGAAGAGATGATTGGTTCACGAGCAGCTTTAACTGATGCTCTACAGCGATCTGTCAGACACATTAAAGAGCCACAAAACGGTATGTATCGTTTAAATTTCTTTTAAAAAATGACCAAATTTGAAAGGTGAGACTGTGTTTAATATGTTTAATATCAAAAGTAACCGAAAAGTAACCTGGTCTGTCAGCGTGTTGTCAATCTCCTCTCTGCTCCGCGATGTATTTTTCACTGCGTGAGAACATGTGAGAGCAGCGTAGCTTGTCGGGCATAGCGACAGTAACTAAGGGGGGCGGGTCTTTGCGAAGGGTCAATTGCGTACTTGACCTCATCAGATGTAATAATCATACCTTCATCGTTCGGCACATGACCAAGTTTAAATTCCTTCCTCTCAACACAATTAAAAATATCTCCATAATATTTTCTCCATAAGTTAACAATATTGTAATATTTGCTCTTTTACTAATAAGCTGCTGCCACCACCTTTAATTATTTTAGCCAGTATGGTCTGGCAAGAGAAGACAACACACCACCAACTTCAATCAAAATTAGCAGAGATCAACTATAACGCTGTATATGCCAAGCAGGCCCGGCTCCACGGGGGGGCCAGGGTGGGCCTGGCCCACCCAATCAGAAGCTTGGCCCACCTTGGCCCCACACCACATAACAGCCAATCACAAAATTGTTCAATCTTCAATATTCAATTGCTGCTCTCACGCCACACGCCATGTTCTTATGCAGTGAAACATACATCGTGGAGCAGGAAGGACACTGACAACGCGCTGACAGACAGGACAGATCAGGTTACTTTTAATATGAAACAAAGTCTCAACTTTCAAATTTGGTCATTTTTTAACGCAATTTAAAAAATAAATACCGTTTTGTGGCTCTTTAATGTGTCTGACAGATCGCTGTAGAGCCTCAGTTAAAGCTGCTGGTGAACCGATCATCTCTTCCTTCTAGTTAATTTATAGCATCAAATAAACATACAGTAAATGAACATCAGAAGGAATGTTGTTTTAACCGTGGAAAGACGTCAGTACACGCCGTTATTCAAGTTCAAATCCTCCAACGTTAATCTACTAATTCTCCTGACTGCTTTGTCGGACGCAGATGGCGGATTATGATTGGTCAGATCGCCTGTCAATCAAACTTCCTGCGAAGTTTGAATCTTCATGATGACTTGTAATCGAGAGTTACCACACTCTGTAGCCTAATAAAACACAACATGCACAGATTTCTTGTTCCAAAAGGAAAACCTTGTGTTTTTAGCTCATGAAAAAGCAATAACACATGAAATGGACATGGGTGAGTTTGTAACAGAATTCTCTAAAATGAGTAGAAAGCTAATGTTGTAAATTATAGTGATGTAAGTAGATCTTTTTCAAGACCTGCCCCGTTTTCCTCAAATCTAAAGTTACTAAACTGATACAAGATCTGTTGTGTGGTAAAAAAAAAAAAAAAAAAAAGATTCTAAATATACATAAGAATGTAAAAATAAAAATGCAAAAAATAACAATGGACAAAAATCTGTAATGTTATACTACATTAACAGACATGAGAATAATTCTCAAGAAAAACAGCATTTCAGATAAAATGAACATTTTTAGTTTGTAAGTACAGCTGTAGCTGATGTTGTAAATGGTATAGTGATGTAAATAGTTATTTTAAAAGACCTGTCCCTTTTTATCAAATCTAAAGTTACTTAATTGATACAGGATCTGTTAAGGGGTAAAAAAATATTACAAACGCAAAAAGAGAGAATGTAAAAATAAACCTGTTAAACATTTTTATTTCTAAATAGTAGCAATATATATATAAAAAATAATAATAATACACCCGGCCCACCTGGACCATGACTTGGCCCACCTTTCATCTCATATCTGGAGCCGGGCCTGATGCCAAGTCTTAAAGTTGACCTCTCTCTAGTAAAACAGAATGACTGAGCCCGTGCTAACGGTGCAACCCATAAAGAGAGAGCAGTAACAACATGATGGAAAGATCAATATTTACCTTCTTCGGCTGGGAGCTCTGTCAGTCAAAACACGGCGAGGGAATCCGTAGTGGAATGAGAGGCAGGATAGGAGGAAGAGTGAGAGAGAGAGAGAGAGAGAGAGAGAGAGAGAGAGAGAGAAAGAGAGAACAAAACAGAGGGTATTCTGTTAGAAAGGCCATACGGTGAAAATGTTGTTTAAACAGTTTATTTTACATTCCCACTGCATTGCCTGTGACGGTGCAAATTGTCTTCATTTTCTGTGTGAATGTTAAATACACAGAGACACGCAGCGCAATGCTAAACTAGAAGATTACAGATTAGCCTAGACAATTATTGATTTAGGATTAATGGACTTCTCTCTGCAGAATAGATAAGAACACTTTTTTCATTATCAGAGACATTCTCTAAAAATATTCCTACACTGCAAAAAAGAACTGCAGTATCTTTGCAGTCATCTACCACTCACACTGTCAAATGCAATCTTTAAAGTTGTGATGCAACGGAAGTAACGACAGATTTCTATCCTCCGTATTGTGACATACATCCAAGTGAAACAGTTTTTTTTTTTTTTTAATATAATGGTGGAGACATATCAGTTGATTGGATGGAGGTAGATCTGAATGCAAGATTGTAAGAAAGGGGGAGGCAAAATGATTGGAGAAGTCCTGCATATGTCACCAGAGAGTTTATTGTTTCACTCGAAGGCAGAGTTCTGATATTTTTAAAATCAATTTAAAAAAAAAAAGTAAACATATTCATGGATGACTTTCACGATAAAATCAATAACATTGATCGATGCATTTAGAAAATAGATATAAATTTCTGTTTTATGCCGACTGTAACTATATCTTAAAATAAACAAAATGTTCATACTGATGTCTAAATTGACTTGCATAATATAAAATAACAGAATTAAAAAAAAATGGACAATTCTATAGAATTTTAATATCATTTAACAGTTATTGCTCATAATATCATGAAAATAATGATCAGTGTATAGGTATCACCAGAATTGTAATATTGGTGCATCCTCACTTTTCACAAAACAATTAAATTTAAGATATTTCTATTAAAAAAACAACAACATGATTTTATTTTTAGAAAATCAAAACCATTCAAAATAATGTGTCGTGGGCTTATTTGAGCATCTAGAGTTATCTAATAAAGTCCACAGCAGGTACATCAGCAAACAGCCAGTTAAATGAAAACCACAACCATTGTACACGAAGAATATCATCTGGGGTGGAAAATGTACAGATGGACCACCAACTACTGTGATGGCGTTTGTTTAGTGAATGTGCTTCCTCTCTCGAAGATGGAGAATTTCATGAAACAAACATTTCTGGCATTGTGCACAAGTCATACGACATAGATGTGCTCTGTGGCCTACACACTGCTGTTTAGTCAGTTCTAGAAGGTTCTCGAGTCAGAGCGTGTGGGAGCTGAAGAGCATGTGGAGAGTGGGAGGGGGCGGAGCTTCACAGACCTCTCTCTCACTCTCCCTCACACACACAGACACACATCATAATTACAACACAGATGCCCTCTTTGTTGAGGCTCCACTCTGAAATCTTGAGGATTTTCAGCAGTTTAGCATGCATGCCCATCTATATGGGGAAAGTGAGGCCTCATTAATAAGCAGTTCACACTGATGTTGCTCTAGGTGCAATTACGGCTTTCTGTCTGACTATCAAAGGCTTTCATTAACGAATCACAATTTCTGATATCGCTTGACATAAAGTACACAAAGTGGACAAAAACATTTGTTTCTGGGAGACTGTTCATGAATGGACCAAAGAGAAAGCACAATGGAAAATCCTTGGAGCCGATTCAAAAGATAGTGAGAGAAAATACAGGGTGTTCCTGAATTCCAACGAGCATGTGTTTGCGTGTACTTGGGTTAAGATTAGCCTTGCGTTGTGCTGTAGGCACTGTTGTGCAGTGGGAAAGCCTGCATTCACATCAATTCTGATAACCAAGAGATATCTAGGTTGCACTGGCTGGGGGCTTCCCTGCCTCAATGAGACAAACACCTGACTCCTTTTCCTCTCTTGTTCTATATTAAGACCATTTTTGTCTCACAATCATATAGACAGGAACGGGAACAGGTCATGCCAGTCATGACGTCATCATGGGTCAAGACTCTGGGCAGCAGACGGGAACAGACTACCAAACCAAAATGAAATCGGCTCGTGGAGGGAGACCTGCAGCAGTGAGACTACGCAGCGGTAAAGCACCGAGATTCCCATTTCCCTTTCAAAAAGCAAGGCACGCGGCCAAACCTTTTTAACACACATACACACATTTAGCCCTTCAATGACAGAATTTCCAGCAATGCTTGGAAATAAATTGTACAGGGGAAAAACACAAGCAATCATGACTGCATGTTTACTTAATAATGTTCTGTCTTTTTCAGTCTTTTTTTTTGTAATGACAAGCGTGAATAGAAGGAATGAGATGATTCAGATGTACACGTGAATGAGAGGGAGGAAAAAAAGCATGAAAGAGTGTGTTCTGCTTTGAAGAACAGATCAGCAGATTCTTCTCTTCATCTTCCCTCAGGCTATGATATCTGTCTGTACTAGAGAGCCTGAGAATTTGAAGTCGAGAGCTCAGTTTTTGTGAAATAAGCGCAGTGATATACTTCAAATGTCCTGATATCTGTGAGTCATTTTTGTCTCTTTGGGGGAACTGTGCATACATTACAGGAAGCAAATTTGTCCTTGCTACTTTGAATGACTAGCTACAGAAGCACTGCCTGACTCCATTCAAAAATGAACTCCATTCAATACTCTGAATTCTAGACTAGTGTTGTCTAGTCTTGACGGTAAAAAGCAATGTTTAAATTGTAAAAATGTAACGACACCAGCCTTTCTGCAGTTCCGGTAGATTCGGTCAGAGAGAAGAGAGCGAGAACGCTCAGCTGACGTTATTGCCTGTGCCGTTTGGCAACAAAACGAACCGGCTCAGAATCTAAAAGATGTGAGACCGATCGGCCGGTTACCGGTCTGGGCAAATCATGCGGAAAATTATCTTGGCTGGTCGATTGCTGCATCTCTAATTGTAGCCAATCAAAGACATGTTTGTGGAGAGGGTGAACGCAATGGCCGATCAGAGGCACTTAAATTAGTCAGAATCCTCCTGGGTCACTATGAGCTCTGTACACTAGTGAACTGTTTTGTTATAACCAACAAAGTACAAACACAAATGTAAATAAGAGAGAGTGCAGTAGACAGATGCTTTTTTATTATAACCTGAGTTTTCATGGAGCTTGTGCTGCAGCTAAACTGAAATCTAAAAACAATCTTATATATCTGCTGTGGATTCAGTGTGACACTGGGCCTCAAGACTTAAGTGACCATTCAATGAACCAATGAAAAACAGCCTCTTATTTGAAACGGAAATCAACTACTGTATCTGCATTGAGACACCTGGACAGCTTAGAATGGTGCAAGCATTTCCCGAATTCATCTCGAGGCCCTTAAAAGACTAGGTGTCTTTTTTGAATCATGAACCCAATGGCACAGTCTGTAGTGGGTTCAGCTCTAATTCAACACAATATTATGTAAGAGCAATAGGAACTTATCTGAAGTCTGTTGTGGAAAGAAATCCCCTCACAGAGCAGCAGCATGTTCCTCCAGTGGTGTGGAAAAACTGGGAGGTAGGACAGGGGGAGTAATGGCCCTGAGTTTCCCTCTCTTTCCAGTTGCGTGTGTGTGTGTGTGTGTGTGTGAGTTTACCAGGGCACGTTGTCCTCCTGTTGCTTTAGCTCCCTAGTTCTAAGTGCGGTTTTCTGCTGATCTAGAAGCGCTTTACCTTGCAAATATTTAAGAAACTGCTAAACTGACCTCAAATCAGAGAAAAAAAGTGAATTCTTAGTGAGAAACTAATACTCTGTAGGCAGCTCTGGGCCTGCCCTCATGCATAACAACCCATAGCTCGCTTTTGTTGTCCTCCTTTAAATTCATCTTGCTCTACTCTTCCACCCTCTTTTGCAACTATCTTTCTTTCTTTCTTTCTCTCTCTCTCTCTCTCTCTCTCTCTCTTTTACTCTACAACCACACAGTAAATGAAAACAAGTGGCTGTCTGTTTACACACCAGTCAGTGGGAGAGGGGAAACACTTCCTGGAAACGGTTGCCAACAACACACAGAGCCTGTAACTTCTACACATGGGGAAGTAGGAGGACATTTCTGAACAGTGTTCAGAAGCGAGAGCATAGCAGCACACAGCAGGATGCAGTGAAAGTGTGTCTGAGTAGAGCTCATGGCTAACCTGAACAAACTTTGACTCGGTTTACTTCCTAAATGAAATGTACCCAGTCTTACTGTGAATGAATGATTCCTCAGTGGCATTTAATTCTTTAAAAAATAATCATCTTTTTCAAAAAATATTTTAGCAAAAACTTTCTTTACCTCTAAAACTACTTTTTTTGTTGTTGTGATGACACATCCAAGAAAGTAATATTGACCAATAGGGGTGGGTGATATGACCAAAATCCAAAGACACAAATGAATAGACCCAATTGAAAAACTTCAAGCATTAGAAATAAAAACCTGCAATAGGACAAAGATACAAATGAAGTAGACCTACCTTCAAGCACTAGATATGCCTATAGAAATAGGCTACCACATAAATTGTATAAAAGGTAATCAAATGTGCAAAAAGATTGCATAGTCTATGCAGTAAATTTAATAGTGTAAACTGAATATACATAATTCTTAAAGTTACAAAAGGGATTCAGTCAAGAGCAATAAAATTGTTTAGTTAGCATTAATGGCACAGATGCCAGTAGACATATTAGGCTGCTGTTACTTTATGACTGAATGCACTGATCTAATATAGTGATACATGCTTTCTTTTTCAGCTATTTACATTCCCTTAAGTCAGGGGTGTCCAAACTCAGTCCTGGAGGGCCACTGTCCTGCAGAGTTTAGCTCCAACCCCAATTAAACACACCTGAACCAGATAATCAAGGTCTGATTATCTGGTTCAGGTGTGTTTAATTGGGGTTGGAGCTAAACTCTGCAGTACAGTGGCCCTCCAGGACTGAGTTTGGACACCCCTGCCTTAAGTCATAAACAAAGGTGGTTACGAGGATACTTGCAAAGACATTTTGGCACATAAGTGTGTATATTTGACCGTTCAAGCCCAACAAGGTGGCAAAATGACACACCGTTCTGTTTAGGGAAATATGAGCAGTATCGCCGCGGTGTGTCGTCGCCTCAACACTCGACACGTTGACCTCGGGGAGTCGTTCATAAACGGGGAAGTATGAGCAGTATCGCCGCGGTGTGTCGTCACGTCAGCACTCACGTTGACATCGGGGAGTCATTCACAAGTGGGGAAATCCCACCGTACGTCCGTTTCAAAGGGGCGAAGTCCAGCCGGGCTCTTGTGATTCAATTGTATCAGCATTCAGAATCAGCACAGTAGCGACGACGGCACTCCTAACCTCCCATCTATATAATCTTTCCCCGCACCTGCTCTCTGTCTATCTTCATCGCCGGCGGCCCTAACCGACCGCGAACGACACCCCCCTCCCAAACAAAAGGTGAGTACCGCCGTCCTGTTGTCCACACTGTGTCAAGAACCGAGGCACCTGCACTATCTTTTTTGCTCCATATATCCCCTCTTCCACTCCCAGTCTCCCAATACACAGCTCCCGCCCCAGTGTTTCTCATTTCTCAATCAGTCTCATTAATCAGTTACCAAGACAACATCCCCAAAACGCAAAACACATTACAATATTCTCAGCCCCGCCCCCAACAACCCCATCAATACTAGTTGGCAGTGGTATTTTACTATTATTGATAGCCTTAACTTCTTTCCAAATTTCATAAACATTATTTTGCTGAAAGTTCTTGGCCATTGAGTTTGCTCTTATGGACAGCTCGTTCCTTTTTATATACCGTACGGTACAGCATATTTAAATTTAGCATTTGCCAATTTCTTTTCCTCAAATTCTGGGCCATACCTAGCTTTACCCGTTAAAACCCAGTTTTTAAATGCTTCTCTGGCCTGCAAATGCAGTTCAGAAACATATTCATTCCATCCAGCCCTAAAATTATAACTTTTAACCCTTCTTTGACAAAAAGGTCCACTAGCATTATCTAAACAGTCCACTATTTCATACATCACACATAGATCATGCTTATGCTTAGGATTCTTACAATCAGCATTATCACACACAATTGTCACAGTTGGCACTTCTACATTGCTCAACCTCTTCTCTGTCAATAGTTTATATCCCAAAAGATCATTTGCTGTGAGTCTTGCCCAGTCTAATTTTCCATGTTGTTCAGAATTTTCACAGGTAGTCATCTCAGGTAAACTTTCAACATTTAACATAACTGAAATTGGTATGTGGTCTGTTGTAGCCAGGTTATACAATATCTCAAATTTATCTAAGGAATCATGTGCATCTGCTGTACATATACAGTGATCCAGCCAAGATGTTGTATTCCATGCCTCACTGATATATGTATAGCTGTCTGCTGGCAATAATATTTGGCTGGAAAAAGTCAACTTGCTATCCTGACAAAACCTGATAAGCTGTTGGCCAAACAAGGAATTATTATCAGAGATATCAGCATTCATATCCCCCAATATAAATATATTTGTACATACACTTTCCTTTATAAAAGCACTTATAAAAGCAAGCCTATTCATCTTCATTTTGGCTAAATTCATATGGGGTATACACGTTCAAAATTACAAAGACCTTCTTATTATGCTCCACTTTGATTGCTATACACCAGTTTACCTCTAATCTAATCACACTGATCAGTGGATTGTACTTTTTATGCCAGAATATGGCCACACCCCCAGGTATTCTGCCTCGCACTATTCTCATACTCAAATCAGTTGTGGATTCTCCCACTCCATGGAAATCCTCATGAACAGAATTAAGTTAGTCCAGATCTTGTTTTGATAAAAAAAGTCTCTTGTAAACATAGAATGTCCGCATTCCCCAAGAGTTTGTCAATAACAATCCGTTGTGCTTTATCACCAACATTCCGACCCAAGCGCATTAACCCCCAGGAGTTATATGACACAACTCTAAGATTCATAAATCATGTTCATAACTTCATTACAGCAGACGCAAGCGCCTCAGATGCCGACACACTTCTTAAACTAATAGGTGCTACTACGTCCACTGGGCCTGCATTTGCCCTGGGTTTGCGTGCCTCAAAAAAAACGACGTACAAATACTCCGTGGCCAGATCTGCGGCTCATATACATCGTCCACCTTATCACATTCGACTGTTACTTTAAAGGAACTGTATCGGTTCTGAGCGGTATCCATCTTTTGGCAAGTAACATCACGATGGAGTTTATCCTTCAAATAATTAGCCAATGTCTCAGAGTCTAAGTCAGGTGAAAATTTTGTGGCAAAAACACTCACCCGCTTAGTCTTCACAACTTGTATATTCCCCTCAGGACAAGTTCCAACAATGCCATTTAGCTTCCTCCCTCTTGGTTGATTTAGACGGGACTTGGGCTGTAAATTTGCGTTCTCACTCACATATTTCAGCCAATAACAAAGTTCTGTCTAAGCTTCATTAATGTCAAGAGGATTTGGTCCTCTGCTGAAAATGCTGACGATGTGGGGGCAAAACATTGCCAACGTTGCAAGCAAGACACAAGTGTTTTGAATTCGAGAAGTGGAATCCCTGTGTACAGCAGACAGTCTGTATCGTCTGTAATAAACCTCATAGAACAGCCCTACGGTGGTCAAAGACTCAACAGCCAGTCGGTTTGATCAAAAGGAATTTACACTTTATTTCAGATAGAAAAGATAAAACTCATATTCACGGGCACAGATATAGATACGGAGAAGGGGAAGAGAAACACGGGAAGACCCGCAAGGCACATCACTTCATCTACACACAGTGAGTTTCACGCTTAATACGTCACACAGTGTTTTATAATCAACGTAACATCCCAGCCTGCACAGCACATAGTGGACACATGTAAGGTTTTTTCTCCGTTCTCAATTCCCCGACCTCCCTCCTTAAAGAGATAGTTCACCCAAAAATGATATTAAACCCATGATTTACTCACCCTCAAGCCGTTCGAGATGCATATGTCAATCTTTTTTCAGACGAACACATTTTCAGTTATTTTAGAAAATGTCTTAGATCTTTCAGTGGTTATAATGTCAAGTTATGGAGTCCAGCTGATTCAAGACAGAAAATATGCATGCATCCTTCACAAAAGTAATCCATCCGGCTCCAGGGGGATAAACGAAGGCCTTCTGAGGGTAATCCGTGCGGTTTTGTCGTAAAAATATACATATTTAAAACTTTATAAACGAAAATAACTGGCTTCCGGTAGCGGTCGACGCGCGTTCATGGAGATGGATGCTGACGTATGACGTAGGACGTAGCGTAGGAAGCGTCGTGACGTAGAACGAACGTAGCGTTTTGTTTTGCTCTGCTCTCTGGCTGCGCTGTCATGTTTGTTCTACTGTGGCGATTAAAAAAAAAAAAAAAGGAGCTTTACGCCACATCTTTGTTTTGTTTACTTTTATTTTTACTTTCACTTTGCGTGTATGGGGAGGCGCTTTTCAATTAACGGCGGAGGCAAGGAGGATATAAATGTGGGTTCGTACCTGAGAGAGGTCGCTTCATCCGAAGGTTTGAAGCTGTGGGAGTGTTTGTTTGGATTGGTATTACCGTATGAAGGGGAGAGACGGCCGCTTGTGAGCTGAGGTTTCCTGTGAGTGATGTCTGGTGCGTCGCGGAGTTCACTCAACTTCACTGCGTTGCACATCCTGGTCATCTGGTTTTAATAAAGCTGAAGACAAGTATGGGCTGCTTAATCCGCCGAAACGGTGCCTGACAACAACACCCCCTAGATCCCTTCATAAGCAACAAACTTGGTCAGTACCTGTGCGCCGCCATTACACCCACTCATTCATTCATGCACGCACTCGCAAAACATTCACGCACGCACTTTTGATATGTTTATAAGTATTACTGTGATTGTTTATTGATTATTGTACCTTTTAAGTTTGTTATTGTTAGTAACTTTGAACTAATTAACAGAATGTTTATTCTATGTTTTTTTTTATGGTCCTGGACGCGAATCTGCCTATTGGAAACGTGACACAGGTGACGCGGCGATTGCTACAGGGTTTTTTTTTTCCTTTTTCTTTTCACCCTTGAATTGCATTGTTGAACAGTTTTTTATTTTATTTTTATTTTTTTGGGGGGTTTTTTGTGTTCTTGAAGGTTGTTTTGTGTGTTGTTTTTGGGACATTGGAAAATAAATTTCTTCTTTTTGCTAACAGTTGTCGCTGACAAATATTTTTTTTTTGTAAATATTGTAACCGGTGGTTTTTGCTATCCGGGGAAAAATACCATCTTTGTCAGGAAATTCCTGGCTGGCGCCCGAACAGAAAGAATATATTATTTCTTTGACAGACTTTTTGTGCCAGGGTGGTCACCACCGTTACACTACGTCACGACGCTTCCTACGCTACGTCCTACGTCATACGCCAGCATCCATCTCTGTGAACGCGCGCCGACCGCTACCGGAAGCCAGTTATTTTCGACAACATTTGCACGACATTGATGTGAAACCTTTTCTCTTCTCTAGATTGTCATGACTGAATATATGGGTCATTCTATAATTAGGGGTACATTTCATGTCCATGGACTATTATCATTTTTTTTTTTTTTAAATCATGAACTTTTCACTTCAATCAATGATCACTTTTATATCAGGGGACATTTCTAATTCAATTAATACAAAAATCCAACAGATACCCATCTTTTATCTTGCAAAAATGGCATGTTCTATACTGGAAGTTGCTGTTTTTGTGCTGTCCGATTTGGTAACTGTGAGGTTTTGCTCTTCAGATTAGCTCTAGAATGCAGGTTTCTGTATATATTTCTTAAAAATATTTGTTCAAAATAATCATTAACTTGTGAGAAAGGTGTTTAAAAAAATATTTTGCTCATGCATCTACATTTAATCATCCATTTTGTGTATGTCCAAGAAATCAGTGTCAACTGTGTTACTCCCTATAAAACCCCCTATAAATCAGCAATGGTTTGTTCCAAAGTCACATGTCCAACATCACTGTGATGCAATTCCTTTTTTGGAGGGAAATGTGAAGACAGTGTGGTAAGTCATAACTTCTCCTCTTCAATATATTATCTATATTATTGTCTGCGCATAGAGTAGATTAATTGACCGTCAACTGTGTTATCAACATGTTCTGGTGAACTTACGTCACATGTTATATTTATAAATGTGTAGAGAAAGAATATAAAAACATAAGTTAATCAAGGTCAACTACTAACTAGTCCAAGGCCAGCAGTTTGCACAAGGCCCTAAAATGGCCCGAAATGTCAACTGTGTTACCTGTCAACTGTGTTACCTGTCAACTGTGTTACCCATCAACTGTAACACAGTTGACAAGGATTAACACATTTGACAATGTTGGCAATTCAGTTTCACTTTATGCTCACACTACATTATATGGAAATTACATTTACATTACACAAAATTAAAAAAAAAATCTAAAACCATGCCTAAAACCATGATTTGCATTACAAATGGATAAACTTAACTGATCTCGTCACGGCCACACTTTCTATGAACTCAGTATCCATAACATAATATACACATTATATATTCACATTTGTCAAGGGTTATAAAGCATTCAGAATTCCTCATGATTGACTTAAACCTATATATTATTATAGATTTGACATATGTCTATTTCTGCTTAGTCATGACTGATCAGTCCTTACAACCCGAAGTGTCATAATGCATTATAAAACTTAAAGGTATAGTGGAGGATCTTTCCGAATTTTAGATAAGACCCGCCCTCTCCACTTTTTGAATAAGTTTGATTGATTCTCCGGAATGATTGACAATTAGGAGGACCAATAGTATAGGTGATCCACACGGAAGTAAAAAATCCTCCGCTATACCTTTAATTTACCTTGATAATAATATCAAATATTAATTAATATTTTTTTTAACTGAACTCTTTGCTTAATTGCTTGTTACTTACATTTGTTGAATAAAAAGAAAGTTATCATCTTAAAGAAAGTTTTCTCTTTTCCTTCTAATGTGTCCTGTCAATGGTGTTACTCCTGTCAACTGTGTTACTTTCTCTGTCAACTGTGTTATGTGTGGTTTTTATGTCATAAATCTTTTAAATGTGAACTAAACCGTCAGAAAAATAGATTGGGATATCTCTGGAGATGGAAATCATGGGTAAGGATGATGATGAATAATACTAAATTCAGCATACTGTGAATTTATGTTGAAGAAAGTTTTCATCCTTTATGACATCATCCCACAACGGCCATTATGAAGCCCCAAATTCATATTTACAAATAAGTTAAGACAGATAACCTCAAAAACTCTAGTTAATAGACTCAAAAACCTTCAAACAAATGTGTTATCAAGCATGTGGTACTTCATTCATGTTTCATTTGACACAGCATTTGTCCGTAACACAGTTGACAAAATAATGAATCAAATGTACATTTTAATTAACATATTTAAAAAATCATTAGAGCTTAAGCTTGCCAAATAAATTATTTAGCACATTAAGGGCATATATTATTTAACCAACTAGTTTATTGATCAAAAAAGAATACTGATTTCCTGACTTTTTGGCTGACCTGAAATGTACCCCTAAATATAGAATGACCCATATACAGTTGTGTTTGAACAGGTTCAGCTTTGGTAATGATCAGGTTTTCTCCCAGAAAATGCACACAAAAACAGATAATTATTATTTTGCTGTTTATTTGATCAGATCTCCCAGTAATACATTTATCATTGAAGACATCTGTTGACATTTTTATTTAATCATGAATTGCCAGAAAACAGTTTGCATTTATATTTTCTCTTGAAAACAGATTTAAAGCTCATAGATAAAAATATAATGTCTAAAGATATACAACATGTTTGCTGTTCTTTTTGAGCTCACTCTTTACATGTAAAAACTGCAGTTATGTAAATCATACCACTTGAACTCTAAACTTTGAATATTGGTTATATATGCTGAACTAATAAACATTGCATTAAAAAAGTGATTTGATATTTAACTGAATATTATTGACAAGCACAAATAAACCACACAAACCTGAATAATCACCACACCATTAATGACTGGTTTGCTGTTTATAACACTAGGTTTACCACATCATCTCAGTTTCTCTGAAGTGAAAGTGACATCAGGCCAACAGGAAAAGACATCTGAGACACAATTTGCTATTTTAATATGTGACAACTATAGCAGTGCTGATATAACTGGCAATGCGAAGCTCAGGGACAGGCTTATATTGAGTTAGATTGTAAAATAAAGCAGAAATAGATGTCATTCAGCTGATCTTTGGTCCATCAGAGCTCCATGTTTCGATGCTTTCAAGCCTTTCTGCCAACCGCGATGGTAAATGATTCCTCCTGCGATGACTGTAGTCAGAAAAAACACAAACACAGCCAGTCCAACACCAGCGAACATCAACACACGCTCTGTCGGGGTCACTCCATCTACAGAGACAGAAGAGTTACTTGCATTCATACAAACAGACAGTATTAACTCATAACTTAGATTTAGTGCTGGATCTCCAGTCACTATGAAAAATTAACATCCAAGATAATGATCAACATGTTACCTGTGATGTCAACAACATCTTTTGACTCTTCTGTTGCAAAAAGACCTGTAAATATGATCAGTTTATCAAACAAACACACACAAAAACATTCAGTTGTTAGTTGTATGGTAGAGTGGGTTAAGAAGAGCTTCTGTCCCATAGTGTCGGCTCAGATCCGGTACGTGTGGAATCCATGTGTACCAGATCTGGGACGACACTATGATGCTGTCTGGGGTAGTTTTTAACTTTAAGTTGTTCTTTGTGTAATATAAATGGTGCATAATGACATATCAGGGCCTTTAGCATTTTTCAAGCCAAAAAAAAAAAAAAATCAGTTTGTCCAAACTTTTGATTAGCAGTGTGTTTGTGATTTAAAAATGTTCTCTGATATCCAATTTATACTGTATATATACATATTTAAAATAATGTAATCTAAAATGGTAATATTTTAATATTTAACCATAATTATGATGAGAAAAACTGAAATCTGTTACCTTCAATCTCCAGTCTGATGGGTTTGTCGAAGTGCATCTCTGGAGCGGCAGAGTTTGTTCCACAGAAATAAAGTCCTGAATCTGATTCTGTTACTCCAGAAATAGTTAAAGATACTCTGGTGACCCAACTGTCTGCTGTTATTTCCAGACGAGTTTGGTTCTGATTGTATTTGATCTGGAGTTTTCTCCCGGTTTTGTCTTTCTTTGCAGAAATCAGTATATTTAGTTGTTCAGAATTGAGGTGAAACCAGGCGATTTCATATCGGTCTATCATGCTGCAGTTCAGAGTGATGTCTTCTCCCATCCGAACCCTTAACAGATCAGAAGATCCTGCAGCTGACAAATTGATAAACACACATTCTTTTAGACTGTAAATAGCTATTGTATTTGAGATTGATATGTTAATTTCATGAATGTTTGGGAAAACAATTACCGCTGGATGTGATTCGCATAATCCAACAAGAAAATACACAGAAGAAAATGACTTGCTCCATTGTGTCTGTTGTTCGTAAAGGTGCTGATCAAACTAAGTTCAGCTCAGTGCGGAGACACTGAAACCACAGTTTCCTCTTCCTTAACAGAGTAATATAATGCACCTTTGAAGGTAATGACAATCAGGAAGCTTACGCTGCAAGTTTGAAAAAGCCACTTTGGCTTTCAACACCATCAATGATAAAGGAAAGATTCTCAAAACATTTCAAGCAGGTATAATTGTTTATTTAGATATGTTTAAAAATACAGACAGCAGAATGGAATGACATACAGTATAGAAAATATTAACAAAATTTTCCCTCTTATACCCCAAGAAAACCGATGTTAAAGGAGAACTCCGGTCAATTTAAAAAAAAAATTGTAAATTTGGAGTGCTGTCAATACAGAGAACAACGACAAAAATCGATGTTGCCTACACCGTGTTATCCTCTTTTTAAAATTTGCACCCTGTTGACTTCAATGGGGCAAGTTTTAAACCTGCTTTTAGCCTCTTAACATCCTTGATGTGTCATTACAAGTGCACAGCCATTGTGAGTGATTCCTTCAGAGTGAACACGGGTGAATCTGACTGCAGTAGATGTGAAAGATATTAATAAAAATTATGTTTATTCAGCCAGAGCAAATACCTGTATTTATTTCCTGTTTTCGGTCGAAGTCCACAGAAGTCGATTGTCGAACTCAAACGATCCAATATTGACGTGCGTGAACTCGACAATCGACTACTGTGGACTTCGACCGAAAACAGGATGTAAATACAGGTATGAGCGCTGGCTGAAATAACATCACTTTTATTCATATCTTTCACATCTACAGGGGCCTGTACCATGAAGCCGGTTTAGGTGGCTAGCCAGCAATGTTTCAGTTTAGTTTCCGCCAACCCTGGGTTTTAGGTACTATGAAAGTAGCTCGGCTTTAATCGGTGTTCGTCGCCATGGTATCTTATGCTGCACGGCTAACCTGCTCCGGGGCAGGTTATGTTCTGGATTCAAGATCTCAGACCGAAGTTTGACCAATCAGCTGAGAGCAAAGAAACATATAGGTGACGTAACTTATTCCCAGTGTCTGTTGCAATGACTTCACCTTTCCTTCCAAATCCGGTGGACATCTCAGCGCAAATTGTTAGACGAGCACTTCGTAGAGAAAGAGTTTTTAGCCTGACAAAATCCCCTTGCCTTTCCTGATAGTTACTTGTATGAAAGATACAGATTTTCTGCGGAAGGAATGTCTTATCTTTGCGAACTTCTTGAGCCGCATATAAAGAATTTAACACGTCGAATTCATGCACTTACTGTACCGCAAATATTGCGTTGCGTTTTTTTGCAAGTGGTACATACTTGCACGGTGGGTGACGCACAGAAGCTATGGGAAAACATGTTTGTCGAACCATTCGCAAGGTGGTCCTCGCTCTGCTTTATGTCCATAAAAGAGGGCTTTTATAAAATTGCCGGTAAGATATATTGATAGGGTGACATCACATGAACACATTTTTTTTTTTTCACAAATGTACTATACAATATAATACATGTTAAGAATTAATTTAAATCTTTTTTATTATTATTCTGTTAATCGTATGATAGGATTCCCAAGTCATTGCAACTTGTATGCAGTCTATTGCTCCAATCTCCACTGCTCTAGGGGAACATGAGGCAGATTATGTTAATAGGGAGTCCTATCACAGCCTTAATGTTCAGGTAGAGATGATGTGAATATGTGAGATGATTATTTTCTGTGAGATGAATCTTTAAATTAATTGTGGCTGGTCAAACGTTATGTCAGGAAATAAGACACAGCCATAACATCTAAAGAAAACGGTTTCTTTTATTCCTGACTGAGCCTCAAATGAGACACAGCATTAATGTATATTTTTGTTCAGGAGAAACAGCAGTTTTAGAAAAACATTCCAATTAATAAGTGAAATTGGCGTAACAAAATAAACTATCAAACTGACTCCAATGAGTGAGTAAAGTAATAAGAGTCTTACAAAACAAAACAAATAAAAAAAGGTGGTTTTCACATTGATAATCTCAGAAACAACTTAAATGAGTGCCAAAAACAACGGTAGTGGCCTGTATGTGCCTAATGAAAGAAATAAAACACAGCATACATGAGAAATCGTACTCGGTTACTAACGTAACCTCGGTTCTCTCTAGAAGAGGGAACGAGTACTGCGTAAGTATCTTACGCTAGGGGAAAACCTCTTTTCCACGAGATATTGAAGCCAAAAAATTATCCTATAATTTTGTATTATTGCAAAATGCGTTGCAGCAGCACGCGGCCATGGGCGAGACAGCTCGCACGCCCATTGGCTGCTCTGCGGCAACTGCATCAGCCTATCGAGCGAGGCCTGAAGTGACGTCAGGCCAATGAGGGCGCTTCGCACCCACTGCGTCATGTCCCGCCGAAACGGGCGTGGCTTAGGCCTATAAAAGGAACGCTCGGGGCAGCTGATCCCTGGTTTTTCATCGCCGAAGCGAACCAGAGTGTGTTGCATGCACGGCAAGATACGCAGTACTCGTTCCCTCTTCTAGAGAGAACCTAGGTTACGTTAGTAACCGAGTACGTTCTCTTGCGAGATGTCTCTCGTACTGCGTAAGTAGCTTAAGCTAGGGGACCCAATGCAAAACACTGTGCGTGCTGGGATCTAACACCAATAAACCTGAAGGCGAAGCCCAGGATTTACAGTGCATAATCACCAGGGGAACTCACAGAGAGTCCTGGAAAGAGGAGGGGGAACCACTCTATCCATATACAGCAGCGTTCATAGACGTAAGTGTTTATTGTAACATCACACAGACAGGGCGAGATCTGGCCTGAATTGATGTGGGAAGATGCGGGTCTTACGCAATTTTGCCCATAGCATATACAGTCGGCAGCGACCTCAGTGTCCTGAATCAGCGAAACAGACAGCACTGAGTGATTCGTCTATAACGATAGCAGCTTGGCCTGTAAGGCGGGAACCTCCAGGTTATAAAACCTTATAAATGTAGACGGTGAGGCCCAGCCCACCGCCATACATATGTCTTGCAAGGAAATCCCGCTAGACCAAGCCCACGAAGAGGCCACGCCTCTCGTGGAGTGCGCTCTGACACCCAACGGGCACTGTAAGCCCTTGGCAGTGTACGCCAGCGCTATGGCGTCAACTATCCATCTGGATAGGCTCTGTTTCGATGCAGCCAGTCCCTTGGAACATCCGCTGAACGAAACAAACAGCTGCTCTGTCTGTCTAAAAGCAGACGAGCGAGACACATAAGCTCTTAGCGCCCTAACTGGACAAAGAAAGCTTGCGTCCCCTTCCTCGTCAGAGACCGGCAGGGCGGACAGGGAAATGACCTGAGCCCGAAACGGTGTGTTGAGGAATTTTGGAACGTAACCGTGCCTAGGTTTGAGTATGACTCTTGAGTCATTCGGCCCAAATTCTAAGCACACCGCGCTCACCGAGAGCACGTGTAGGTCACCTACGCGCTTCACTGAAGCGAGAGCCAGCAAAAACACTGTTTTGAAAGACAAGTGTTTGAAGTTAATCGTTTGGATAGGCTCGAAAGGGTCACCTTTCATGGCTTCCAACACCGTAGAAAGGTCCCACATAGGGACTGAGGGAGGTCTGGGAGGATTCAGCCTCCTAGCTCCCCTAAGGAAGGGGATGACTAAATCGTTCCTTCCTATCCACCTTATTCTGCTCTAAACAATGGGCGCTGCCATAACGACGACTCCGGTTCCCTACCTCCGGTTCGTAACGCTTGACCTGTACTAGTAGCGAGAGAAGTTCAGTTTTAACGCTAACCACTCTAAACGTTTACTTTATTGAATGTATCTGATACGGAACCGGACATGGGCATTATCTCCTTCTTATCTTATGCTCGAAACACTCAGTTTCTAAAAAGTTTGAAATCTTCTTTGAATTGTTAAAACAAATAACAACAGCACATGAGGAGCTTGAACGTATTCTCTCGCTGCTAGTACAGGTCAAGCGCTACGAACGGAAGTAGGCAACCGGAGTCGTCGTCATGGCAGCGCGCATTGTTTAGACTGAGCAGAATAAGGTGGATAGACTGACCGAGCGTTGATTTAGAAAACGCTGCTATGGCCGCCACATAGACATTGAGTGTGGAGGGGGCCCTGCCCTTATCCAGCAGCTCTTGTAGGAGAACCTCCGTCACCCCACAGTTTAAGGGTGAAAAGCCCCGAGCTGTGCACCAGCCGGAGAATACCGACCACTTTGAGGAATAGAGCCGTCTGGTAGACGGAGCTCTAGCCTGAGTGATAGTATTCAGCACTCCCTCCGGGAGGTCAACAGGTACCCGTTGAGCGCCCATACATGAAGGGACCACAGCTCCGGGTGAGGATGCCAAATCGAACCCCTGGCCTGAGAGAGGAGGTCCCTCCTCAGTGGCACTGGCCATGGGGCAGTGTCCGCTAGCTGCATCAGAACTGGGAACCACGGTTGGTTCTTCCAGAGCGGCGCTACGAGCAGCACTGAGCATCTCACTTCCCTGATCCGTTCTATCACCTGAGGCAGGAGAGAGATGGGGGGAAAAGCATAGAGCGGGCAGCGCGGCCACGCTTGGGCCAGCGCGCTCTTGCTCTTGGAGAAAAATTCCGGGCAGTGAGCGTTTTCGTGAGACGCGAACAGGTCCACTTTCGCTCTGCCGAATCTGCCGAAAAGTTCGACTGTATGTGGGTGTAGAGACCATTCGCTCGTCAGAAGGTTGTTCCTGGACAGTCTGTCTGGCCCCAAATTCTGCAGCCCAGGCACGTGCACTGCTCTCAGCGAGCGCAGGTTGCGCTGAGCCCATAACAGGAGGCGTTCCGCCAGCCTGTATAAGTTTCGGGATCTGAGACCGCCCTGGCGATTTATGTAGGACACCACCGACATGTTGTCCGAGCGGACTAAGACGTGGTGGCCCTTTATCTGAGGACAGAAGCGCGTCAGCGCGTTGTCCACTGCCAGCATTTCTAGGCAGTTGATATGTTGAAGCTTTTCCCGTTCTGACCACTGGCCAAAGAACGGTCTGCCCTCGAGCAGCGCTCCCCATCCCGAGGTGGAGGCATCCGTCGACACCACTTTCACTCTCGAGGAAGTCCCCAGGCTTACACCTGATTGGTACCAGTCGTTCGCTTTCCAAGGTTTCAGAGCTAAAACGCAAGTCTGATCGACCTTGAGACGAAGCTGACCGGATGCCCACGCTCTGCGCGGTACCCGCGCTTTTAACCAGAACGCATGCGGAGCAAGCCCAGCTGAAGAACTGATGATGCTGAGGCCATGAGACCCAGCATCCTCTGAAATTTCCTGAGCGGGACGGTCGCGCCACAGCGGAAAGAGCTCGCTGCACGCTGAATGTCTAGTGTGCGCTGTGATGACAGCCGCGCTATCATAGACTGTGAGTCCAGTTCTGTGCCCAGAAAAGATATCATCTGACTGGGGTTCAGAGAACTCTTCGCCCAATTGACTCTTAGACCTAGATTCTCGAGGTGATCGAGTAAAACGGTCCTGTGCTCTACAAGCTCCGAGTGAGATTGAGCTAGAATCAGCCAATCGTCCAAATAGTTCAACACTCGCATGCCCCGGAGTCTGAGGGGCGCGAGCGCTGCGTCCATGCACTTCGTAAATGTACGGGGTGCTAGGGACAAGCCGAACGGTAGGATTGTGTACTGATAAGCCTGGCCCTCGAAGGCGAATCTCAAGTATCTCCTGTGACGTGACGCTATCTGTATTTGAAAATACGTGTCCTTCAGATCTATTGACATAAACCAGTCTCCTCTGCGAATTTGCGCAAGGATTTTTCTGGTCGTGAGCATTTTGAGTTGGCGTTTCGCCAATGCTTTGTTCAACTGTCTTAGATCCAGTATGGGTCTGAGACCCCCGTCTTTTTTCGGTACCAGGAAGTATCTGCTGTATAGCCCCCCTTCGCTTTGAGCTTGAGATAAAGGCTCTATAGCCCCTTTGCTCAACAGTTTTGATATTTCGGCTCGAAGTAGGTGTGCTACTTCTGTATTCACCGTGGTTTCGACGTGCGCCGCCACACGGCGAGGGCGTCGACAGAACTGTAGCAAATAGCCTCCTTTTATAATGTCTAGCACCCATTCCGAAACCCCGGGAAGCGCTGCCCACGCATCTGCATGGGTGGCTAGGTGTTGAATGCGAAGCGCGCTCTGATCGTTTGGCGGCAGAGGCACTTCGGTGTGCTGTAATATAGGCGTTATGCCTGTGACATTTGAGGCGGGGAGCGTGCTGATCACAGCGGGCAGAACGCTCGCTCTCAACCCCACTGCGGTGTTTAACCGAGCGAGGGAGGGCTGGGCGAGTCCCGTAGGACTTATAATGTCTGTGAGCAAGTGTGGGCGCGGGGGAGCGGGCACATTTACTGCTTTGAGCGCACTGTCTGCCTGAGCAGAGCGAATGCGCACAGGTTTCGTTTTTACAGAAACCGTGAGACATGCAGAACATAGTGTTTGTGGGCACTGGGCAGTGGGCACGTTTACTATGTTGTGTGCGCGATCGACCTGAGTCGATTTTATGAGCGCGAGCCCTGTGTGAAGGGCTGTGCTTGTGTGTAGGGATGGGCACTGGGCAGTGGGCATCTTCTCTACACTTATAGCACCATCGGCCATGGCTGGGACACCAGAAAATACACTCTTTATGGGATTTATCTGGGTAGCCGTAAAAACGGCTTTTGTGTGCAGGCAAGCGGGCAGCTGTTCCGGCTTGTACACTGCAGAATACGCTGGAACAGTCACATTTCCTGGAACTGAACGAGCGACACGCTTCGGTGAAAGTCCGGCGACGGCGGGACTCAAACACCGACGCTTTCCTAGGCGTGCTAGGATGTCTTCGGGGCTTCAAGCTTCACTGCAATCCTTGGCCGTGGCCCACGCGGAGCGGGGCGGCGGCTAGTCGAGCGAGAGCGAGGCCTCGAGCTGTGGTCCTGTCGGCGCTGCGATGAAGCGGCAGAGGGCGGAGGCTGTGGCTGAGAGCTCCAAGCAGACGGTTTCGCACGGCCCGCTGCGGAACTGGAGCACTTCGGAAGGAAGTGCTTAAAGGCCTGTGACGCTTTCTGTACCTCGGCGAATCTCTCTACGAAGTCTTTGACGGAGGATCCGAAGAGGCCAGCAGAAGAAAGCGGGGCGTCGAGGAACGCGGTGCGCTCAGACTCAGACATCTCCGAGAGCGTCAGCCATAGATGTCTCTCAGCAACGGTGATAGAAGCCATGTTCCGTCCTATGGCCTGTGCAGCGGACTTAGTAGCGCGGAGAGTGAGGTCCGAAGCGCTTCTCAAGTCCGCCACGCAGATTGCATCTGGTCCCATCTCGTCCAGCTTTCGGAGGAGATCGGCCTGGAAAATCTGCAGAGTGGCCATTGTGTGCAGCGCTGACGCAGCCTGCCCAGCGGCGGAGAAAGCGCGACTGAGCAGTGTTGACGTCATGCGGCAGGCTTTAGAGGGCAGAGCCGGTTTTGCACGCCGTCCAGCAGAGGGCGGGCAAAAGTGGGCTGCTATCGCCTCTTCGACCGGCGGAAATGAATGGTAGCCTCGGTTCCTAGCACCATCAACAGTGGAGAATGCCGGAGAAACAGACGAACGCATTCGGGCTGAGAAGGGAGCGCTCCAAGCTTTGGCAAATTCTTCGTGTAACTCAGGAAGAAAGGGTGCCGGTTTGGACTCAGGCGAAGCACGCTCCCCAGGAAGGAAGAAACCAGCGCGACTACACGCATCAGTTCCATCTCGATGCTAGCTCTCTTACTTGGTTTACGAGCAGAAGGCGCGAGATCCACAGAGCTCGCCCAATCCTCGCTGCCCGATGCCAGCAGAGAGCAGGTGTCATCTTCTCCAGACGCGGCTTTCAAGTCAGCATCCTCGATAGAAGCGGCGGCGGACCGCGGCCGCTGTGCATCAGGAGGTGACTCTTCTGAAACCGGCGAAGCAAGCGGGCGAACCGGCGAGCTTTGGCGGGTTGGAGAAGGTTCCGGGACCCGCTGAGCAGCACAGCGGGAGGTGCAGGCTCGGAGAAAACTGCCAGACGAGTCCTCAGAGTCGCCGTAGGCAGTAGCTCGCAGTGAGGACAGCCGCCGTCGCCGTCTCAGAGATGAAAAATCAGGGATCAGCTGCCCCGAGCCTTCCTTTTATAGGCCTAAGCCATGCCCGTTTCGGCGGGACATGACGCAGTGGGCGCGACGCGCCCTCATTGGCCTGACGTCACTCCAGGCCTCGCTCGGTAGGCTGATGCAGTTGCCGCAGAGCAGCCAATGGGCGCGCGAGCTGTCTTGCCCATGTCTGCATGCTGCTGCAACGCGTTTTGCAATAATACAAAATTATAGGATCATTTTTTGGCTTCAATATCTCGTGGATAAGAGGTTTTCCCCTAGCGTAAGCTACTTGCGCAGTACGAGAGACCTCTCGTAAGAGAACTGCACATTTCACCACATGAATACATTACAATCCACAGTTTGACCCCTTCTGTTCAAATCAAACAGTAACTACACTTAAAAAAATAGTATACACTTGAACAAAGGTACAAATATTCTTTATAACTTATACATAAACACTTTAGGTGAATAAAATGATCAAAACTCACTCTTATTGAGACTTTGAAGCACACAGAAAAAGCTCACGTGGTAGCTGGTGCACGTGCAATATCACGTGTGGCTGTTCTCCCCTCTAACACGGCATAAAGAACAGTAATTACTCAATGTTACTGTCACATCCACCGTCTGTCTTCCTCATCTGTCTTTGCACTACACTCCCCAGAATCCTCCTTGGCACACACCTGCATTCACTCTCCTCTAAGTAATTATCATCATCACCTGTACCTTGTCATCTCACCCCTTTATATTCAGCACTCAACCTTCAGTCATCATCTGGTCTCGTCTATACATGACACAGACTCTCTGCTATACTTACCGGTATACCTATCTTCGATCCCGATCTTCTCAGCCAGTCATCATTCCGTTTTCTAAGGAACTCCATCATCATCTGCGAGAGAGAGAGAGAGAGACAGAGACAGAGACAGAGACAGAGAGACTTGGTTACACTTCAGTTAAGCTATCATCTGAAATTCAACTTACTGTTTACTCACCTGTTTCGCTGTACCGATCCATTCTGCAAATTAAAGCATTTAACTTACCATTCTGTCTGCTTCGTCTATGTCAAACCTGACAGAAGACCAGATCAAGATGCAGAATCCTTCGGATTCCAGGATAACTCACGCTCAATCTTCCCCAACGTCTCTGAATTTCCTTTCCCCATGGGAGATCTCTCACGTGGAGGAACACCACACTCTGAGCAGCGAAATCAACCATACACTCGACACTATCACACGACTGTTATCACCACAGATTCACTGTCTAAAAAAACGCTCTCTTTCAGTCTGATGCGCTCTCTCTCATCTGCGCATGCACACACTAAAAGGGGACAGTGCGTGCGGCTGAGTCAAAGCAAATATAAGGGCAAATCACCAGGGGAATTAATCAAATATCAGGCTATTTCTGCCCCGGTTACATAATAGTAACATTAACAGATATAACAATGATCTACTAAACATTTCATCTGCAGACGACTTGTGGTCATGAACGTATGATCACAAGTTTGGATGGCAAATGGCCTGGCTCCAGTGCTTGACTCACGAATTTTCCATGAGTCTGTGTTGTGTCAGCGCTTTGAGGAAAGCAAGTTAAATTTGGTACAGTACAAAACACTGTTAATTTGAACTGAGATAGAAAACCCTACACAATAACCCCCTATCATGACCCTCAGACAGGGCCACAGCACTGCTTCAATGTGGCCCTCAGTAAAACCAGAGTGAAGATAGAGATGACCTTTGGCCTCCTAAAGGCACATTTCAACTGTGTTCGGCGCTTCAGAGTCACCAGAGCGGACCACCCAGCTGGTGCAGATGTAGATGCAATCACCATACAATATTACACTTAATAAAGCACATTGAAACTGCAGATAGGTCTCAAACTGTTTTATTGGTTTTGTGGGATAGGAGGGAGAAAGAGAGCAAGATAAATTTGCATTAATAAATATTCATACTAAAGTGTTACTTGGTTAAATAAGTTCACATACTGAGATCAGTTTTATCCTGTTTGATCTCCATTTTTTTTTTTTTTGGAGCCTCCTCAGCTCACAGTCTCCAGCTCCTTTAGTGTGCAGTCTAGTTCAAGACTCCTTTAGTGTGCAGTCTAGTTCAAGTCTCCTTTAGTGAGCAGTCTAGTTCAAGACTCATTTAGTGTGCAGTTCAAGACTCCTTTAGTGTGCAGTCTAGTTCAAGTCTCCTTTAGTGTGCAGTCTAGTTCAAGACTCATTTAGTGTGCAGTTCAAGACTCCTTTAGTGTGCAGTCTAGTTCAAGTCTCCTTTAGTGTGCAGTCTAGTTCAAGACTCGTTTAGTGTGCAGTCTAGTTCAAGACTCCTTTAGTGTGCAGTCTAGTTCGAGTCTCCTTTAGTGTGCAGTCTAGTTCGAGTCTCCTTTAGTGTGCAGTCTAGTTCAAGTCTACTTTAGTGTGCAGTCTAGTTCAAGTCTCCTTTAGTGTGCAGTCTAGTTCAAGACTCCTTTAGTGTGCAGTTCGAGTCTCCTTTAGTGTGCAGTCTAGTTCAAGACTCCTTTAGTGTGCAGTCTAGTTCAAGTCTACTTTAGTGTGCAGTCTAGTTCAAGACTCATTAGTGTGCAGTCTAGTTCAAGACTCCTTTAGTGTGCAGTCTAGTTCAAGTCTCCTTTAGTGTGCAGTCTAGTTCAAGTCTCCTTTAGTGTGCAGTCTAGTTCAAGACTCCTTTAGTGTGCAGTTCGAATCTCCTTTAGTGTGCAGTCTAGTTCGAGTCTCCTTTAGTGTGCAGTCTAGTTCAAGTCTACTTTAGTGTGCAGTCTAGTTCAAGACTCCTTTAGTGTGCAGTTCGAGTCTCCTTTAGTGTGCAGTCTAGTTCAAGTCTACTTTAGTGTGCAGTCTAGTTCAAGACTCATTTAGTGTGCAGTCTAGTTCAAGACTCATTTAGTGTGCAGTCTAGTTCAAGACTCCTTTAGTGTGCAGTCTAGTTCAAGTCTCCTTTAGTGTGCAGTCTAGTTCAAGTCTCCTTTAGTGTGCAGTCTAGTTCAAGACTCCTTTAGTGTGCAGTCTAGTTCAAGACTCCTTTAGTGTGCAGTTCAAGTCTCCTTTAATGTGCAGTCTAGTTCGAGTCTCCTTTAGTGTGCAGTCTAGTTCAAGTCTCCTTTAGTGCGCAGTCTAGTTCAAGTCTCCTTTAGTGTGCAGTCTAGTTCAAGACTCCTTTAGTGTGCAGTCTAGTTCAAGACTCCTTTAGTGAACAGTCTAGTTCAAGACTCCTTTAGTGTGCAGTCTAGTTCAAGACTCCTTTAGTGTGCAGTCTAGTTCAAGACTCCTTTAGTGTGCAGTCTAGTTCAAGACTCCTTTAGTGAGCAGTCTAGTTCAAGACTCCTTTAGTGTGCAGTCTAGTTCAAGTCTCCTTTAATGTGCAGTCTAGTTCAAGACTCCTTTAGTGTGCAGTTCGAGTCTCCTTTAGTGTGCAGTCTAGTTCAAGTCTCCTTTAGTGTGCAGTCTAGTTCAAGACTCCTTTAGTGTGCAGTCTAGTTCAAGACTCCTTTAGTGTGCAGTTCAAGTCTCCTTTAGTGTGCAGTCTAGTTCGAGTCTCCTTTAGTGTGCAGTCTAGTTCGAGTCTCCTTTAGTGTGCAGTCTAGTTCAAGTCTCCTTTAGTGTGCAGTCTAGTTCAAGTCTCCTTTAGTGTGCAGTCTAGTTCAAGACTCCTTTAGTGTGCAGTCTAGTTCAAGACTCCTTTAGTGAGCAGTCTAGTTCAAGACTCCTTTAGTGTGCAGTCTAGTTCAAGACTCCTTTAGTGTGCAGTCTAGTTCAAGACTCCTTTAGTGAGCAGTCTAGTTCAAGACTCCTTTAGTGTGCAGTCTAGTTCAAGACTCCTTTAGTGTGCAGTCTAGTTCAAGACTCCTTTAGTGAACAGTCTAGTTCAAGACTCCTTTAGTGTGCAGTCTAGTTCGAGACTCCTTTAGTGAGCAGTCTAGTTCGAGACTCCTTTAGTGTGCAGTCTAGTTCGAGACTCCTTTAGTGTGCAGTCTAGTTCGAGACTCCTTTAGTGTGCAGTCTAGTTCAAGACTCCTTTAGTGTGCAGTCTAGTTCAAGACTCCTTTTGTACAGGGCCCTGACTGAGTCTGTTTCCACCTGAAACATAATTCCACCACAAACATGATCATTACAAGTTTTCTGGAGGCTCATCAAATCACAAAAAGTTCCTTGACTTCCTACAAACACAGGACTGACTGTAATTTATGTCAAGGGTTTTAAATCCTTACCTTGTTCACATTTCTTCTGAAGCCCATTGAGGTAGAGGCCTCAGTTTCTGGGGCAGGTTGTGAAAAATCCTACAATAAAAGAGATGTGTAAGGGCCAGTCCCTTTTTTATGCCACACATTCAAATGTTTGCCATAATAAAAAGCCCAGTGCATTCACATCAGCAACTGTCTGAGAACACACACACAGAGTGTCTTCATCATTTCCTCCACCCTAATAAATAAAAGTAGGTCAATGTAAAGCATAACTGTTGTAAAGCAGGTTATGTTTGGTGTTCTGTCTGCTGCATACTGACCTCTGTGTGGGAGACTGTGTGTGTGTGTGCTGGCTTCAACAGGGACACTGTATTTCCCTCTACTGCAGAACATACAGTCAGCCATATTTAAAACTTAAAGTAGTAATGTCTTAGAACAAAGGGTTCTATATAGAACCTTAAAAGGTTCTATCAGGCGCTACGTATTTGGAACCCCTAAAAGGTTCTTTATAGAACCCTTTTTAAGGGTTCAATCAAAAGAATCCTAGGGTTTTTTGTAACCAGGAAAAAGGTTCTATATGGAACCTTTTAGGGGTTCATTCATTATCATTTATTTTGTCCTTTCCGGATTAAATAGTTCATATTATTGACAAACATCAAGACCCTAAAATGTAAAAATGTAATTCACATAAAAAAGTCACCCATGAATACTGGAAAAAGAAGTTATTTATATTAACAAAAATGAGTATTGCCTCCATAACATCCATTTCTGCGCTCACAATGTTGACACCCTCCATTTTGCATGGAGGGGGTTTGAAGCTTCATGAAAAACTATAGTCGGAGTTGGCTTTACTGATTCCTGCAAGTTGGAAAAACATATAAATTATTTGTGAAATAACTTTAAGAATACAGTAGTCACAAAAGTTAAAATTCCATCAAAAATTATCATTTAGTCAACCCCATTTTGGCCAAAATCTGAAAAAAAAAAATGAAAAAAAAATCTTGAAAAGGAAAACAGAAAGTTACTATTAATTTCACATCATGTACATGTCACTACTTTATTAACCTCTTTAGTCTACCATGAAAAAAAAGTAAAGTTGTATTCTGTAAATGTAAATATTAATGGCTTGGGGGTGCAGACTAACTTTTTTTTTTTGCTACATGCCATGGGATTAATCAATGCATGCTGATGAATGATGAACACAATAAGACCTAATGTTAGCAAAATGATTTAATCTTTTAACTCTTAAAAAAAACTATTAAAAAAACATGCATGTTCTTTAATGTTTGATTATAATTTTACTGTCTTCACATAGGGATGGGAATTGATAAGATTTTATCAATAATAATGCCACTGACGATTCTGATTATCGATCCAATTCTTTAACGATTCTCTTATCGATTCTTGATAGCACTGTGTGGAAAAATGTAGTCATATGCTTTAAAAAAAACAAAACAAGTGGTTTTATTTATTTTAAAGTTTAAGCTTGAGTTAGCAAACTGTACTTTTTATATAATTTATGTAATAAACAGAACCTTATTGTAAAGTGTTACTGATTAGTTATACACCGATTCAGACGTCTCCTGAGTTCACTGTTGGAAAGATCAGTTGTTTTAACCATTCATTAAAATGAATCGGTTCAAAGGAGTCATTAGTTCGCGAATTGGACGTGTCATGCGCACTGTGTGATTATCCCAGCAGTTGGACACTGACATCCAAGATTTGTGTCAACATAGAAAACATTTCATCACTGTATAGTTTTATTTCGTTTAATTAAAGTGTTATTTTATGTCAGCTGAATGTCCGGAACGCTTTTCAGAGAAGATGAGGAAACTTATTTAGCACAATTTACACCCAGCAATAATTCAGGAAAAAAAATAAAAAAATCTCCGAATGCTCCACATGAAACTTTGGTCTTCCGACCTTTTACCACCGTGTCGATTTATTTTGATTAATATGTGCGAGGGAGAGAGAGCAACACAGCGCCTAGTTTGGAGACGGTGAAGTCGTTTACACAGAGAGTGCGCGCGCGCGACCGGCTCTCTCTCTCTCGTTCTTTCAGTTAAACATACGCCCTGTCACAAATGCATCCGTTCATCTACATTACTCACCGATCAAATAAGACTTTGGCGGGACAAAATTTCACTTTGGCGGGCGCTAAAACAAGTTCAATGCAGGAAAATTCATGCGTGAGTTTCCATTAGACTCGCACGGTAGCCAGGCGTCTCATCAAATGGCGAGCTCAGCCTCAGTTGACGCTGTGTGCTTCAAGATTCTGACGCAAGTGCTAAGATTCCAATTGGCCAAGAGAAAAAGTGCTAAGATTCCGATTGGCCCAGAGAAATGTCAATTATAAGAATTATCCTATAATGTTTCGCAATTCTAGCCTGCATGGCAGTTCCCTTTCAAGGGAACTCGCGTTGCGTCGAGAATGACGCTATGGGGAACGCTTTGCGTGATGACGTCTTGAAGCACATGTAAAATCAGTCCAATGGTGTGGCGGAACGTCAGAGGCGGGTGACGTCACGTACCAGGAAGCTATAAAAGCCGGCCTGAAACAGAAAACGAAAGCTTTCTGAGTCTTCAGTCGCGCTCTGTGTTGAAATCTGTCCTTGTTATTTGGTGTTGTCTGTCTATATATATATATATTCAGTATGGCGAGCAAGCAGCAGTTTAGAGTGTGTGTTCATCCTTGCCCGCGTTATATAACGGGAGGTGATACTCACACTCTTTGTGTTGTTTGTTTGGGAGAGGAGCATGCCCAGTCAGCACTCGAGGGTGGTGACTGTGTGCATTGCTGTGCGCTTCCATTGCGTACGCTCCGATCCCGCTTGGCTCGGTTCAATCCCGACCACGTTCCCCAGGGCTCGGGTCCCGCCGCGGCTGAGGCTCGGCGGCGATCTCAGACCTGGGGTTCGCAAATGGATCTGTCAGTGGATGTTGAGACGGGCTCTGCCTTATCTCAGCCTCCTTCTGACAGATCCAGTGCCTCTCATCAGGGTGTGGAAGCACGCGCTGCGGTTTCTTCCCCCCCGATAGAGGTACCAGTACTGCAACTATCCAGCTCTGAGGAGTTGGATGTTGTGAGTATTGAAGCTGAGTCTGAGGATTCGCCACCTCAGTCTCATGCGTTTGAGGAACTGCTCGATGTCATTACTAGAGCTGTTGACAGACTGTCTATTGAGTGGCCAGAAGATAGGCAGGACGTTCGTTCGAAAAGTAAGCTCGACGAACGCTTCCTGCCATCTCGTGCGCAGCCCCAGCGCAGGAGCCTGCCGTTTTTCCCCGATCTCCACACCGAGGTGTCGAGATCGTGGGCGAAACCAGTGTCTCACAGAGTTTATACACCACAAACATCTCACTACTCCTCAATATCTAAATATAAAGAGTATGGTTATGGGGAGATGCCGAAGGTGGAAGAGACGCTTGCGGGCTATCTCTCTCCAGCAACGGCATCTTCTCTGAAAGCTCCTACACTTCCCTCTAAGCCAGTTAAAGTAACATCTTCCCTGGTTCATAAATCGTATGCAGCCGCTGGTCAAGCTGCAGCGTGTCTGCATACGATGTCCATTTTACAAGCCTATCAGGCTGAATTATTGGGGGATTTGGAGGAGGGCGGGGGAATTGGACCTGACACTGTGGCCGAACTTCGCAGAGCCACAGATTTGTCTCTCAGGGCCACCAAGGAGACCGCTAAATCTATCGGGCGGTCTATGGCAGCCCTGGTGGCCACTGAGAGGCATCTGTGGCTCAATCTAAGTGATATCAAGGATAAAGAAAAGCATGTTCTCTTAGATGCTCCGGTCTCCACTGTTGGTCTGTTTGGTGATGCAGTTAGTGTTGCGGTAGCAAAATCACAAGAAGCCGCTAAGCAAGCTGCTGCTCTCCAGAAACTTCTCCCCCGCCGCTCTTTCTATGAGGCTGCTGAGCGGGAGCAGCCTCACTCCTCTAGAAAGAGCGCTGAGCACCGTGCCACTCAGAAACAGAGCGTGTCCTCGCGTGCTCCCCCACAAAAATCTCGGGGACACGGAGGGCGCGCTCAAACCCAGCAGTCCTCGAGGGGTAAAGCGGATCTGCAGACCGTTATTATCGCCAAGAAGGCTGCTGGGAAGAAATCCTGACGTCCGAGGGCTCAGGACTAATGAGGGTAGTCCCCCCCGAAGCAGAGCGGTTAACACCTCTTTTTACGGTGCCCGTCTCTCTTCGGTACCCTCAGGGGACCGTTCTGCTAACCCTGCCGCCTCCGGTGTTACAGGGCGCAGCGGTCTCCGGCGAGCACATATCTCAAGGACCACCCGGAAACGTAGTGGCCTCGGGATGCCCGCCCCCTCCGAGGAGGGTGTTAGAGCAGTCTGTTCGATCGTTCCCTGCCGGTGCGCCGTTACAGGGCGACGAATTGACTGCTCAACAACAACAAAATCCAGAAACCAGTCTCGAGAGGCTGGTACCTCTAGTAGAATCTTTGACAGCGTGGAAGCTACTGTCAAATGTTTCTCGTTGGGTCCTGCAGACCGTGGAAAAAGGGTATCAGATACAATTCAAAAAACGTCCACCTCGGTTTATGGGGGTCCTGCCCACAGTGGTGGGCCCCGAGCAGATTCTGGTCATGGAACAGGAAGTGAACACTCTGTTAGAGAAAGGGGCCATAGAATATGTACCTCCCTCCGACAGGGAAACCGGGTTTTACAGCCGGTACTTCATTGTTCCGAAAAAGGACGGGGGATTGCGTCCCATTTTAGATCTTCGAGTTCTGAACGATTCAGTCATGCAGCTCAAGTTCAAAATGTTAACATTGAGACAGATCGTGCCACAGATCAGGTCCGAGGACTGGTTTGTCACGATAGATCTCAAGGACGCATATTTCCATATTTCCATCCGTCCGTGTCATTGGAAGTTCCTGAGGTTTGCTTTCGGGGGCAAAGCATACCAATATCGTGTTCTTCCATTCGGCCTAGCTTTATCACCCCGCACTTTCACCAAATGCATGGATGCAGCTCTGGCGCCGCTGCGCCTCCAGGGTATTCGCATCATGAACTACATCGACGATTGGTTGATTTTAGCTCAGTCGCATCAGTTGGCGGTTCAACATCGAGATGTTGTTCTCGCCCACATGAAAGAGCTGGGGTTACGGCTGAACGCCAAGAAGAGTGTGCTTTCTCCACTCCAGAGGACCACTTTTTTAGGCGTGGTTTGGGACTCAGTGTCGATGCAGGCGCGCCTGTCACCGCCACGTATAGAGTCCATCCTTGCAGCTGTGAAAAGTGTAAAGCTAGGCCAGCTACTCACTGTCAAACAGTTCCAGAGACTGTTGGGTCTCATGGCAGCAGCTTCCAACGTGATACCTTTTGGACTACTGCACATGAGGCCCCTGCAGTGGTGGCTCAGGACCAGGGGGTTTTCCCCGAGGGGCAACCCATTTCGCACAATCAAGGTCACGCGGCGATGCTTACGTGCCCTGGTTATGTGGAAGAAACCTTGGTTCCTGTCCCAGGGCCCAGTGTTGGGAGCTCCTTGTCGTCGCAAACTGCTAACGACGGATGCTTCCCTCACGGGTTGGGGAGCGATCCTGGAGGGTCGCTCATCTCAAGGTCTGTGGGAAGACCATCATCGTTCCTGGCATATCAATCGCCTAGAGATGTTAGCTGTCTTCCGGGCTCTGAGGAGCTTTATCACAGATCTCAGGGGACACCATGTGTTAGTACACACGGACAACACGTCGGTAGTCGCCTATATCAACCACCAAGGGGGTTTGCGCTCGCGCCCGTTATCCAACTTGGCACGCCATATCCTCTTGTGGTCCCAGGGGAAGTTACTGTCACTCAGGGCAGCTTACATCCCCGGGGTCCAGAATATAGGAGCAGACACTCTGTCGAGACAGGGGCCGAGGCCCGGGGAATGGAGGCTCCACCCCGAGGTGGTGGAGCTGATATGGAGGGAGTTTGGCCAAGCTCAAGTGGATCTGTTTGCGTCTCGAGAGACGTCTCACTGTCCACTTTGGTTCTCCCTCACGCATCCAGCTCCTCTGGGACTGGATGCTATGGTGCAGACGTGGCCGAGGCTACGTCTGTACGCTTTTCCCCCAGTTGCTCTGCTCCCGGGAGTTCTGGAGAGAGTTCGCAGGGACCGGGTTTGCCTGCTTCTTATAGCCCCGCGCTGGCCGGGCAGAGTATGGTTTCCCGATCTTGTGTCCCTCCTCGACGGGCCTCCTCTGGAGCTACCCGTCAGGAGGGACCTTCTGTCCCAGGCGGAGGGCTCGATATTTCACCCCCGCCCAGAACTGTGGAACCTGTGGGCTTGGCCTCTGAGGGGGCCCAGCTCATAGAGTCAGGTCTCTCAACTGAGGTTGTTGAGACCATTCTACAGTCCAGAGCTCCCTCCACGAGGAAACTTTATGCCCTGAAGTGGAGAGTCTTCACTTCTTGGTGTAGTGACCGTCGGTTGGATCCAGTCAACTGCCCAATTGGTACAGTTCTGGAGTTCCTGCAGGACCGGTTCACTGCAGGTCTGACCCCGTCCACCTTAAAGGTTTATGTGGCGGCCTTAGGTGCTTACCACATTCCTTTGGGTGGAATGTCTGTGGGGAAAGACCCCTTGGTATCTCGTTTCCTTCGTGGCACTTGGAGGCTGAGGCCTGCAGTTCGCTCTAGGGTGCCACCTTGGGATTTGTCCGTTGCGCTGCAAGGCCTTTCCCTGGCCCCCTTTGAGCCCATTGAGGAGGTTCCTGAGAAGTTTTTAACTCTGAAAGCTCTTTTCCTTCTCGCTATTTCTTCTCTCAAGAGGATAGGGGATCTTCAAGCATTGTCGGTTGCTCCGTCATGCTTAGAGTTTGCTCCGGGTATGGTTAAAGCGTTTCTTCATCCAAGACCGGGTTATATCCCCAAGGTCCCCACTAATGTGGTCAGACCTATTGTTCTGCAGGCCTTCTGTCCTCCTCCCTTTCAAAATGCTGACCAGGAGGCTAATAATTTGCTTTGCCCTGTACGGGCGTTAGACGCGTATGTCCACAGAGCTGCCCTGTGGCGTAAAAGTGATCAATTATTTGTGTGCTTTGGGTCTCCTAACAAGGGAGGTCCAGTGTCTAAGCAGAGGATGAGCAAGTGGGTGGTCGAGGCTATCTCACTTGCTTATGAGGCGGCTGGGCAGCCTTCTCCTATGGCTGTCCGGTCCCATTCTACAAGGAGTATGGCGGCCTCTAAGGCCCTTATATCAGGAGTATCGTTACAGGACGTCTGTGATGCGGCAGGCTGGTCCTCACCGCACACTTTCGTCAGGTTCTACTCTCTGGATCTAGACTCTGCTCCAGGGTCTCATGTTTTGTCTTCCTAGTGCTGCTCACCAGATTTCACACGGGACAGACACTTGTAGCTATGGAGGCGTTGGTATAGACGTTCCCCATAGCGTCATTCTCGACGCAACGCGAGTTCCCTTGAAAGGGAACGCCTCGGTTACGACTGTAACCTCGGTTCCCTGAAGAGGGAACGAGCGTTGCGTCGCCCTGCCATATCTCCTTCATGCCTGTCAGCCCGACTTCAGACTATACGAAGCTTTCGTTTTCTGTTTCAGGCCGGCTTTTATAGCTTCCTGGTACGTGACGTCACCCGCCTCTGACGTTCCGCCACACCATTGGACTGATTTTACATGTGCTTCAAGACGTCATCACGCAAAGCGTTCCCCATAGCGTCATTCTCGACGCAACGCTCGTTCCCTCTTCAGGGAACCGAGGTTACAGTCGTAACCGAGGCGTTACTGTGAGAAACAATACCCCCCCCCACAAAAAAAAAACTCTCCGGTTCTATGCGATTCACGTAAATGACCCAATTGACCAAGAAAACGGCGATTGTCGCCGAAAAGCGACAAGTTTGCAGGTATGCATATAAAATCACCTAAAACTTTAAAATGATCAATCATGATGCGCATGTAAATTTCTCAAAAACAAATCTTCTACAAAAAGCATTAAACAAATTTGTATTTGAACAGGCAATTTAAAAATGTTGCTGAGGGAAAAAGGCTCCAGCCTCCCCACAACCCTAAAGAGGAAAAGTGATTTAGGGAATTAATGGATGAAGGGGGATAAGAACATGTGAATAGACCCTAATTGTACAGTCTACAATCAAGTGTATTCCAAGTAAAGATACAGTGTCAATACACTTGTTATCAAGGCTGATTAATTGTAGTTAAGCTGTGTGTGCTTTAGAAACAGCCGTACCCCGGCCTGCCTTCCAGTTCCTTACACACCACTTGACTTGAACATAAAATAATCATTCATAAAGTTTGAAAAGGTTGAAGTGAATCACAAGAGTGTTCACATTGGGCTGTTTACAATTATCTAGCATCATAAAAGCATTCTGAGTCGAAGTGCGAGTGCATTTAACCACTAGCTGCAGGGGCGGTTCTAGGATTCACCTTTAGGGGGGTCGATCTACGGTGACCGGGAGGGGACATGTTCGGTTCACTTATTTTTGTCGTGGCCACAACATATAAACTCGTGGGAACATGATATTAAGTTGTGGGAACATCATAATATCTCGTGGGAACGTCATATTAAGTCGTGGCCACGAGATCATTTTGTTGAGGTAACGACATCATCATGTCGTGGCCACGCGATGCAAAGTCGCAGCCTCGAGATCATATGTTGAGGGAACGATATATTTTTCTCGTGACCACGACTTCATATTTTGAGAGAACGACATCTTTTTGTCGTGGCCACGAGTTATGTTGAGGGAGCCACAGCGGCCAATACTGTAACCGTACCATAGCATAGACTGGGCTACAGCAGAGATGGAGATGACAGAAGAAATAACATTTTACTTTAAATTAGGAACGTCATATAAAGATATAGTGCGGTCTTTGGCATTAAGACATGGGTACGTTATAAGTGAAAGACACATGAAGCGCATTCTTAGACTTTTTTGTCGCACACATATTTAGGGACCGTCTCAAAATTACATGGAATTTAATTTAATTAATTAAATTAAAAAAAAAATTTTTTTGATTCGACTGATTTTAATATTTTATTAACTCACCAAAAGCAAAACTTCCATGAAGAAAGCCCGTTCCTAGCAAGCTTATAGCGCTGCTGATTTTTCTTGGAGATACCCCTCGCTGCAGCCTGTAGCACGATGACGTATGACGATGACATATGATCCAATACGTACTGGATGGAGGTGTGTTTGGGTTATAATTCGCATGCGCTGGTCTTAAGTGACATGGGCTCAATATTGAGATGATGTTCTAACCTGTGTAGTAGTAGTAGCCTACTGATAAATAGTAATAAGTAATTATTGATGAATAAGTAATTATTTACATAAATGTGATGCTTTCCTAGTTTCTCTTTACATACATGCAAAATAGTTAATTTTACAACATTTTAAGTCACATGATTTTAAACCTAAATGTGATGGATTTAATGCGTGTATACAGAACATTTTAAAATAAAGCCATTTTATTTTATTCAGGTCATATTTGCTGTTGAGTGGAAGCAAAAATGAGTCAAGTAATTGTAATTTTAATCCTAGAGGTATAGGCCTACAATACAATATGGTCTGTAAACAACTTAAAACACCAGTAGCCTACACATTCAAGGGAAAATGCAAAAATAATCAAGAAACTAAATCTTGTCAGAAAAAAATCTTTGCCTTGTAAGAGTTCCTTCTTCAATGGCTATACTATTTTTTTTTTAATTATCTTGCCACCCATCCCTTAAAATACGGAATCGTCCCGTATTTACAAGTAAGATGATGCGTCCTCTATCAAATCAATAAGGGACGGGATTTGTCCCGTATTTTTCATTAGGCCCACACATAGTTGAATAAAAACACAAGGATTTTGCAGTATGGATGATACTCATAGCAAATATAAAGAAACCAATTTCACAATAAGTAGTAGAGAAGCTCATTGTCACCGGGTGACATAGAAGGAACTTTGGGAGCCGAAAATATTAAAGTCCTGTTTGTGGCACATTAGTATATGTGAGGGGGCACCACCCATCTTGAGGAGTTTGCCCCCTCACATAGGCCTATACTAATGTGCCACAAACAGGACTTTAATATCACCAACCATTCCCATGTTATTACGGTGTATCCATATAAATGGCCCACCCTGTATATTACAAACTTTTCATTTAGACCCTAAAGAATCATATTAGCTTGTACAAAAATGGCATTATATGACCCCTTTAAATAGCTTTTTATAAAAAATAAATAAATAAAAAGCTTTTTATGTAAAATTCACTTTATAAAACACCCAAATTTCTAAATTGAATTTATGGGGATAACATGGATAATTTTACATAGTTTCGTGTAAAATGTTTGCCCATATTTTGGAAAATGTAGTTGTAAAAGTAAAAAATTATCATTTTAGCCACTAGATGGCTATAGAGCTCCACTATGCTATTTGACTAACTGAAAGATATCTTTTCAGTTTTCCCAGTTGGATTCATATCTAAATATTATGAAATCACAATTCTTTTTTCTTTTTTTTTATAACAAAATATGCAACAAAAAAAAACCAATTTCAATAAAAAGAGACATTATAACAAACATCCTACAATACTCCCTCATTTCCCTCGTGCGACTCAACATGAACACATAGCTTACAGTTCAAAGACATCATACACTATCCTCAAAGACAACAGATACATTGCAGTAGTGTGCATATTCAAGGTATAAGGTGCATATATCATGTAGGTACAGCAATAATAAAAATAGATAATAATAAAAAGGAAAAAGTGAATAAATCAGCAAGTAAATGAAGGAATGAAATCACAATTATAACAATAAAAACAACTTTTTTTGTCAAAGTTTAGCATTTTTTGTAGGCCTACTGAATTTTTTTTATTCAATAATGTTACATTAGAATCAAACCTGAAAAAGATAAAAGTTGAGTTTTTAGAGTTTATCATTTATTTCAATCTTTTTTTCATGTAATTGTACAAATGTAATCTGCACTTCAGTTACTAACTGTAACATAACAGATATGCACAGTACAGTATAAATACATGACATGAACATCAAAATGCAATGAACTGAACAGCATAACAAATGAGCAAATAAAGCAGTAACTTTTGTCTTTCTCTCTCCCTCTGTGTGTGTGTGTGTGTGTGTGTTCACTTCACTTTGTCGATGTGTCAGTGTCACCAAATTTATTTTTGTGGTGGTTCCGCATTTTGGACTATTTTATGCAACAAATTATAAGAGAGCAGTTTTTATTGTCTCACAAATTTATTCCTGTGTGTGTGTGTGTGTGTGTGTGTGTGAGAGAGCATGGTAATTTTGTATTGTGAATGTTTTTAGCACTGTTAGAAGTGTGCTACCTAATTTCTAGGTTTAACTCTTTTTTATTTTTATTGGTGTTTTACCAATCAGAGAGATAATAAAAGAAAGACAAAACAGTGTTTGTTTCATCATACTGACCAAAAAGAATACAGATGAAATTAAGCAGAGGTATTTCTTACTCTCTGATTCAACAAAAAGGAGAAAAGAAAAGAAAAAAGAGAAGGATTATAAATGCTTGCTTCAAAACATACTAGTATATTACACAATAATACAAGTAAAAATAATATTAATGTAGTGTGCATGTACAGTATGGTAGAAATATAAAAAAATACAGCAAAAACTGTAAATATTACTAAGGGAAAACCAAATTCAATTTATCTAACAATTTACCCTTTAATGTATGTGTGCTTCCTAATTTCTGTCTGTGTGTGTTCTTCATTGTTTCTGATTTTGATTATGAATTTTGTCCATTTTCTTTGCGGGGTCTCCAGGGACCATGAGTGACTATTTTTTTCATGCAAACATAAAAACAGATATCATTACAATTCATTTTTATTTGTGTGTGTGTCTAGATCTAGAAAGGGTTGAGAGCCGTACAAAGTTAATGCCATTTGTACAAAGAGAGAATTTTTTTAAAAATTCAGTAAAAAGTCATTTGCAGGTTAAAAAGACCCCGAAGAAAACACAAATGCAGCTTTACAAAGAACAGAAACATACAAAAAGTGTATTAAGTCGTCAAAAGCAACAGCAGTGAAAAAAAAAAGATGTTTATCCCTTGTGTGGTGTTCATATTTGTGTTATTCAGACAGTGTTCAGCGCTGCATTTTAGGGTTTTTAATTCAACAATCAAATTCTTATGTTAAAATACTCAACAGATGTTTACTTCATCCCAATGACAAGCAATATAAACAACATTTATGGTTAATATTTTCTCTTTACCTTTGTTAGATCACATTTAAGAATTGCAACCTTGTGTGGGAATGGCAGGAGTAGAAACACAAAACTCACTCTTGGACTCACACTCTCACACTTACACACAATCTCTCTCTCACATGCACGCACACACATGCACACACACACACACACACACACACACACACACTAACAGCAGGCCCATTTTTCTTTTGATAAAAAAATGAAAACAGGTCCTACAGACCCGAACACCATACAAGGGTTAACATGGGAAAGGACGACAGACTCAGTGTAAAGTTAATTCATCATAAAAACTATTATGTGAACTATAAATTCAAATAACTATAAGTGTAAAAGACATCTGAGTTGATAAAATCACGTACTTCCCTCTCACACCTTAGAACAACAATTAAGATATGATGGTAGATGATGCGTGTCTCACACCTACAGCTGCAGAAATATGCTGAACGAATCCTCTGCAGATCTGATGGATCTAACCAGTGTTCGCCTGGGCCTGGTGTCCAGTTTGACTCATTTCATGTGATTCGGCCGCTTCGTATGTCTTGCCTCCCATCTGCCTCTGCCTCTGCCTCTGTCGACGTTGACATTTCCTGACATCAAATTTATATAAAACCAGAGCCACCAAAATCCCCAGGGCCCCCAGAGGCACCAGAACCCCCAAACACACTCCAACTATCACAGGTGTCTCTACAGCTGGAAGGAGGAAAAGTGGGAAGAGAACACAATTATTATTTTTAAAGTGTTTTTCATTTTTAAACTCACTGTTTAAATATTTTGTAAGCCTCTCAATGCCCCCTGCTGTAGATATTGAAAGGTTAGTGCTTGGTTTGAGCAGTAACAGAATCCACACCACCAGAACAACACAAACAGTCCCACTGCCCCAGTCAAACCTCAAAGATCTACTGCAGGACAACAGCACTTTTTTTTTTCTAAATGTTGTTAAATCACTGCTTAAAGTTTCTGTAAAGCTCTTAATGCCTCATGGTTTACTTACTCGGTTGTTCGATGTCCCCTAGACCTCCCTTTGAGCCTTCTGGACTAGATTCTGTAGAGAATATTAAAAGGTTAATCATACAGTTTAGCATCAATTTTTGCTGTTCAAATCATGATTAATAAACCTCAGCTGTTCAAATGCAGTAAAATATTTCTAAACATCTTCTCTCACCTGTGACTGTGACTGTGATCAAGGTTTCTCTTTTAGAGTCCAGAACTCTGTATGTTCCAGCGTCATCGGCTATAAATGCTTTAATGGTCAGATTTCCATCATGATCAGTCAGTCGATCACTGTTGACCCCGTGATATCTCCTCCAGACCTCCTTCCACTCTCCACTAGAGTTTCTCTCCACTTTATCAGCATCGATCCACAGAACATCCAACTTCAGCTCCTCTCCTTTCTTCCCAGAGATCTCATCTGAGGAGGAACAGAAAGACTTTATTTGTTATTTTATTTGTTGTTATCATGCAATTAAGGCTATAAAAGCACAATTTAGGATCGGGGAACTAAATGTCACAATTTACAAAAGCTCATGCTGATGCTCTGATCAGTTTTACTTTACCTTGAATATGAAGATGGTATTCACTAGGTTCTGTGTACTGCACTGTCTGATTATCATCGTAATAGACTTCCAGAAAGTATGTCCCAGCATCACTGAAGCTCAGATTCCTGATGATCACGTCACATGCTCCTTTTCTAAATACTCGGCCAGTGCAGTTTTCAGTCTCACAAACTTCAATGTATTCCTTATTTTTTAATCTAATCTCCGATATCGTATTGCCCTTAAATGCACATGTTAGGGTGGCGTTGCCTCCCTTTTTTCCTGTCACGGGTATAGGGGTGCTTCCCACAGGGAGGATTCCTGCAAATACATACAGTATAATATTCATTCATACAAAGTATTAATACTAAAAAATACATTTGGTGTTTCTGTCTGTTCTCTGTAACTGAGGTCCTTATTAAATATTCTAGTAGAGTTATTTTAGTATTTAATTTGCTCCAGATATTTCATCACACAATATGTGTGAACTGATGGTGGAGTTTCTCCCATATTCATATGCCTGCACTGTAAAAAGTGGTAATGTGCAATTATTGCCTTTAAGAGCTACATTTCCACCTGATGTAGGGCCAGATTTACTAACAGCTTGCACCAGCTCTTTTAAAACTACTAATTAAACTACCTCTTTAACCCTCGTTAAAACTACTGTCAGGATTTACTAAAGACACGCAGTGAAAAAATTTGTGCTGAAAAGACCTTATTGTAAATGCCTTTGTAGGAGTTTTCCAGTCAGACACAGTGTTTATGGGAGAAGAGTATTTAAATGAATTGAAGATTATTTATTAAGGTTTCCGCTCGTCAATTTACTGGGATTTGCGTCATTATTTACCGCCCCAAAAAAAGCAGTAAATAATAGTCTTAAACCGGACGCTAATTTGCACAGCTCTTGGTAGATTGCTTTGGTCATTATGGAAATGAGGATCAGGAGCTGAACTTTACACTCCCATCAGCGCTTTTATGGGATTGCACTCTCACATTAATTTGCCCTGTTTAGTTAATCTGGCTCATCTGAAGTAAATCTGGCTCATTGTCATGGCTGTAGCATTGCTTTTCAAGTATGTGAACTTAGCATGTTTGCTAAATACCTAAAAACATAATATGGTATTTTTATGCTTTAGAACAGACGAAAAAATTACAAAGAGCACCTTTAAAGGAGAACTCCGGTCAATTTTAACATTGAGCTCATTTTTTTGTACATTTGGAGTGCTGTCAGTACAGAGAACAATGACAAAAATCGGTGTTGCCTACACCGTGTTATCCTCTTTTTAAAATTTGCACCCTGTTGACTTCAATGGGGCAAGTCTTAAACCTGCTTTTAGCCTCTTAACATCCTTGATGTGTCATTACAAGTGCACCAGCCATGTGAGTGATTCCTTCAGAGTGAACACGGGTGAATCTGACTGCAGTAGATGTGAAAGATATGGATAAATATGATAATATTTCAGCCAGCGCTCATACCTGTATTTACATCCCGTTTTCGGTCGAAGTCCACAGTAATCGATTGTCGAGGTCGTAGGCTTAGTTACCTATGATCACGTGCGTGAACTCGACAATCGATTCGCACTGGCTGAATTAACATCATTTTTATCCATATCTTTCACATCTACTGCAGTCAGATCCACTCGTGTTCACTCAGAAGGAATCACTCACATGGCTGGTGCACTTGTAATGACACATCAAGGATGTTAAGAGGCTAAAAGCAGGTTTAAGACTTGCCCCATTGAAGTCAACAGGGTGCAAATTTTAAAAAGAGGATAACATGGTGTAGGCAACACCGATTTTTGTCGTTGTTCTCTGTATTGACAGCACTCCAAATTTACAAAAAAATGTTAAATGTTAAAATTGACCGGAGTTCTCCTTTAACATTTCAAATTTTTATGACAATAATGTAAATCTGTAGCTCATGTGTCAGTGCAGTTACAGTGAATTCCTGAACAGTGTTAATTAAAACAATTAAACTAGAATGAACTGCAGAGATAGGTCAGTGATGTCATGATGTGTGTGATGATGTAATATGGAGAGAAATTTACATGATCAGTCCACAAATGTCCACTAAAGTCTCTTGGCTGAGTGACACGACAGAGAAACGGTAAGAAAACAGGTAAAATTTATAAAAAAAAATGATACTGACCACTAAGATAGACGAAGCAAAACAGCAGGAAACTCCATCTGAACCTGAAGAGAAAACAACAGAAGAGTTGGCTATACATCACAAGCACATTTATTAGTGGTAAAACAATATAACTGACTGTAATACAGCCAACTCTACATTTTCACTGTTATTGTTACTTAAAGATTTAGGCTACCATGTGAATATTGAACTTGATAAAACTGTCCATGCAAGATCTGCATGAAAGAAACAAACTACTGTAGCAAATTAGCTCTAAAGAAATATTAATAATCATAACTTGTTATAATTGATTATGAATATTTGGATCAGTTAGTAAAATTAATATTACAATCAATGAACCTGTTTGTGCCGTGAACACTCAGTGTTAATTGTTTATTAACTCTAAGAAATGTACATTTCTGGGGAGGGAAATGTCTTTCTTACTGTACAGCACTATATATAAATAATTAAGTCAATGGTGCCCATTAACTGTTTGGTTACAAACATTCTACAAATTATCTTCCTTTGTGTTCAACATTACAGAGAAACTCACACAGGTTTGGGAGCAACATGAGGGCGAGTAAACGATGACAGAATTTACACTTTTGGTGAACTGGCCCTTTAAATCAGCCTTTAAAATGTATTTTGAATCTGTATGAATCTTTTGAAGTTCTTAAAAAAATCAAAAAGCCCAAAGATCTGTATCGCTGCTAAATTAATTTAATATATGTGTGTGATGCCCTTTATCTTTTGTTTGTTTCTTTTCTTTTTTTTCAAATTATTGTTGTTTCAAGTTATATTTACCAAATGTGAAAATGTGTATAATTACTGACATGTGTATCAACACTGACAGTAATGCATTGTGTTTTATAGATTTAGTACAAATTGTATGGGTTAATGTAACGGAAACGGACTGTTTTATCGTTGTTTTTTGAAGAAGCAGCAGCATTACTCTTGCCTCAGAGAATACAACACGGGCATAGCGACAATTTTGCATATAAATTACTATTTATAGGGCTTGAATTACAACCTGAAATTGCGCATGCGCGGGGTAAAACTGCTGGGGTAAAACTGTAGCTCTGCGGTTCTGCAGACAGATAATATTATTGGAGATATTACTGGTTTCATCAGCATCGCGAGGTTTGCAGCTTTTCAATGATGTTGCGTAATTACGTCACTTCATAACGTTCCCATGGCAACAGGGGAAATGGCTGCGCTTGTGTAAACGCAACATTTTTCAACTTTCTGCTAAGATATATGTGACTTTTTGCAACTAAAATGCAGGGATTATGAAATCATGCAAGCCCGCATATTTTTGCGCGCAGAAATCTGCAATCTATGCGGCGAAAGTGTGGCGTATTTGAAAAAATGCGTCCCCCGCATAAATATGCGGACTTGGCTGATTATGCATTGAATCATGCGATCGCATAATCGCGTTTTTCTGGAGGGACTGATATAAGGAAATGTAACACGCAGATTGGAGTGCACAGATAAATCATTTATAATAAACACTGCAATATTACATATACAAATAAAATTGTAAAATTTAATTTCATGGCGACTTTAAAAAGCAAGGTCTTCTGTTAGAACGGTGTCGTGTTAGCGAGCCCTAAGCTAATAACTAATGATCTTTGCGACAGAAGTGAATCAATCAAAACTAACTTTAGCTGGACAATAACTTTATTCTAGAGCTGCTGTAAAGCCTGAACAATCTCTGCAGGGCTCGAGACTAACGGCGTCCTATCGTCCTGGGGACGACAGAAAATGTGTTTAGGACGAACAGAAATATTCTCCAGGATGCCTACAGGACGAAAGACATTTTTGTATGCGTGTTTATTTATTACTAGCCTTTTAGGGTAAGTTAACTTGCTTAGAAAATGCCAAAATTAACCGTCCAAGTGCTGACTACAACGGAGCGCGTCTTCTCATGCTGTTACTATAGTTACTATCACTGGCCGGCTACTCACCCGGAGACTTGTTTCGCGGTACATCTATCACATGACTTATTTTCACAGACAAAAACGAGACGATAACTAAATAAAAAGTAGTTTTGAATGAGAAAAACCATTACGAAAATCTATTGACATTTTCGTCAACGAATAAAAACTAGACAAAAATGTTAGATAGTGGCGATTTGGGAAGCGATCCAGTCAGAACTGATATAAACATCTGGGAGAATAAGTAGAGCATGAGTAGACATATAGATCTGAATAAGAGTGATGACGCAAAAAAGAGCTATATTCAGTACGGTTTTCTGTGCGCACACACGCATAGACTAGAGCGCGCGAGTACTGAATTGAGCTCTCTTCGTGTCTGAATGGACAAATACACACAACATTATGTCGAAATGTCCATTTTGGAGAGTATTCACGTAAACTATGTTGGTTATTATAACAGTTTTGAGTGTTTTGGATGTGCTGCATCAGCGCAATCAGATCCGCATGTTATTGGACATGATCCGATGTCTTAAAGTGACAGTGGGTAATAAACCTAATGCGGTGGTCTGTGTCCTTAATATTGATCAAAGAAAAAAAAGCATTCACTGCTCATTAATAGCTTTAATAATGATTCATTATATTTAATTCATACAAATAAACATGTCTGCTGCTTGAAAGAATAAAAAATGATGATATTTTTGAGATATGTATTCACCAGTATTTATTTGATATTTTTTAATCCAACCAACTCAAAAACGTTTTGAGCTGTATGTATTTTTATCTTAATTTTCGTATATGTAAAAAAAAAAAGATTTGTTCTGCATGAATACAAAAAAGCATTTAACTCCTGTTATTTTTTATTAAATCTGTTTTTTTACCTGTTTACAGATAACTACTTTGAATGGAGCTAAATAAATAAATATAATATATATCAAACATTTTAATTGTGTTTTTATTATGTAACGACTATAGATGATAATAACAAAGTACAGAAACAACATGTTTATTTTGGGACGGTTGACATTCACTTTAGGATCAAAACGGTTCAAATCGTTTTTCAGGACGGTTCCAGGACGGAGGTGAAAAAAGTTAGTCTGGAGCCCTGCTCTGTTACTGTAATTTCCTATTATCACTGTAAAGTAGGGATGTCAACGATTAATCGACGATTGATTAATTGTCGATAATACATTTAATCGATACAACTTATCGATCATCGATTAAGCAGGTCTTTATGCGTGTGCGTAAAGCGAGCGTGCCGGAGTTATGTTTGGGACCATTTTACACCTCATCATGACTATAAGTTTGCGTGTGCATTCACAGCCTTTTGTTTTGTGGAAATGTAAGTTGTAATACTGTTTATTTTGTGTATGCCTATCTATATCTTATTTATATCATATTAAATGCATTTGGTTAAGAACTGTAGTAAAGCGTCAGCTTCAGCGCGCGCAGCTCAAACGGCAGAGCACGACTAATAATGACTATTGGGACTGTAATATTACATAACATTATAAAGAGAACAATTGTGAATTATTTGGGTTTAGTTGCAGTGTCACGTTGCTCCAGGAAGAGCGCATCCACAACATGAGCAGTTCTGAATGAATGGCACGTAACTTAGTTCAAGTTCACTTGTGCATGAATTTGCGTCATTTTGTGCAGATATAATTTGTAATATTATGTTTATTTTGAATATATCTGATTAATCTCATATAGGATGCGTTTCTTTTAGATAAATAACGTGCTAACAAAGTGCTCCAGTTTAACGGTAGCAGATTCATTCAGCGCGTACAGTTGTTCCAGGAAGAGCGCGTCCACAACTGTCACACATTAAGCGCATACGAGGCGTTGGTGACACGTTGTATTAGTAGTTAGGCTATATTTGATTATTAAATAATTTATTTAATTATCAATCACATCGAAACATTTTACAATCCTACTAGCCCTTTATTTATATTTAAAACCATTCTCATTGATTTGGTGAGGAATATAGCGTTTTGAGCAGCATTTGCAGACCCTGTCATGCTGTTGGCCATAGCCACTGCAGTAACGTTAGACGCATATCGCAGTATTACGGCTAACAATTAATCGAATAATTGATCGTTAATTTAAATGACGATCGATCATGGGAATTTGTGAAAATTGACATCCCTACTGTAAAGTGATCTAAATTGTTCTCAGGTTGGTATACACCAATCCCATTGACACTTGAGGAGATTTCAAATCAATCAGAGCTACAGAAAGGCGTCATCATATTTACAAGTAAAGCTCCATATTATGAGTAGGCTACTTTCTATCAGTTACTTTACAAATCTGATGAAATGGCGTAAATTGCGTTCCCTGATGAATGACATAAGCAACCCAAACTCTCAGCATATCATACACACGCATGATAGCAGTTCCTGTGGAGCAGCATTTACTGTGAACGGAGCCGCTCTGAGACGCACGTAACCTCTACACGCTTGCAATAATGTATATTAAACCCGCAGGGTGTATATTTATTTAATTGAATTGCCAACATTTATATTATCCATTAGCTCAGCTACAGATCTGTTGTGTTTGTAACTTCATATGACTTTCAAAACCACAGTTTAAAGGATTGAAGCAAATTGTCCTGGCTCTTTGACAACACAATTATTGTCATCAACATCAATATCTTGAACACCATTTAACAACTTTAGTTTTCACCACCACAATTTGCAGTCGATCATTATTTACAAACAGAATTTAACCATGAAGAGAGAGTTGAAAGGGACTGACCAGCATTGGTTAACTCTCAGGAGCATCTTCCCTCTCTCCTTGGATTTGTTCTTGCTGAAGGAGCCTTTTCTCAAAGACACCATCTCTGTTAATACAATAACAAACATACAATAATATTTAGAACAAGTGTCATATAATTTATAGAATACCTTGTAACACTTTATTTTAAACCTTGTTACACAGGTTACATGTAGTTACTGTAGTAATAACTATGAATTATGCATAATTGCATGCAACTTACCATAAACCAGACCAAAAGTAAATAAATCCCTGTGCATAAATCCACCAGGCCTCTATAACTACTGGAAAACTATCATTTTCACCAATCTATTGTCAAATCTAGACTAGTCAACACAATAACAACACATTCAGACTAAGAATTAATTGTGAAAATTGGAGAAGGACGATTTAACGGTTAATAAAATCTCACAGTTATTCAATTCACGTCTCAAAATGTGTATTTCTTGTTTAATTTCACCTCTGAAAGTGTAACAACTGCGCTTTTCCCCCGACTGAATCTGGAGAGGGAGTCAAATCTTTGTGTGGGAGTGGGAGCGAACACTCGACCCGTCAGCTTTATATGCGCCTGCAACGGGACCTATACGCTATATGACACCAACAAAACTCAGCAAAGGTTGTTTTTGCTCCGGCTTTTGTTCTAGATATTCTGCACCGTGGCTTCGCCCATAGACAGTAAAAGAAATGGACACAGCATTGGATTCAATGGAGACAAAGTGAAGCCAAATAGAAACTTTTACTTCCTGATGGTCGAGCGTACTGCGCAGACTCACACTGACGTAGATTTGACGTGAGCAACCCGTAGGTCTTCTAGTAGCTGTGCCGAGCGAAATCTCAATCATAATCCCTTCCCAAACTTGCAGAGACGGAGAGTGTGAGTATGAGCTGTCCATGAGCTATGTATGAGCAGGAGCAACTTTTGCTAAGTATTCTGATTAATTACTTAATACAATAATATTATTTAGAACAAGTATCATATCATTTATAGAATTCATTGTAACACTTTATTTTAAAGTGTCCTTGTTACACAGGTTACATGTAGTTACTGAAGTAATAACTATGAATTATACATAATTGCATGCGACTTAACCTAAACCAAACCAATAAATCCCTGTGCATAAATCCACCAGGCCTCTGTAACTACTGGAAAACTATAATTTCCACCAATATATACTCCCGACTATGCCGAATCTGGAGAGGGAGTAAAATATTTGTGTGGCAGGGGGAGCGAACACTCGACCCGTCAGCTTTATATGCGCCTGCAACAGGACTTAACACTATATGACACCAACAAAACTCAGCAAAGGTTGTTCTTGCTCCGGCTTTTGTCCAACGCGCATCTTCTTCTATGGATCTATTGGCGGGTCGCATAACAACTTCATGAGTTTCATTGGATTCTGGGATTCACTAAGGCAAAATTTACTGATGATCAGATACTGTATATCAGTATGTGTTTAGTTTTGTATTTTATTTTTATTTTATTAGTGATGATCAGAGTACAAATGCACATAATATATTGCCTGAACCATATTAATAAGTTTAATATTTTTAAAATTTAAACGAAAAATAACAATTTAAAGTCCACATGAAATCAAAATTGACCATATTTACTTTGTTTGCCTAAATTGATCGTTTTGTGGTGAACAATTCATCCATGCAAGTCAATCCACACAAAAAAATTTTTTGGCTTCGTAATCTTTAATCAAAATCTGAAAATGCCCCTCCCCTCTGCATTGGAGGACCTTCCCTGATGACGTAGGTTTGAGGACTTGGGTTGGGAAACGCTTAACCACTCCCCTCAAACCGTTAGTCTGCTATGAGCAGAGATGGAGAGGAGGAGCGCTAGAGTAAAACCCTGCCCTCTGTTCAATATTCCTTTTCACTGGGAAATACGTCACAACACTGGAGAAAAGTCGTTTGCAACTTCCGGTTCACGCGGACTTTAAAAGTAACAATTAATAAAAAATGTTTTGTTATAAATATGCTAACGTTACCTGTAGTGAATATAATAAATATGCGTTGCCTGAACCACATTTGTGTAATGTTTAAGATTTCTTTAAATGAAAACGAAAAGAGGCAGTGTAGTGTTTTATAACATCTTTCGTTTTATTGTTGCCTAAAATGTACATACAGAGATAACCGGAGTAGCAGAGCGAGCTGAGTGACGCGCGTCCTCGGGAGTCATGAGCTGGACTCATAGACTGTAAAAATAGGCTGGACTTGGCATTGAAGCCCGAACTTTGCGTACTTGCTATTGAGAAATGCCTAATGTCGGCGCTTGGCTTCTTGTAACAAACACTGGAGCAGTTTTTACTTCCAGGCATGGTAAAACAGTGTGGAATTGCGAAAACCTCCTCTACTACCGAGACGAGTTAACAACACACGTTCCCGGTAAACAATGATGTTTTGCCACTGGAATCCTGCCAACATGGCGGATCAGGGAGGGGGGAAGGGCTCTGTACCATGACGACAACTCCTCACTCTCAATAAGTATGTTAAAAGATGTCTATATTCTATTCCTAAGATCACTATTCTTAATGAATTTTAAAACATAGTCGGCGAGAGGAAAATAAATGAATCGTGTTTGTGTGCTTTACTCACCCTTTCAGGCCATACATCGCCACGGCTCCAGTTCTCTTCAATCTTTAAACGAATCCCCGCAATCCAGTGTATTCCCTACTTATATTTGATCTACCTTTGCTGTAAATAATTGTTTTTATCCATACCCGCATATATCCGATTAATTAATCCATTAGGTCTAACGTTATACTTTTTGGAGTTAAAATCGATCTGATACCCATTTCTGGATTTAATGTAACCAAATACTTAATTCTGGTCTTTGCTTTTCTTCCAATGTCGCCTCCTACAGCTTCCTTTCCTCGGTATAATTCCCTACAATGCTCTACCGAGTCACCCATTGTTTTTCGGTGTTGGTCTCATAGACTGTAAAAAAAATGGACGTAGTCAGAGAATGCCTAATAGGAACCAGATGGGCTGGCTCTGACCAGACTCAGAGCCGTTGAAAAACAGAGTTAAGACACTCCCATGAGAGACAGAGCGCATTTAGGCCACGCCCACACCCAGGGGGAAAACAAACCAACCGTCTCCATTGACTTTGCATTGCGAGAGGCTGCCTCCTTGTCATTTCTTGCTTCTAACAAAAGACAGAAAAATGCCTAAAAGCTGCTATGTGACAAGGTGTACAGAAAACAAGCTAAAAACCCCAGAAATACGTTTATATAGCTCTCGACCCCAAAAAACGAGTGTTTTTAGGACATAAAAGTGGATACAGGCAGTTGAGACACAGCGTCACGTGTCTCATTACTCTGAGAACTAACGTACGTCCGCTGGAGGAGACCGTAATCGGCAACACAGGATAGTTTATCTTACAGAAATATAATATATAAAACTGACATTTGGATATTTGACTCACCAGTGACCAAATGTTTAACTTACTGCACACGTAGTGTATTTTTAGTGCATACTGAGTGTCAGGATCCCACAATTTACCCATTCGTTCCAGCCTGTATCCACTTTTATGTCCTCAAACGCTCGTTTTTTGGGGTCGACAGCTTATGAAAACTTATTTCTGGGTTTCTTAGCTTGTTTGCTGTACACCTTGTCACATAGCAGCTTTTAGACATTTTTCTGTCTTTTGTTAGAAGCAAGAAATGACAAGGAGGCAGCCTCTCGCAATGCAAAGTCAATGGAGACGGTTGGTTTGTTTTCCCCCTGGGTGGGCGTGGTCTTCAGATTATGACGCGTTGCGCTCTGTCTCAACTTTGGAATGCGGAAGTAACGCGTGTCGTGGAGCAGCCCGTCCATGGGAGCAGCCAATAGTTCCAAACACTGATAGTTCCAGCACTGAACCCCATTCATTTTCAGTGTTTCCGAAGTACGCTCGCTGGTAAGTTGAAGAAATTACTGTATTTTTGACATTTGATCGCAATAGTTGTTCTCTCATGAATACAGTAAGTAGTTGTAATTTATGTATGCAACTTTAGTTAATGTTTATTGGAAGAGAATAGTTAATTGCGGAAAGCTTACGTGGCCAACACTTCACTAACGTTAGCTACCAGTCAGAAATGTGTTCAATACTGAGGTCATAGTTAAATGTGATGTTGCACTACATTGTATTCAGAGTTTTTATTTTTTATGTCAACCCTATTTATTTACATACATGACGTGCTCAGAATATTAGAAATGCGTCGGGATATAAAGCAAATAAGTACAGCAGCTGCACCCCCACAAATAAGACCTCAATGCTAAAACGTGTAAATTAATGTACACCTCTATGAGAGTATAAAAAAAAAATCCTGAACATTATAGAAAAGCAGAATTTATGGCTGAGTTTTGTATACGGTATCATAATGCAATAAAAATATAATTTGTTGGATGAGCAAGATAATAATCCCGCTAATCATTTTTGTTCTCATTTAATTTAAAATTATGTACAAGAGTACAGAGTCATAATTATAGAAACTGTCAAATGACAATGACAAATGTCCAAATAGATATGGACCTAACTGTAGGTGTGTACTCTCACTTCTGTTATCTCAGCCTCATGAAAATGTTTAGGAAACACAGGCTTTCAATGTGTATTTAATCTGTCCTTCAGTGTATTAACTTTAACACCGTTTCCTCTTTCTTTACCACTACCAGTTCTCTCCAACAGCAACAGGCTTGTTTCAAGACCCGGTCTATGACACGCTCTGCTTCTGGCAGGGGAACGCTCTCACCCAAACATCCAAGTAACTATAGCATTACTTATAGTGTGGAGTTTGAATGCTTGTTATCAATGTATGGCTAAGCATGTGACTGATTCTCGATTCACCACCAGGTCTCCAGATCATCCTACAGCGTCGGTGGCAGAATGTAATGGCTACTGTGAACACTTGTATTCCTCTTCTGGCCTGCTTTCTGCCGTCTTTCTCTCCCTGTAGGAAGTCGAACGAGTTTCTTTGAAGACAGAACATTCAAGGAAAACTTACCTACCCTCTCCCTAGATATAATAATTAAATGTGTTGTTGAATGCAATTGGTTGCCTTGTATATTTTTTTACTGTTAACCCAACTTCTTTCTTGACTTAATCTGAACGGCTTTAACTGATATTCACTTGTTGTGCAGGTTTATGTGAATGTATTTTAACAGAACATAACATTAGGATATTAGAAATTATGACCATAGAAGCACGAGAAAAATATATACAGTAAATACTGTAAATGTATTATACATTATTGGGAACAGTCCCCCTTCCCTCCAAAATTAAACACAAAATTTTATAAAAATTCAAAGGGCTTTATTGAGATAAAAGTTTCAAGAACAGTGTGTGTGTGTGTGTGTGTGTGTGTGTGTGTGTGTGTACACTACCAGTCAAAAGTTTTGGATTGGTAAGATTTTTAATGCTTTTAAAATAACTCTTCTGCTCACCAAAGTTGCATTTATTTGATTTCACAATATTACTGTTTTTGTATTTTTAAAAACAAAAACAGTATTATTGTGAAATATTATTATAATGTAAATCAGCTGTTTTCTATGTGAATATATAATAAAGTGTAATTTATTCCTGTGATCAAAGCTGCATTTTCAGCATCATTACTCCAGTCTTCAGTGTCACATGATCCTTCAGAAATCACTCTAATATGAGGATTTGATGCTCAAGAAACATTTCTCATTATTATTAATGTTGAGAAAAGTTATTAACATTTTTTATTTCAGGATTATTTGATGAATAGAAAGTTTAAAAGAACAGCTTATCTGAAATGGAAAGCTTTTGTAACATTAAACACTACCGTTCAAAAGTTTGGGTCAGTAGGAATTTCTATTTTATTTTAGAAAATAAAATAAATCAATACTTTTATTCATCAGGGATGAATCAAATGGATCAAAAGTTACAGTGAAGACATTTATAATGTAACAAAAGATCATATTTCAAATAAACACTTTTCTTTTGAACTCTATTCATTAGAATCCTGAAAAATAAAAATGACACAACTGTTTTCAACATTGAATCATCATATTAGAGTGATTTCTGAAGGATCATGTGACACTGAAGACTGGAGTAATGATGCTGAAAATTCAGCTTTGATCACAGGAATAAATTACACTTTACTATATATTATATTATTTATATTATGTTATATTATATTATTATATTTATAACTATGTTCCTAAATACGATCCATAACATTACTGTTAAAGGATTCATTTTAGTATGGCTAATGTACCCCTAGATCCGTTTAAACCATTCATCAGAACACACACAAACACACAAATACATGCATAGCATACGATGTACTGTGTACAGTATGTTTACATGTAAATGTATATAGAAATGAATCCCGTTAACATAGTTATTCCACTCATTAACAGTTTCTCTAGTTTAACGATAATGCCGTCTCTCCATCATTACAGAAATCTGCTGCAAATAGTTGTTGGTCTAAATGTATTCTACGCTATGGGAGCACCCAATTTCCTTCCAAAATTAAACACGTAAACCTATTAATGCTGTGTTTCTGCTACTCTCCAGAAAATAAATGATATTGTATGTAAGTCCTTTAAGTGTCACCATAATAATCAATGTACATTATGCGTCAATATTTACCGATAATTGCTGCAAATATACGTGCTGCTGTCTGCCCCGCTTAAAATCATTGGCAACGCGGATTTGTTTGGAACTATTGAGAGCTACATGAACCACGTGACCGCGTGGCGGCGAGATCAAAGCATGTCGCAACTCTCATATTTAACGGCTCTGGCTCTGATCAGAGCCCGTCTACGGAGAGCCTGCCCACTCCCTATTAAGCCCTATTGTACCGAATTTTGGTTGTAGTACCACCAGAGTTCCACTGGGGGCGATCGCCATGAGTGCAGAATGAATGGGAGTCAATGGGGCTAGACGGCTAAATTTGTCTCTTTCACCCGATTGCCGTTGAGAAATCTCAGATCTGATTGTAGATTTTGCAAGTTCAACATGGGTTTTAGGTCGAAAGTTGAATGAACGAGTACTTATGTCGTTTTGATTTCTTAAAGGTTGAGTTGTTGTTGCCCATAACACGCTAGCATTCTGCTAATGACGTCAGCATTCTGACGTCATTGACATTTTGAAAGACTTTTTAAAGCAAATAAGTGACTCTAAAAAATCTAACACCCAGCAATGTGTAATTTCTTTGCATCTCCTTTCGAAAACAACATTCAAATTACTAGACAAAAAATTATATCCTGAGAAAAGTGGATTTTGAGGAGTATACCGCCATTGACCTCCATTCATTCTGCACTCGTCCTGTGAGCGCCCTCATATGGAATCAGAGTGGAACTGCAACCAGTTCAGAAGCCGGAAGTGTAGTGAGAGTGAAACTTCTCGCCATATTAGACATTCTCTGCTCTGATCATCTTCTTCTTCTTCTTTGTGCTTATTTGGCGGTTCGCAATCTTAAAAAGAGCATTACCGCCATCTACTGTGGGTAATAGATCAGAGACAAGATACACTAGACTAGATCACCACTACCAGAACAATCAGGACTCGTGCTTTCAATGTTGCTGCGTGTTCAGCTCCTCCATCTACGGCCAAAGTCCATCTCATTCCTGAGAGGGATGCTGTTACAAAAAAAATAAATAAAAAAAAGATACTAGTATAATAATTTTAACTGTATAAAACACACTGTATACATTTATAACCCTTCTATATTCTGTGGATCAAATTGGTTCTTCTTAAAAACTTTATTATTAACCTACCCCCTTCTACTGAATTTAAAATTATCCTTAATGTTAATTGCTGATTACCCTCCATCTGCAGTTCTTCTCTTAGCTTACTTCTTTCCTCTGAATATGTATTACACTTAATTAGTACATGCTCCACTGTTTCTCTTATTCCACACCATTCACACAAACCTGTAGGATGTTTCCCTATTATTTGCATTGTTGAATTAAGTCCTGTATGTCCCAATCTTAATCTATAAATAATACAATCTGTCTTCCTTCTTTCACTTGACTTCCTTCCTCTACCTACCACTGGTTGTATTGAATGTAAATGTGTACCCTTTTCCTCATTGTCCCAGTACATTTGCCAATTATTATTTATCTCCCTTTTAATTATTGATTTGATTTCTAATTTGCTATATTTAATTTCCATATCTATAGTTTCTTTTGCCATAGCCTGTTTTGCTAACTTGTCTGCTGCTTCATTTCCTGCTACTCCAGTATGTGCCGGAACCCATAAAAACTGAACTATCTTATCTTCCTGTTGCATCATGAACAATATCTGTAGGATTTCCAAAACAATATCTTGTCTCGTATCTGATTTCTGAGCTTCCAGGCACATCAAGGCCGAACTTGAATCTGAGCATATTAAAGTTTTACTTAAACCCATTTCATTTATTTTATTAATTGCTACCATAATTGCTAGTAACTCTCCTGTAAACACAGATACATGATCTGATATGATCTGATATTCTTTCCCCTCTCGCCACTTTCAATCTGGGTATGATGTACGCTACCCCCACCTGTCCCTTTTGTGGATCCTTAGACGCATCTGTGAAAACATGTACATATTGTTATACTTACTCCCAATATACTCTTTTGTCATCTCTGCCTCCAACATCCTCCGATTTTTATCTTGCCTTGATTCCAATAAGAATAAATCTACATTAGGTTGAGGTAATATCCATAATGGTATTGTTGGTAATATTACTGCTGGAATAACACTGTACTCATTTAATTTCATATCCTGAACTAAATCCTTAATAATCCAACCAAAACCCACATAGCAATTTTTTTTCTGGCCCAGCTCCGGCCCACACTATCACATTTCCCTCGGCCCAAGTACCGCAAAGAATGACGGCCCTGAAGTGGCCCAGAACTGGATTAAAGACAAGGGTCACACATGGGCCATAACCGGCCCGAATCTCAGCCACTTAGTCACCCTTAGCTGGCCCTGAGCTGGGCCAAAACAGGTTTTATTATTGGTACCAATTCTCAGCCATAAGTTAACCATATCACCATAACCACTTGACTTGTACCATCTCTAACTTTTTTTACTTCAGTAAACAGAAATGAACCGTTCACCTACACATACCTCTGCTTAGCATAGACAGTAAAAGAAATGGACACAGCGACCCCATTGGATTCAACGGAGACAAAGTGAAGCCCATTAAAAACTCTTACTTCCTGGGGGTCCAGCGTACTGCGCAGACTCAAACTGAGCTCGACGACGTAGATGTGACGTGAGCAAACCGTCTGTCTTCTAGTAGCTGTGCCAAGAGAAATCTGAATCATTCCCTTCCGAATCTTGCAGAGACGGAGAGTGTGAGTAGGAGCTGTCCATGAGCGAGGAGCAGGAAAAACTTTTAGTAGGTGTTCTGATTAATTACTTTGTCATTTTGCCTCCAGGTCCTCCCGATTGCGCGCGAGCTTCTCCTCCTGTCCATACGGTAATTTCTTACTGTGCGACAGAGAGTCGCGTGGCTGTGACGCAATCGTTAGCCTACTTTTACAAAAACTGCTTCTACAGGGCCATAACATAAGCTACAAGGTAATGGAGCATTTTATACATTGTCGAGTTTCTTTAGAAATAAATAATGGACAAATGGAGTCTTTAAACGCCTCAGATGTGAAGTTATTCGCTGTCAAAGTGACGCCAAAATGAATGGGAGTCAATGGGATGCTAACTGCAGGTGGGGTTCCGTTAGCCAATGGCGGCGTCCGGGGGTACCTTCAAAATAATACAAATCCCTGCACCCTTGCTGCTTAGCCACGAACTGGTCGAAAGCTGATGACGTAACATGGAGGTAGGCCCACCCTCACATGATACTGGTTGGTCGATTGATAAGCTTAAATCTGATTGGCTAAAGAGTACGACTCATCTGTGTAGGATGATTGTGCTGCCAGGAAAGTCTCAAAAACACACACACATCCAAGGCGATTCACACACGTGAATGGCGATTTGCACATTCACATTCAAGGATAAACTAGTACATTTTAAACATTCAAAGGTTTTTGTGCACAGTTGTATTTCTACAAATTGTGTTTTGCATTTGTGAAATATATTTTACGAATATATAATTTTATTTTGCGCATGTGAATTGCTTTTGGTGAATTATTTTTTTTTTCACGCACGTGAATTTTTTTTTTGGGTACGTGAATTAGGTTTCATGCATGTGAAATTGTCTATGCATGTATGAATCATGTTTTTTGCGTGAATAATTAATGAGACTGATTTTCCTCCATATTAATGTCGTTATATCTGTGTGACGTCATTTGGGCATTTGCGCAAATGGAGAATAGGCTAACTGGTCAAATTTAGAAAACCTCTTTGGTTTTAGAATTACGTCCGTCAAGGTTTAAGTAAAAATGATTCATTTTACAATTATTATTAACAATATTTTCACTCTGAAGGAAAGCGCGGTTCTCTCACTGGTTTGACTGTCAGTGTGAGCTAAAGCGCGTGACCTGACCTCAAGTTCAAGTGCGCGAGCTCCGTCTAGAGACAGAGCGCAATTCGGCCACGCCCACACCGGGGTGAAATTATCAGTCTCCATTTACTTTGTGTTTTTGCTTGTAATTTTTGACTTATATAACAAAATACCTTTCAGATGTTTTTGTACATATTTACACAACACAACTATTACTAACTTCACGAAAATAATTAGCCTGTTTATAGTGTTAACTGACATCTGACTGTCATAAGTGATAAATCTAGTCATCATACATCTCTGATTTGCCATGATGCTCATAAACGATCTAATGAAAAACGTGTAATTTTGAACAGTAATGTCTGAATACTGTTTGTTGTGCCTTTTTTGTCTTGCAGTAGCTAAAATACACACCAACGGCTCTTTTGAGAGCCAAAATAGCCTACAGAACATCTTTGGCTTTTTTGTGAGTATATTTTTTTTTGACCAAGTATCAGACACTTTCTTATTACTTGCATTTAGATCATCAAACAGATACATCATGCAGCAAGTTGGAGTATCAGTAATGCCTTATGCTGGATATACATTTTAGAAGACAATCTAGCATAATCTCTAATTAAAAATACTCACAATGATCATTAATGAATAAACAGTCCATGTCAATTCATACAGTATGCAGTGTTTGACTACTAATGTTTTTTTTGTCTTTATCCACTTTTGTTTTCGTGTCAGCAGCAACCCAACAGCTCTTTGGATTTTTTGTAAGTATATTTTTTGACTGCAGTGTCAGACATTTTCTTAACCTTTTTAATTCTTAGTTTTGCCTTCGCCAAAAAGCATCTAAATAGAAGGCATTAACGGCATCTTTTCTGTTGCTGTCTACATTTTATCTTTTTACTAAATCGGCAGAGATGGGAGCAAGTCATGCATGTTAAAGGCAAAATCAAGTCCTTACCACATCAAATCTCAAGTCCCAGTGCACAAAAAAAGTTCCTGCTAAGGATCAAGTCAAGTCAAGACACAGTACCAAGTTTGCTGCACTTCCAAGCTTGTGTTAGAATGTGCATATATTTCTTGCAGTCTTGCAAATAAAATGTTTGTTGTATTCTTCATACAACACTAAATAAGTGTATTTAAATAAAATAAAGTAGCCTATATTGTCTATAGAGGCAAATACACTTGTCCCTTCATTTTATATGGATACCGATATATGTGTAATCATCTGGAAACTTGACCAATGTCTTCAATATTGGGAAATAACAAAGTTAAATATTTAATTTAATTAAATTTCAAAGTATTAAAATTATAAGCAAAAATATTATCATATTTCTAAATTTCACTAAATTAAATGTCAGTTATTTTTAACCCTCTGATTGTCATGGGCGGACAAAACTGGAAACAGTTGCAGGTTCTCTAAAGTGTTTATTAAGCTCAAAAAGGGTCAGACAAACAGTTCAGAACAACGGAGGGCGGCGACTCAGGCTCGTGCAGGGACTTGATGGTCTGTGGTGCGCTGGTGCTGTGACGGTGATGAATCCCGATCCCGGTGCTGGAGTGCGGTGAACCCAAAGACGAAGAACAAGAACGGCAGGAAGACAAGGCAGGCGAACACAGACACAGCAACTCCACGGGAAACACAGACACGGCAATCACAGGACCTCAACAAACAATCCGACACTGGAACAGAGAATGGTGTGAGTATATATAGGGAATGGAAATGAATCGCAGCTGTGAACAGTGATTGTGATGATGATGATCAGCTGGAGCGCTGACAGACACGTGAGCGGGACAACGCCCACTCACACATAAACAACAACGACACGAGGCAAGAAGGAAACAATGCATTCAACAACCATGACAGTACTCCCTCCTCTAGGAACGCCTCACGGCGTTCCCAGACTCCCTTACCTGTCGATTGTAATCATCGATAAGAGAGTGATCCAGGATGTCACGAGCCGGAACCCAACTTCTCTCTTCCGGACCGTAACCTTCCCAGTCCACCAGGTACTGGAATCCGCGTCCCCTCCGCCTAGAGTCCATAATGCGACGGACCGAATAGGATGGTTCCCCATCTACGAGTTGCGGCGGTGGGGGAACCGGGGCAGGCGGATTAATGCGGGAAAAAAAAACGGGTTTAATTTTGGACACGTGGAATACCGGATGAATTCTCCTGTACACTGGAGGGAGGTTGAGGCGGACTGCCACCGGACTAACAATTTTGGTGACAGAAAACAGGCCAATGAATTTAGGAGCCAGTTTATTGGATACGGAGCGGAGCGGAATGTTCTTAGTAGAAAGCCACACTTTGGAACCGACGACGTATACGGGAGGCCTAGACCGGTGGCGATCGGCTTTGGCCTTGGTGCGCGCCCGCACACGGAGGAGAGTCTCACGGGCTCTTGTCCATGTGCGGTGACACCTCTGGACAAAGGCGTGAGCGGAGGGGACCGCGACTTCGGATTCCAGACTGGGAAAGACCGGTGGCTGGTATCCTATACTACACTCAAAAGGAGATAGGCCCGTAGCTGACACTGGCAACGAATTGTGGGCGTACTCCACCATAGGCAGTTGCTGACTCCAGGAGGAAGGATTCCTGGCAGCCGTACATCGCAAGGTTCTCTCCAGGTCTTGGTTGGCTCTCTCAGTTTGACCATTGCTCTGAGGGTGAAACCCGGAAGACAGACTGACCGTCGCCCCCAGTAACTTACAAAACTCTCGCCAAAATTTGGACACAAATTGGGGACCCCTGTCGGAAACCACGTCTGTCGGGAGGCCATGTAACCGAAAGACGTGATTAACGACTGCAACCGCTGTCTCCTTGGCTGAGGGTAATTTGGGCAAGGGAACAAAGTGGGCTGCCTTCGAGAATCGGTCCACCACGGTTAAAACTACCGTGTTACCCTGGGAGGGTGGGAGGGCGGTAACAAAATCTAGAGCGATATGGGACCAGGGTCTCGAAGGCACCGACAGCGGTTGGAGTAACCCATCTGGGGGTCGATTGGACGACTTACCAATAGCACAAACTGAGCAAGCCAAAACAAAATCGTGAACGTCGCGAGCCATAAGCGGCCACCAGAATCGTTGTTTGACCAAATAGAGGGTGCGACTAACTCCTGGATGACAGGCTAGACTAGAACAATGGCCCCACCGAATAACGTCTGGACGTAGTTCCTCCGGCACAAATAAGCAGTTCGGTGGGCACCGGATCGGAGGCGTTACCCCTTCTAGAGCCTTCTTGACTCTCGATTCGACCTCCCAAGTGAGCGTAGAGATAATTAGGGTCTCAGGAAAAATACGCTCGGGAGTAGGTGCGTGTTCGGATCGATCAAAAATACGCGACAAAGAATCGGGTTTGATGTTTTTGGAACCCGGACGATACGAGAGGGTAAAATCAAAACGGCCGAAAAAAAGTGCCCACCGAGCCTGCCTGGAGTTCAACCTTTTGGCGGATCTAATGTACTCCAGATTCTTATGATCCGTCCAGACGATAAAGGGTACCCCGGACCCCTCTAACCAATGACGCCATTCTTCCAAGGCTAACTTGACCGCCAACAACTCCCTGTTGCCAATGTCGTAATTTCGTTCAGCTGGTGATAAACGATGAGATAAAAACGCGCATGGATGCATCTTGTTGTCTGAAGGTGAGCGTTGTGAAAGAACTGCGCCTACCCCCACCTCTGACGCGTCGACCTCCACCACAAACTGACGTGAGGAATCAGGGGCGATTAAGATGGGAGCCGAAACAAAGCGGCTCTTGAGGTTGGAAAAAGCAGTTTCGGCTGCTTCCGACCACCTGAACGCAGTTCTGGGGGAGGTCAAGGCAGTCAGAGGTGCGGCTAGTTGGCTAAAGTTGCGAATAAAACGCCGGTAGAAATTGGCGAACCCCAGAAACCTCTGTAGGGCCTTACGGGAATCTGGGTTTGGCCACTCTACCACAGCCTTAACTTTGTCAGGATCCATACGCATACCCTCAGCCGACACGATGTGTCCTAAGAAAGGAACCGACTGTGCATGAAAAGCGCATTTCTCCGCCTTGACAAAAAGCCCATTCTCTAGCAACCTTTGGAGTACTCGTCGGACGTGCTGCACGTGTTCCTGGAGAGACGAGGAAAAAATCTGAATGTCATCCAGGTAAACATAAATAAACTGATCGATCATGTCTCGCAGCACGTCATTGACGAGTGCTTGGAAGACTGCGGGACTGTTGGACAAACCGAAGGGCATGACCAAGTATTCAAAGTGCCCCCTAGGGGTGTTGAAGGCAGTCTTCCATTCATCCCCCTTCCTGATACGGACCAAATGATAAGCATTACGTAAGTCCAGCTTTGTGAAGATGGATGCTCCCTGCAACCTCTCGAAGGCTGAAGACATCAGCGGCAAAGGATAAGTATTCTTTACCATGATGTTGTTCAGCCCCCGGTAATCAATACAAGGTCGCAGCGATCCATCCTTCTTCCCCACAAAAAAGAACCCCGCCCCCGCTGGAGATGAGGAAGGTTGGATGAACCCGGATGCTAGAGAATCAGAAATATATTTCTCCATAGCCTCCCTCTCCGGAACCGAGAGTGAATAAATCTTGCCCTTAGGCGGAGACTTACCTGACAGTAAATCTATAGCACAGTCGTAGGGACGGTGCGGAGGGAGAGAAGCAGCCCTTGACTTACTGAACACTTCCCTCAGGTCACGGTACTCCGCGGGCACGTTTGATAAATCCACTGCTTCCTCCTGCAACACAGGAACAGAGACAACAGAACAGGCAGACACAAGACAAGAACTATGACATTCAGTGCTCCAGGCTGATATGGTTCTCTGTTTCCAGTCAATGCGGGGGTTGTGTTGATGGAGCCAGGGGTGACCCAAGACAATGGGGGTGTGATGGGAGTCCGTGATGTAGAATGATATTGTCTCTGCGTGATTCCCGGAGGTGATGAGTGTAATGTTCTCGGTGGCCTGGGAGATGGTTGGTAGTGACTGTCCATTGAGTGCATGTACGGTGATTCTCTGGGGAAGTGTTCTGAGTGGGACTTGAAACTGTAGTGCAAAGGTGCGATCCATGAAATTTCCTTCGGCCCCGGAGTCCACCAGTGCGGTGCAGTGATGATCGTGGACAGACCATCTAAGTCTTCCCGGGAGGATGGTGGATGTAGATGAGGACTTTTCGGCGGAGATCCCACCCGATAGTAGCCTCATGCTTACTATCGGGCTTGACCTTTTACCGGGCAGTTGTTAGCAAAGTGTCCCGCTCCCCCGCAGTACAGGCAAAGGCCAAGGGATCTCCGCCTCTCCCTTTCCTCCCGGGAAAGTCAAGCTCGACCCACCTGCATGGGCTCGGGATCGGAGGGACCGGCCGCGTCCATGCCGCTGGACCGCTGATGTTCCACCCCCCCACGAGGCAGGCTGGGTGGAGCGCGTGGTCCGACCTGGGCTAGTCGGGCGTCCACCCTCAGAGCCAGATCGATGAGTCCGTTCAGTGAGGGGGGTAGGTCCAGGGCGTAGATCTCCCTCTGGACGCGGTCGGCCAGCCCATGCAGGAACCTATCCCACTGCGCTTCCTCGTTCCAGCGACACTCGGCCGCCAGGGTCTTGAACTCAATGGCATAATCTGAAACAGATCGTTCTCGCTGGCGTAGATCAGACAAGACCCTGGCAGCCTCTCTCCCCGCGACCGCGCGGTCGAAAACTCTTTTCATCTCCGAGGAGAGCTCCTGGAACGAGGAACAGCATGGTTCTTGGTTCTCCCACACCGCCGTCCCCCATAGTGCCGCTCTCCCAGTCAGTAGAGTGAGTACGAATGCCACCTTCGTCTCCTCTCTCTCAAATGTCCGGGGCTGGAGTGCAAAATGCATGCCGCATCGAGTCAAAAACGGCCGGCAAAAGTTAGGCTCACCAGAGTATGGCTCAGGAGTCGCAAGGCGAGGTTCCGACTGGGAGGCGGGCATCGGTGGTGTGGGAGGGACGGGCGGTGCGGCTGGCGCAGCGGGAGGTTGCAGCTGTTGAAAACGCTGGGTCAGCTCGGACACCTGCGTGACGAGAGCCTGAATCGCGCGCGCCGCATCCCCTTGATGGCGGTCCTGAGCGTCCATCCTTTGAATACTTGCACGAACAAAGTCATCCATCGTTGCGGCGGCGCCACCTGCTGCTTCCATGGATTGGACAGATTGTTCTGTCATGGGCGGACAAAACTGGAAACAGTTGCAGGTTCTCAAAAGTGTTTATTAAGCTCAAAAAGGGTCAGACAAACAGTTCAGAACAACGGAGGGCGGCGACTCAGGCTCGTGCAGGGACTTGATGGTCTGTGGTGCGCTGGTGCTGTGACGGTGATGAATCCCGAGCCCGGTGCTGGAGTGCGGTGAACCCAAAGACGAAGAACAAGAACGGCAGGAAGACAAGGCAGGCGAACACAGACACGGCAACTCCACGGGAAACACAGACACGGCAATCACAGGACCTCAACAAACAATCCGACACTGGAACAGAGAATGGTGTGAGTATATATAGGGAATGGAAATGAATCGCAGCTGTGAACAGTGATTGTGATGATGATGATGATCAGCTGGAGCGCTGACAGACACGTGAGCGGGACAACGCCCACTCACACATAAACAACAACGACACGAGGCAAGAAGGAAACAATGCATTCAACAACCGTGACACTGATGGTCTTCTGTCTTTTTGACCCACAAATGCCATTTGCTGAATTTTACTAAAATGTCCTAATAATAATAATAGTTTTTTTTTTTTAACAAATGTAATTTCTCTATTTATTAATGTTTTTACTCCACATGTAGTTTATGGAGGATTATGATATATTTTATGATATGATTATTTTATATTTATGATATATTTTAAATGTATATAAATAAATTAAAAATGTTTTTTTAAATAGGTTTTTATAAAAAAAACAGTTTATGTAAAATTCACTTTTGATTTTTCTGTACCCTCAGATTCCAGATTTTCAAATAATTGTATCTCAGCCAAATATTGTCCTAACATAACAAGCCATACATCAATGGGAAGATTATGTATTCAGCTTTCATGTGATGCATAAATCTCTTTTTTTAAAAAAAAAAAATTATACATAAGACTGGTTTTGTGGTCCAGGGTCACAATTCACACCCAGCGGTAATTCAAGAAATAAACCTCCGAATGCGCCACGTGACACTTCGGTCTTCCGACCTTTTACCATCGTGTCAAGTCATAGATTTTGATTAACTAGTGCAAAATACACGTGCAAAATCATTTTTTGTGTGTGTTTTAGTAATTGTTGGTTTGGTGCCCGTGAAAGAGACTGTAAACGCATTGAATTCAGGGAGCAGTGCAAAGTGCCCGTGCGAAATCACGTATATATTTAACGATATCTTTTGCATTTCTCATCCAAACAACGTCAAACTTGGCACTGCACTTACTCGTGCCCGTGGCAAGATACCTGTCGAGTTTGAAATCAATCAGACTAACGGTTCGAGAGATATGCGAGGAACAGACACACACACACACAGACAGACAGACGTTTCTGTAATTTATAGATAGATATGAGCGAGGGAGAGAGAGCAAGAGTGGAGAGAGTGCGCGCGCGCTACCTTTTAATACTTTTTACAACCCCGCGGACACCCTGGGTTTAGTGTAAAATCTTTGCCTATATTTTGAAAAAACGCAGAACACGGATAGACAGACATAAAAACAGTGCTAAAAACATTCACAATGTAAAATTATCATGCTCACACACCAGTGGCGGCTGCTGGTCTTTAAAAGAGGGGAAGCTCATTTAACAATAACTGTTAATGAAACATGGACACTGCTCCTGGTGAATAGAATGAAAATCATACCTGCATTACTTTTATTTCGTGTAATTTACAACGTAACGGCGTTGCATGCTCGTAGTTTCTTTTGCACTTGATCAGTGAGGCGATACAGCGCGCGCCGCTGCATTTGCGCGTGCAATTGAGTGTGCGCTACGAGAACAGTATAACGCCTGACAGGACAAGAACGTCCGTTTGACCGAGGTGAAAAACTTTATTTCAGCGTACACTTATGTCACTGCCTGGTGCCTTGTGCTGGGTTTTCTATGATTCGCCTCTCATAACTACTCTAAACACGCACGCAGAGTGGGAAAGGAGGAGCGGGGGCGTGGGGAGCAAGGTTAACAGCGCAAATTTGATCTAATTCCATACCGCATTTCAAAAATATATCGATATATTTTTATATCGCCCAGCCCTACCTGCATTATAAGTGTGTCCATGGTAACTGAAATATAGCTCTAAGTTACATCAGCGCTCAGTCAGCTGTAGCCTGACATGCACTTTACGTGAGCGGTAATTGAAAACCCGGAGTGTATTTCACTTAAAGGTGCTCTTAGTAATGTTGTTTTTTATTATTTATGTTGTTATACTCTTATTGAATTATTTTCCACAAAATAAGCTTGTTTACCTGGAATGTGAATGTTTACAAGATTGTTTCCTAAAGTAGTCACAATGTTTTCCTGTCAGCTTTGTTGTTTGGAGTACTTCAATCATCAGCTCATCTGTTGTTCTCTGATAGTAAGTAAATTTTACACTTAATAAAACACAGTTTAATTAAAGTAATGTCACCCCTCAAACATAGAATACTCTATGTACACGCCAAATCAGTGTGACTTAATTAGCAGTAGTAAAGCATCCAAATGTGAAATAGATTTAGTCCATGATAATTTCATGTGCGCGTTAAATAACCCTTTAAGTTAATTTAATTGCTACCCTTTCCTTCTCTCTAATTTAAGCCATGGACAGGAAGAGTAGGAAGAGAGAGTATGACAGGGAGTGGGTCACTTTGAAAAGACTAAGCAAACTACAAAGAAAAAGGGAACAAACAGAGAATTCAGACCTTTTAGTAACAGCCAAATGTGAAACTGCTGGCACAAATATGGTGGAAATAATGGAAAACCAAGAGATGCATGACATAAACATGGACAATGATGAAAATGAAACGCTGAACTTAGAAACAGAACACATTTCTGAAGATTCAGATGTTTTGATAGATGAATTTTCAGATGATGATTCCCTGATGATGGGTGATTCAAATTCAAATATAGCCAGTGACATCGCTTCTTGGAGCATAGAAAATGGAATTGCCCATAATGCTATGGATAGTCTTCTAAAATTATTGAAGAAACATGGAACAAACGACCTTCCATCTTGTTCCAGAACCTTGCTTGAAACTCCAAAAACTGTAAATATTCAGCACAAGTCAGGAATGGAGTATTTCTACTTTGGAGTAGAAAAAATGTTAAATAATCACATACAGAAATACCCGGTCGAAACAACTGAGAAGATGCATACCCTGGAGTTGAGACTTAATATTGATGGCCTCCCACTCTTCAAAAGTTCAAAAACTTGCTTTTGGTCAGTTCTTTGCAGCACCAATCTAAAACCTACAAATGTGTTCCCAGTGGCCATCACATGTGGAAAAACAAAGCCCGGTGATTTGGAATTTCTATGTGACACAGTTGAGGAAATTCAGAAATTGGAGAAAGAGGGTCTGGTACCATGGAAGACGCATCATAGTTAAAATTAGCGGCATTATCTGTGATGCACCTGCCAAGGCCTTCATCAAATCAATAAAACACTTCTCAGGGTATTATGGATGTGATAGATGCCTTCAGAAAGGTCAGTGGCTGGGGCGTATGACATTTCAGCAGGTGGACAATCTACAGTTATGTACTGACAAGTCTTTTAGAGAAAAGCAGCAGGAAGAACACCACAATGGAGAACAAGAAACTCCACTTTGCCAGCTAAATATGGATATGGTTTCTGGTTTCCCTATTGATTATATGCATCAAGCATGTCTTGGAGTGATGAAAAAACTTGTCCTGACATGGATTCGAGGGCCAAAAGAGACAAGGATGTCTGCTGGACACACAATGATTGTAAGCAACAAGCTTGAAAATCTCCGAAACAGCATTCCAAGTGTGTTTGCCAGACGCCCCAGGGGACTAAATGAAATTGACAGATGGAAAGCGACTGAGTACAGACAGCTAATGTTGTACACAGGAAAGGTTGTTCTGAAAGGAATTCTTAAAAAAGAGCTGTATGACAACTTCATGTGCTTCTCCACAGCAATGTGCATTCTGGTCCAACCAAGTCTCACAAGGAAACACTGGCAATACACGAGAGATCTCTTGAGATTTTTTGTGCTACAGTGCAGAGAACTGTATGGAGAAGGTTTCCTTGTGTACAATGTCCATCAGATGCTCCATATTGCAGATGTTGCAAAACAGTTCGAGGGTCTGGATGAATGTAGTGCTTTTCCATTTGAAAACTTCAACCAGAAACTAAAGAGAATGGTTCATTCTGGAAGAAGTCCACTGGCTCAGGTAACAAGAAGAATTCTTGAAGGGGAAAAGATCCAGAAGGGAACAATGGAGGAACACATCAAGTGTACAAGACCCAACAATGTGTTTGGAGTTGACCAGACCTTCTTTGAGGTTATCGAAGAAGATGGGCTGGAAAAACAAACACTCCAATGTGGAGTATACGACAAGACAGCTCCCCTCTACACAGAGCCCTGTGACTCTCGCATTGTTGGTTCCTATGTTGGCAAAGCAAGGGAGACAACAATTAGGAGAGTATTAAAATCTGATCTCAAATCTCAAGCCATCATGATTGACCATGTGGATAAGAACCATATTGTGTTTCTTTACATTTTGCACACCGATCATGGACATTGCTTGACCCTATGAACATTGAAAATGTGGATGCCATTTCAGGAAATCATGCAACACTAAAAATGCAAAATTTATAGTAATCATGATTAAGTAAAACCTGCATTTAAATTACAAGAATTCATGATTATTCAGGATTTATTCCAGGAATCTTTATATCAAATATCTGTAAGTGAATCATTTAAAAAATATATATAATTATTATTTTTTTTAATCCTTATTTACTACAAAATTGCTTTATTTACCAATTAGCAAATTTAAAATGACCAATAACCAAATTCTATTTTTTTAGATGATTACCTACGTTGTGGTAGAGTTTGAAAAGGAGAAGACTGTTGCAATTGTGTGCAGGTCATGGATTGTGGCAAATGGAAATGTAAGTAACGGTATTGCTATTGCATAGATTTTGTGATAACGTATATACACTATATGGACTGTACAATATTGTAAAAGCCTTTTCACTTTTTGAATGGTATATGATTGGAATTTTGTCTAAACAAACAGATTTTGAGCTGCTACTGGCCTCCATCTGAGCCATCTAAGAAGGCAAAAAGCGGAGACCTGCCTGATAAGAGGACGTGGAACCTCTTTAAAATCAGAATTCTGGAAAAATCCTTTACATGTAAGTGAAAATGTTTTGATTTCAAAATTTTTAGAATACTTTAATGCTAATGCTTAAATATACTTAGCTTTATGTTTACGGAGATGTGGGGTGGTACCATGGTGGGTAACTGATGTAACCGGTGTTGTGGCTGAACATTGGTAACCTGTAACAAATATGTAGCCCTGCAACAAGCAAAAAATGTAGACCTAACTTTGTATCTGTTTTTTATACATACATATACATTTTTAATGTTTAATTCAGATTGTTAGTGTTGTAAAAATAAAGTGGCAACATCATTAGAGCAAGTATACCAACAATATTGGCTTCCATATACTTGATAATTTAATCATAATTTTGTTTTTTAGCAAATTATCAGAAAGCTCTTGCTGAGGAGCTCTCCAATGTTGAAACGGATGGAGACTCCCAAATGAAGAAAAGGACACACAAGCGACCAAGTCGTTTTGAAAGTGATACGGAGGATGGTAAATAATTTAAATACACTGTTATTGTATCTAAATATCAATCAATCCTCTTTATGCCGTCTGGTGTTTGAGGCGACTGCAAGGAACTCCATTTTTGTTCTGTCGGCTGCTGTTGCGGGAGCGGTCTGCAGGGTGAGGCCTCTGGTCTTGAGTTCTTGCTCCACGGTTCTGACAATCTTTATGTCTTCTGTCTTTAGCATCTTCGGGACACACTCCATCATCGTCAGGTGCCTTCTAGGCTTGCTACAATAGTCGGTGTTACCGGTTTTACACGGTGTTCAGTCGCAACACCGGTTTCATCACTTGCCCACCGCGGCACTGCAAAAAAAAAAAAAACAGCTTTAAATTATAACACAATTACGCAGTATCCGTTTTTTTTCTGTCACCCGTTGACTAGCGTTCTACGATCACGCTCTTATTAATGTGAATGCTTTTAAGCGCAACAAGATTAAAGAGACCACGCTGTAAGTCCTGCCTATTACACACACACACACATGCCCGCGACCCACAGAAAAAGACGCGCGTCAGTATCGAGTTCTCTTTCGGGCTTGACAAACCATAACACACACAAATTATGCCAAAATGTCTGTTTTGTCGAGTGTCCTCATGATAGCAGTCTTAAATTATTTAAATAAAGTCTTAAATGAACGTAGAGATTTGTGAGAGAATGGGACGCGTGTCAAATCGCATCTCTGTCAGCAGCGGCTGGTCTTAAAGTGTCATTAATGTTAATCAAAGAACAAAGGTAAGAGTAGGGCTGCAGCTATCGATTCTTTTTGTAATCGATTAATCTAACACTTAATCATACCTGCAAACTCAGAAGGTCTGAAAAAGGTGACACATTTTATAACCCCCCTTCTTTTGGCCTGGGCAAGCCTTTCAAGGGCCCGTTTTCTCTGTTTTGCCATGTGCCTCTTTCAGGCCACACCAAAGAGCAGGTGTTTCGATCACTCATTACCATTAAACCAGACACCAAAGGGTCTTGTTTCATTACGTGTTCGTTTTCATTTCGTACATATGCATAAAAAAAATCAGATAACTGTGTTAATTTTGACAGCAAATTTTGATTTAGCTTTAGTCATAATCTTTTGACTAAAATACCATTTAGTTTTAGTCATATTTTAGTCATCTGATTTGTTTTAGTTTTAGTCGACGAAATACAATAATTTTTTAGTCGACTAAAATATAATGGGTTTAGTTCAATTGTAATGCATTAATTTAGAATGTCTCTAAAATGTCCAAATCCATATACTCCCGGATAAAACATCTATTAACCTGTTCATATAATTGATTTTAAAGTTTGAACATGCAATACAGATACAGATTTAACTATTGTGACTTAAAAAATATCTTAAAATGAAATAAAACCACTTTTCCTAAAGTAGAACACAGTCTTCTTTTCAATGAATGATAGGCTATATGCATTCTTTATAACTTGCATACATCATTTATTCTTTCAAGCAGACATATTTAAATGAATTAAATATAATTAATCCTTATTAAAGCTATTAACGAGCAGTGAATGCTTTTCTTTTTCTTTTGTTGCTTGATCAATATTAAGGACACAGACTGCATTAGGTTTATTACCCACTGTCACTTTAAGACGTCGGATCATTTCCAAAGACATGCGGATCCAGAATTGCACTGATGCACACACAGATACACTCACAACTGTTTAAGACATAACCGACATATTTTACGTGAATACTCTCCAAAACGCGCTGTATAGGTGTCTATGGCTGCACGCTTCGGGTCGGGTGTGTGCGTGCGCACAGAAAGATGAGACATGACACATGCAGCGCATGGGTACATCAGCACAGTACAGTACAAATGTGCGCATCTACTTTCAGTTCTGAATGGATCGCTTCCCAAATCGTCACTATCTAACATTTTCGTCTAGTTTTTATTCGTTGACGAAAATGTCAATAGATTTTCGTCATAGTTTTTGTCATTCAAAACTAGTTTTTATAATTTACTTTATTGTCTCGGTGTCGTTGATGAAAATAATAACGAAAATCATTCGTCAACGAAAATTAACACTGTAATGCAGTGGAATGAGATAGCCTTGCCAAAATCCTTCACATTGAACTAACATTGTAGCTAACAACACAATTTGCTGATCTTACTTTAGCTGAGTAAGTTAGCCGACAAGCTTACTTTCCATTATAACGTTAATGTTAAACATGTTCACTAACTTGAATTAATCCGCGGGAAAGCTGCAGCCAGGGGCTTTTCAATGAAGACGCTGCCGTTATCTTGACTGTGATCACGTGGATGACATTTTCCCATTCAAAACGGCGATTTTCGCCGAAAAGCGACTAGTTTGCATGTATGACTTAATGATGTTTGTGCGACTAAATCTGCGATCAAAATGCAGGCTGATATACAGCAGTGTTTTTAATGTTGATCATTATACGAGCAAGAATGCAATGTTTCTCGACTATCCACATGATTTCAAATGACAAAGAAAACACTTAATGTTAACCTTTTTTTCTACTGTTGTATAAAATTAATGCCACATTTGTAAAAATATCTAAATATAAGAAATTATTATATTATTATATTATAATTATTAAAACAGTTTCTTCTGCTCTTGTAACAATTTGGAATAAACACAGTAAATTAAATAAACATAGAACTACTTCATTAAGTTACAGAAAATGTATGTCCACGGTGACTGTCTGTCACTGTCTGTGACAGTGTGAAAATGAACTGTCTGTCAACTAATTAGAATCAGGCATTTAGCAAAATTTGGAATGATATATAACCGTTTCAATATATGTGGTTTTCACTCACAGAATTGGTCGCACCAGCAAAGCATCCTAGGTCCAAATGTATGGATGGAAACCTCAGGAGACCCCAAGCTCCTGTTTTCATAAATAATAGGCAGCATGATGAGCCATTGCCACAAGACAGTAAGTAACCTGCAAGAACAATTTGTTTAAAGTTGTTTACATCAAACTAACCAATAAAAATAGATCAAAAATAAATAAGGAGCTAATACAAAATGTTTATTACCATTTAAAATTAACAGACAGGAATGCTACAACACCTTGCCCATCAAGTAAGTGTTAAAAATATTCTGCATATATATATATATATATATATATATATATATATATATATATATACACATTAATAATTTTATTAATTAACAGACATTTAGAAGGAATGTTTTGGGATCAATACAAGTTAAGATCTATTACCAACACTTGAGCAGAAACAGGTACAATAGGACCTTCTGTGCTTGGTCTCTAGTAATATGCAAAATGGCAATGAATATAAGCTATGCACCTCACTCCAAATAAAAAAAATGTTACTTTTTTTTAATCTCACTTAAAAAGACAGTATAATTTCAAAGCTATAGCCACAAAACTTAAACATTCTATGCTCTGTCAATAAACTAAATCTTAACTTTCCTTTGTTAAATGTGTGTTGTTGTTTTTTACCTCATAGCATCAGCAGTGGCCTGTCAATGTCAGAGGACAGATGAAGAGCAAAGTAATTACTTTTATGCTACACCGGGTTGAGTTGTTATATGGTATCTGGTTTGCAGAATTTGAATGCATGTGTTGTATTTTTATGGTCAGACTACCTAACACTGAACCGGAAGGTTGATGGAATTATGGCAGAGCTGCGTCAGCTGCGAGAAATAATTATGAAACAGCAGCAGCAGCAAGAAGTCATTGAAGAACAGGCAACATCTGTGGAACAGATGCAGACAGAGGAAGAGCTGTCTGCATTTTGTTTGAAGTTACACCAAGAAAGGACATTTAGAAAATCCATGGTGATTACCTTTCTGTATAAAAATCAAAGTATACATATTTACATTAAATTATAGATACTATATATATATATATATATATATATATATATATATATATATATATATACAGTAGGCTACCAGTCAAAAGTTTGGAAACATTACTATTTTTAATGTTTTTGAAAGAAGTCTCTTCTGCTCATCAAGCCTGCAGTTAAAAAAAAAAAAAAAAAAAAAAAAAAACAGTAATATTATGAAATATTATTACAATTTAAAATAATGGTTCTCTTTTTTAATATATTTAAAATGTAATTTATTTTTGTGATGCAAAGCTGAATTTTCATCAGCAAGTACTCCAGTCTTTGGTGTCTTATGATCCTTCAGAAATCATTCTAATATGATGGTTATTATCAATGATGGAAACAGTTGTGCTGCTTAATATATTTTTTTGGAATACTTTTTTCAGGATTCATTGATGAGTAAAACGTTAACAGCATTTATTCATAAAAACAGCATTTATTCAAAATAAAAACATTTCTAACAATATAAATCGTTACCATCACCTTTTATCAATTTAACGCATCCTTGTTGAATTAAAGTACTAATTTCTTAAAATAAAAAAAGTTATTGTTCCCAAACTTTTGAACGGTAGTCTATCTTGTTACAAAAGATTTCTATTCTAAATAAATACAGTTCTTTTTAACTTTTTATTCATCAAATAATCCTGAAAAAAGTATCTCAGGTTATAAAAAAAATATTAAGCAGCACAACTGTTTCCAACATTGATCATAAATCAGCATATTAGAATGATTTCTGAAGGATCATTAGACACCAAAGACTGGAGTACTTGCTGATGAAAATTCAGCTTTGCATAACAAAAATAAATTACATTTTAAAGTATATTAAAAAAGAGAACCATTATTTTAAATTGTAATAATATTTCATAATATTACTGGGGTTTTTTTTTTTTTTTTTTTTTTTAACTGCAGGCTTGATGAGCAGAAGAAACTTCTTTCAAAAACATTAAAAATAGTAATGTTTCCAAACTTTTGACTGGTACTGTATATATATATATATATATATATATATATATATATATATATATTAGGGCTGTCAATCGATTACAATTTTTAATCGATTAATCGCATGATTAAAGGGGTCTGCAATGTCGCTAAGTTGCCAACACTGTGTATCTCCATTTCTCCAACTAGGGGTTGGGCCACGGGTCAAACAGAAAATATGCGCTGCGTTAATCGGCCGTTAAAAAAATTAGTGCCGTTAATATGATTTTGCATTAACGCGTTATTAACGCGCTAACTTTGACAGCCCTAATATATATATATATATATGAAGAGTTCAGATGCAAAAGCCTCTAAGTGCCATCTGAAATTTTCTTCTAGAATGATCATTTTTTTTATCAAGCTCGTATATTTAAGTTCAGTAATTTCACTTAAATGACAATTAATAGGTAATTTCCATTGCCATTTAAGTTAAATTACTGAACTTAAATAAACGAGCTTCGTAAAAATGATCATTCTAGAAGAAAATTTCAGATGGCACTTAGAGGCTTTTGCATCTGAACTCTTCATATATATATTAGGGGTGGAGCCGAACCCGAATACGGTATTCGGAAAGGCACAAATAATGTGTTTTTTACGAATAATTATTTCGAACAAATACTTAAAAAATATTTGTATTCGGGAACAAGAAAAACTTTATATCAAAAAGATGCGTTTCCTCCGGCTGTAAATCCACTTGTTGATAAGAAAGGAGGAAATGTCACGGAAATATTTTGGATTAGGCTAATGTCACGTTGCCATAAGGGGTCGTTCACATAGCGCGTTTTTTGCGCGTGCAGATTTCAAATGTAGGCGCGCGGCAAGCGCGCTTATAATAGAAGCGAACGGCGCGCCCGTTTTTCCAGGCGCGCCTATGTTGGTTGCATAGCAACGACAGACGCGGTGCGAACTGCGCTCTTCATGATGACGAGGAAGTATCAGCAAAGAATTAATTGATTTCTAGTCCTTGCATTAGCTTTAGATATATTTATGGAGATGAGAAATGAAATAAAAAGCCGTCATCATGTCATTAATATCAGTCCATCAGAAAAGCTGTTCTAGGCTTATTCTTGGCTGGATAACTCTTAGCAGGTTTAAAAAGCCCTTTTAAAATTAAATATGAATGCAGTTTTGGATTAAATAAAAGTACAGCCAAGTCAAATAAAACACGTTTTATCTCCTGTATAGTTTGGTAACACTACAATAAGATACCATTCATTAACATTACTTAATGCGCATCTAACATCAACACATTGAGTGAACAATATATTTTTACAACATTAATTAATGTTTGTGAATGTTATTTAATACAAACACTTGATTGGTGTTTGTTCACTTCAGTCATTGTGCATTAAATAATGTTAACATAAATAATGTTAACTTTTGATTTTAAAAATGTATTTTTAAATTAACCCCAAGGAGAATAATTGCGACAGTATATAACTATTGTTTATTGTTAGGTCATTTTATCTAATGTTATCTAACAAATTGAATCTTATTGTAAAGTGTTTTTAATACTACAGTTTCCATCTTTGTAACCATGATATACACTTTAATATATGTAAATTTAATCTAAATTAAGCTTTGGTACGGAAATTGGTACCGAGAACCGTGGATTTTCACTGGTATTGGTACCGAATACTGAAATTTTGGTACCGTGACAACACTAGTAGCTCTGTTAGCTCGGTAATGTAGACAATAGGCTGTTGACAGAGTAATGTTAACGTTGGTAATGGCTGTTATGTTATTTTCTTTTCAATGACGTTCCTTGTTACATGTTCATTGCTGGATTTATGGAAAAAAATCAACCAATATTGCATATCCATTATTATAATGGATATAATTAAAGAATACTTACACTATAACGTAAATTAGAAGTGTAACGCAAAAAAAAAATTGGATTTTTACACCTATTTTTAATTTTACTCGAATACAAATACAAATACAAATACTTTTCCCCCCTCAACAAATACAAATACAGATACAAATACCGGCTGCTTTGCACACCCCTAATATATATATATATATATATATATATATATATATATATATATATATATATCGATAAAACTGTTACTTACATTCACAGTAAATATTGAAAAGGATGAAATGTTTTGTAGATTGCATTCAGTGTGCGACTGTGCTCTGGGACAGTTGGCCAGTCGATACGAAGGATGCTGCGGGCATTTGGGACAAACATGCTATGGTCCAAATTCAGCCTAAAGGGAAGGAAAGGAAAAAAAGCTTTTCAGGACCTTCACATCATGAGTCTCATCAAAAGTAAGGTCTAGGAGACACTAGACGATTTTCAAATCTTAACCAATTTTAAAACTAACCGAAACCCGGTACCGATATGGAACCGGTACCTAAGTAACCGGACCGAATCGATTAATTCTGACCGTGTTAAGGTGATAAATGTTTATCTAAAGTCTAAAAAAACTGTAACTATTTAAAGCACAAATGGATACATGAGTTCTGCTACAATGATCCTATAGTTTGTTTGTGCTGTTCAACTTCTGTCTCTGTGTTGTTTACAGGAACATCATATTGGATGCTGCAGGCTGACGAGTGCTATAATAAAATTACTACATTATATTTAGCATTGACATTAACGCTTGTCCGAGACAAGTACATTTTTTTAAAACTGAAACTGTACTGAGGGTACATTAGCCTAGCTTATATATACTGAGGGTACATTAGCCTAGCTTTCGAAGCCTCTGTTTAGGGAGGTGTGCGCGCAGGCAGCGGAGGCTCGCGCTGCGGAGCCAGGCGAAAGTATAAACAAGGATTAAACATGGTGGCGCCCAACACGCATATAGCTCAACTAACGCGGTCATTATAAAGGTGTTTAAACAACAAAACACATCCATTTGCACATATTTGACAATCGGAATATCAGATGTTTTTCTGCTATAGCTAACAAATTCGTAAATATTTGGAATAATAAAGGAAAAATTAAATAAAGTTGGATAATCAGTCATTCAGCGTCATTGTGGCTACGGTAAATCACGTGACAAGCAATGACGCGTCAACATGGAAACAAAGTGATACGAAGTAGCGGTCGCCTTGAAAAACTCATGCTAGCGGGTCAGACAGAATATTTTAAATGTACGTGTGAAAAGGTTAAGATAGGCTTACATTTAAATGTGTCGTTGTTTTGTTTTGAGTGTATGGTCAATCAGGGGCGGCGCCAGCCGATTTTACCGGGGCTTCAGCCCCGAATGTTTTGAGTCAAGCCCCGAATGTAATGACTGTCACTGAACAAATATGAAACTGGACAATAGCCTATGTAACCCCCCGAAATCATAAGTTGCTTTATTTCATTGCGCTTTGGCTTTGCATACTGCACACAGCCTGTAAAAATAGACCTTAAAAATAAACTAGCCTTTAGAATACATTTCTTTGCTGTCGGTAGCCTATGGGCTACTCCGTTTCTTCCTCTCTGTTGAATATGCAGCAGGTAGGGGAGGAGCTAGCACAGTCCAACCGCAAGAGTGCGATGTAATAACTGAGACAGTCAGCGAGCAGGAAAGAAAAAATTAAAGAAAAATTAAGCAAACGAGACTTTGGGGGGGTTTCGGAAAGAAGTCAGGTAAGTATTCAGTTTTTTTTTATCCTTAAAGTCTGAAGATCATCATCTGGCTGGATTTCACTGTAGGCCTATTTGTTTAACTAGCTAGTTATTACGATTGGCTAATGTTATACGTTAGCACTGTTACTGGCATCTTCTAGTACAGAATCTCCTCCGGATAAAAACACAGGAAAAGAAGCTGAAACAAGTGATAGAAGATTGCTCACTCACTTAAAATATAAAATAACGTGGTCATCATCAAACATTAAACAGTGTGTAAATCAAAAAAATTACCAAAGGGGGACCACCTGTCCCGCATTTTGCGGGAAGCTTTCAAATTTGAAGCGTTTGATTTGAAATGTGACGCTTTGTTGTGACGCAAGTCATAAGCAGTGCCGCATTTTAATTTTGTCTGCATCATTTTATTTAATCGTCCTTTAAATTACAATTCTAAATAAATGTAATAAGAAAACACTGAACATGCTGTTGAGGCTCGCACAGTTATTTATAACATATTATAGTTAAGAAACAATATCCAAGGCTACACACGACCAGAGAGCTGTTTTCCTGAATCAATGCCATCAAGATTGAAACCGAGACTGATTTCATAACAGTTGCAATAATGTTCAATTCAATGTTTTTGTTCTGTTTCAGCAGCGAAAATAATTCCAAACAAAGATCACAGCAGAACCATAGCGCATCTCACAGCAACACTAGTTGCATTACTGAATGATTCGGCGTTTTGAATGAATCGGTTGAGTCAAAGATTCATTTACCCATTCACAAACTGCCTCATTCAGAATAAATCAGCCGTTTGAACGAATCGTTTGAATGAATGACTCAATGACTCGCTCATTAAGACGGTCGCCTGCCGTCTCCTACTGGCGGTTTAGTTTCATAAATTGTCATTCTTTTCAACATTCCTTATTTGTATATTCAAAAATATTTAAAAATAATCTAATTTAGTTTAGATTTAGATTTAATAAAATTAGGGGGGAATTACCTTTATAAAAGGTACAAAAAAATTGTTTTTTCAAGCAGTGATGTAATGAAACATTGACAATTTAAGCTTGAAGGGAGTAAAGCCTCTGTTTAGGCTATTAAGGAAATTAAATTTTGCCGAAAGAAGAACTTTTATTTTAAATAAATGTTCATTTTAAATCAGCCTACTTCAGTGTGATATGTTACCAGATTATCATGCTTAACACTGAGAATCTGAATAATTGTATTGTGATGATCAGATGCAGATATCTAAATCAGAGAATATGGGTGGTTTTGCGGGTGGATTATTTATTTTTAACAGTGGATTCGGGTGACTCAAAGTCCACCAGATTAATGAATTTATCTTTAAAATGTACAAAATTTTCTTACGGGGGAGCATGCCCCCGGACCCCCCTAGAGGTACCAGGCTCCACCCACAAAAATAATGAAGTTAACCAAGGTGTGGGAACCCTGTGAATGTAAATTGTTACTGTAATAAAAAAAAGACTCTTCGAGTGATCCCTGTATTTACATAAAATGGGCTGGGCTAAGCCCCGGATGTCCTTAAATGCTGGAATCGCCCCTGTGGTCAATAAAACTCAACATCAAACAATTTTTTGAGTGACAGACAAGTAAAAAGGTGGGGGCATATCGGGGGGGGTCAATCAGTTTTCAGGAGGGGCGAGTGGCCCCATGGCCCCTTCCCCGTCTACGCCACTGGATGGGCACAAAAATACCAAATTTCCTCCCGTTTGTCGCGCCCCACTTGTTATGTCTCTATTTTGGTTTCATTTTAAAAATTCTCGTAGGCGAAATAAAGGGGAAACAAACAATATAGACAATATTGTTTGTGACTAAAATGTAACTCACAATGTTCACTTGTTAATTTAACTGTTGTATAAAATAAATATCACATTTGCAATTGTGCACGGGCAGGGCCTGAAAATTAACACCCGACCACACGCCAAATGCGGGTGAATTCTGCAATTGGCGGGTAACACTGTCAAATCTACCTGCCACATTGGCAGGTAGCCAATGAGAATCGACCCTTCGCGGGGAGTTTGATTGACGGCGATCTGGCCAATCATAATCCGCCGAATCCGCCTTTTTTTGTCCGACAAAGCAGTCAGGAGAGTTCAACGTTGGATGATTTGAACTTGAAAAAACGGAGTGTACTGAGTAAGCCTAACTTACTGACATCTTTCCGCAGTTAAAACTACATTCCTTCTTATGTTCATTCATGTTTATTTGATGCTATAAATTAACTAGAAGGAAGAGATGATCGGTTCACGAGCAGCTTTAACTGAGGCACCACAGCGATCTGTCAAGACACATTACAGAGCCAAAAAACGGTATTGTCTAAATTTCTTTAAAAATGACCAAATTTTAACGTTGAGACTTTGTTTAATATCAAAAGTAACCTGGACTGTTTTGTCTGTCAGCGTGTTGTCAGTGTCTCTGCTGCGCGATGTGTTTTTCATTGCATGAGATCATGGTTTGGCGTGAGCGCGGTGTAGCTTGTCGGACATAGCAACAGTAACTAAAGGGGCCGGGTCTTTGCGGGGTTTTTTTTTTTTTGCAACTGTTGTTCTTTGACATTTAAACGAAGTCAGCCATTTCGTTGGATTTTAGCTAAAAATGTGGCGGCACATTACTGGAGTACAGAAAGCATCTGTGAAAGCAGCGCAGTTTGAGTGTTTCGGAACGTATATGTGATCGGAGAGAAAGATGAGACTACCCTTCTCTGACTACGTTTGAATAATATGTGAGTTAAGTATTAAACTGTTGGTGAGATGAGATGAGATAATGCAACGCTGACATAAGCTACATTACAATGACAGTTGCACAGATGTTGGGAGTTGGGAACCGGTGAGAAAATGCCTACCCGGTAACTTTACCAGTAATAACAATATTAATTTAGTTCTGCTTAACGGTTCCTGAACGCTGTAACTAACAGCTGCCCAGCCATCAACACAGCCGCGTGTGATTTGTTTACATACGAGCTGCACTAGGTCTATATCTGTATTCTAAGAGTCATTATTACTTGTAAGGATCTCGTTAATAACTTGACAGCACTTAAATGTGTATTCTTACAAGTTAAAGAACAAATGTTTGTGCAATTCCTTTTTTTTTTCACCTTTTATGAGGCCAAAAAAAAAAAAAAAAAAAAATGGCTGGTAAAAAGTCAATGTGGCGGGTGGATTTTTAAATCCACCTGCCACAGCGGCTGGTGGTCAAAAAAGTTAACTTCAGGCCCTGTGCACGGGGAAACGACACTCTTGCTCATGTGATAAAGAAGAATGAACTTACAATTTTACTGACATTTGACAAATTTCTTCTCATTTTCTGTTTCGCGTGCAGGAGATGCGGTAAATAACAATGGAATCACCTATATGCATGTACTAACCGTCACACGGCCCTACACTGTAAATGCAAACATGGTATTTAATTAAAAATAGTAAATTGAGAAAGCCTTTCTTTAAAGCGAATTTCGTTTTGTACAAATTGTATGTTAATTTTAATAAATGTTTCATCAGACAAGGGCTTTCTTGCGGCTCGCATCAGCAAAGCATTGCATCGTCCATTATAGACCGCACGATGGCGGGCGGGTGCGCCTTTGAAATTTGGTCAAAAAACTTTGGTGCAGATGATGAGTTTTGTCATACGGATGAAATACCCCATCCGCGTATCTCTATCGATAACAACATTGAACACTACACAAATATTAATTTTATTTTTTTTAATTTAGGCGATCAAGTAGCTAATCAGTGTCTGCTCGTTTATTCAAACTAGGCTAAGTTGTCCTTTAACAGACGAACGTCCCCCCCCCCCCCTCCGCACAACCGCGCAGGCGCGCACAACCGCGCACAACCGTCATCACTAAAAATCATAGCTAAAAATCTGAAACCGGCACATCCAAAATCACCATAGAATCACCAAAAGCCGAGAATTGTTATTTTTTTGCACGTTAAATAATTGTAAATAATGATATACAATGAATTAAGCACATGAACTCCTCTCTCGCTCGTCAAACACACAGACCCAAAGCGCTGCACCTTCACAAAGCTGTTCACTAATTTCAGCCATGTACATAACACTACTGATAGTTGATATTTTAAATATCAGTGTCGAATTTTTTACTCGCAGTGAGTTGTAGTTGTCAATATTGGACCCTGTATTCCGCTATCATAGCTAAATCGACCAACCTCCAATTCTAACCTGTCAGTAGCAGGCTGTGGCGCCGACAAGATAACAGAAGCGAGCACATTACAAATCTATAGTTAAATCTTACCATTGAATAAGTTAACATCTGCATTAAGAATGACATTTAAAAAAAAAAACAACAACAACAACTTACCAGTATAATTTCGCACATAATCTCGAGACTTCACTAGCTCACTGGAAGAACCCGCGAATCGATTCCCGCCTGCCTGGACGTTGGCGCATGTGCAATATGCAATTACAGGCCTACAGAAAAACTAATATGTGTAGGCCACCTACTGGCGGTTTAGTTTCATGTTTAAAAGTATAATTTTATCATTTTTTCCTCAACATTTCTTATTTGTAGTTTCAAAACAAAAACATTCTCATAACATAATTTAATGCAGTTGTAAATTTTCCAATAAATGAATTTAAAATGAAAGATGAAGCACACAAGATTGTGTGGGGGTATAAATGGTATAAAAATATACCATTTTTATGAAGGTAAAAGAAAATGCCCTATGGGTGTATACACAAATATGAAAATTGAAATATTTCAAAGCTGATAGACCGCTTCAGTCTAAATGATATCCCCCCCAAAAAAAATTTTCCCAGATAAGCAACTTTTTACTAGGACAAGCATGAAAGGCTTAATGTCGAGCCCTTGTAGTAATATGTAACATGCAGAACTTTTGCATTACTGTAGCTAATAAAGTCGTTTTTTGAACATAATCAGAGACAATTTCTGACTTAGAAAGTAGCCCCATTCAGATTGAATATTTTTCCTATTTTTATTTTGGTTTCATGTTTTATCTGTTAATGTTATTTTCAGGAGCATGCCTTCAAACCTTTAAGGCTGCAAAGATGCCAGAGATAGAGGGAGAAGTGGCAGAGTTTTTAAAGCATGCCCCAAACAAACGGGGAGGACCAAAAAAACTCAGGGTAGGCTACTTATCTACATGCAATATGTCTAAGAAGTAGGCTAATTACAAGAACAGTAAAACCTGATTTTTTAAAACCTAGAATATACAGTGCGCAAACAGTGCATAAACTTGCATGTGTGACAGAGAAAAATATTTGCCTGATTAAATTGCCTTATATATATAAGGGTTTTCAAGATTTAATATTTATTTAAGATTGAGGCTATTTACATGTTAGCAATTACAAAGCAATTAGAAAGAAACACTAGTTGTGTCTTGTGTCTTATGTCTTATGTGTTCCTTTTTTTAAGACTGATGAGCCCACAGCTGAAGATGATGACGAGGTAATATATTCTTCATCTAATTTTTTTTAGGTCAGGGATCGGGAACATATTGGGCATGAGCCATACTTGTTTCACCCATTACTAAAATAAAACAAACAATCTGACAATGTTTATTTTTATATACATTTTTAAGTAATTAGTCAAACAAGTGTGTTGATATACAGCTTGTATGGCTCTACCAGTGTAGGGAATGATAATAATCAATAATTGATAATACTCATGACATGCTTTTTCATTCTTCTTTGACAGACCCTAATTGGACAGGTACACTTTCATGTTACTTCACAAATTAATTGTTTCATTGAGGTGACGAACTGATACAAACTTGTATTTTTAAATAGACCTCTCTGAGTAAACACAGACAATTGACTTTATTACAATGATTTGAATTTCAGTCTCCCCCCCTCTTCCACTCTGACAGTGAAGACCTTGGAATTTAAAGTGTTTCTTTTGCATTTTGTTTTTATTAAATATCCCTAATTTGTATATAATTATTTAAAAATTTCCATGTGTTTTATCAAATGATTTATCGAAATTGTTGTTTTGTTTCTTATAATAATAAAAATATATATAGGCTATACATTAATTCTTCTAAAATTAGTAATATATTACAGAAATGCAATCATTAATTAAAATCATTAATCATATCATATCAATCATATTGTGTTATTGTGTTATTAATCAATAAATTATAAAGAATTTGCTTACCTTTGTTTTGTGTCCAGTGATTTCTCAATGTTTTTAACGGGTCCCAGAAAGAATTGTGTTAAAGATGAGTTTATAGCCCACTGGATCGATTACTCTTCACACTGGAATCTTGGAAGACGGACGTGACAGCAGTTGCAGAACATAGTCTGCTGCTACAAATGCTTGTAGGCTACATCCAAGGATGGAAACATCTCAGGTTTTAGTGATTAACACGTTCTTTCCGTGAATTTTTCGAGTTTCGGGTGAACGTGGCAAAAATCAATAGGGAAAAAAAAGTACCACATAAGACGTGATATTGACGTTTTTAAAACGTCACAGGGGTGACGCATATCGTCGAAGCAACGTTAAAAAAATGTTTCAACCACGTTGTGAAAATACATATTTACAACGTTAAAAAAATGTTTCAGCCACGTTGTAAAAATACGTATTTATAACGTTAAAAAAATGTTTCAACCACGTTGTGAAAATACATATTTACAACGTTAAAAAAATGTTTCAGCCACGTTGTAAAAATACGTATTTATAACGTTAAAAAAATGTTTCAGCCACGTTGTGAAAATACGTGTTTATAACGTTTAAAAAACCCGACATCTGGAGACAGCAAGAAAGAGGGAATCCTCCCCTGTCTGGGCTCAACAGAAGCATCAGTGTCCTCATTTGTACCACTGCCATTTTTACGTTCCCCTGCATCCTCTGTTCCTTGTGAAAGGATCTTTTCCAAGGCTAGAGAGATTTTGTCCAAGAGGAGGAATCATCTAAACCCCAACACACTTGAAATAATTCTGTTTCTCAATAAAAAATCTATTGTAATCCTTCCTTCTGGACAATTCTGATGCAGTTTACTTTAATCTGTTATCTATAATCTGCTAAATGAATAAATGTACTTCATTACACTCCCTCTAACATAAGCACTGCACTCAACACAGTGTCACTATTGTTGTTCATACTGTCACTATCCAAACAATTTCTGAATAATTAATTAACTATGTGTGTGACTCTGCACAAGTAAATTCAGACAGAGAAAGATACATATTTTATATTATACACAGTAATGGACAAATGTCTGATCATGTCTTTTTATTATTGCAAATGAAAGGTTACAGACATCAACAGTGAGTACAAAATAAATAAATAAATATTTTTATTTATAAAAATATTTTTAGAAAATATAAATTTAAATATAAATATACAAATAAATATAATTATTTATTTGTATATTTATATTACAAATAAATATTTTTATTTATAAAAGTATTTTTATAAAATATACAGAGGGAGGGAGGGAGGGAGGGGGGGGGGGGGGGGGCGACACTGGTTCAGAATGAATTAAGTTGTCTGCTATTTCTATGCACAGTAGCTAGGTGTCACTAGTGAGCAATGCTGAATGAAGCTTCGAGTAATGAACCTTTAGCTGAAGCAATGGGCTGCGAGGTCTCAGTGGTTCAGGAAGCCTCATTTTGCCATCACTAGTCAAGGCCATCATTGCCCTTAGGCCTCGACCACCATTCAAATGGCTTCCACCATGTCCATGTGCTCAAAGAGGAAGTGGGGTGACAGATATTTAAAGGAAGTGGGGTGACAGATATATAACAGTCAGTATCGCCCTCTACTGGCTCAGTTCCTTCAGTACAAAACTATAATAAAAACCCTGACAAGGAGTTTTTTCCCCTGCAGAATACACACCTCTAGTTTTACTCTTGATACTAAAAACTTATTAAAAGTACTTTTTTCAGAAAGTACTCTTTTTGAAAAAGAAAAAGAAAACCTCAGTGACATGGCAGCCGTCGATTGAGTCAGCCCTGCAAACCTGTTGGTAGACAACTTAGTGGATAGTGGAAATATGCACTCAAACACTCTGGAGACCATCCCAGATGATGTCCCACCAGCAGAGAGGCCTTACCAGGGGCAGCCCATCCCAGTCCAGCAGCTCCAGGGTCTCCCTGCTCAGCTGAATAAAAGTCTACATCATTTTTTTTATTTTTTTATATATATTTTATGTACTGTAAATGTTTGTTGATTTTGATATGTTTAACGTATGTTGTTAATAGTTGGAAAAAGTACTTTAATGTAGCCCGTGGAACAAATGATTTTCATTTACCAATTTTATTTGAAAAAAAAAAAAAAGGTTTACAAGAGTTTGTTTCATGTAGAAATTATGACTGTCAAAAAAATATACAATGTCCAGAACAATTCATTCTCTTTTATTTACACTTTTAAAGTTTCATAAAAATAATGTACAGATTTTTCTTTCCTTTTAAAAAATAAAAGTGAAAAAAGTTAAACAAGAATATGTAGAAAAAATATATATTTTTTAATCATTCTCTCAAGAAGAGAAAACAGCCTGTCCATCCTCTCCCTCCTCTCCTCCTGTGCTCTCCTCGCCTCTGCCTTCGTGCTGGTGCTGCTGGTGCTGGCTCCTCCTCACCGTGGGCACCCACTGCTGAACTCGGCCCTGAGGACAAACCAGGGCCAAGTTTCAGCAGTGGGTTTCCCACTCACACCCTCACCTGTCCCAGGACACTTGCAATCCTAAGGGCAGAGCAAATGAACCATGGCTTGTTAACAACAACAGCACAATACATTTCAGCAAAGACGTGTGTATTAACTTTCTTTGTATTTTTTTTCTCCTGAATTGCTCTGAAAAAGCTTAAAGGTACAATATGCAAGAATTTTGCATTAAAATATCCCATAATCTCAAGGCCAGTGTTATATATTTTGTTAAGTTGATTACTTACAATATCCCAAATGTTTCCAACTATTTTTAAATTGTGAGAAAATTGCGATTTTAACCAAGGAAACGGGGCGTGTGAGCAGGGGTGAGCTGGGAGTCGCCAGTCAATTGTGTCATATCCGCGTTACCCTCGGTTTTCGCTCGTACTGCGTGGAGTCCTGGACAAATGCGGAAGTTGTAGTTGTAGCGTCTATCAAGCAACAAACGTTAGCTTGTTTCTTGCAGTCATTATGGAACACAATTATTCTTTACCGATTGCAGCTGGTTCTGTCGACAAAGCATGCTTAATTTTATATTTTCCAAATGTAGCATTAGTTATGTTTATGTAAGGGAAAAGGGAAGTATTATTGCTTTAGGTTTGTGTTTAGTTAATGACATTTTTTATCACGTCTGGGGCCTGTTTCAATAAGGAGGTTCAACCAACTCTGAGTTAAAACTTGAACTCTGAGTTGACTTACCCTGAGATGGAAAACTCTGAGTTTTCGGTTCCAGAACAGCTGAAATGAGTTAGTTCAATCAACTCTGAGTTGACTGACTCTGAGTTAAGCGCGTGCACCACAACTATAAAAAGCCATTATCAATGGAGCGCAGATATTACGAGTCACCATGGTAACAGCGCCAAACAAAAAGAGGAATTACTGTTATACAGTGTTGGGTGTAATTAATTACCAAGTAATCTAAATATTGTGATTTGATTTAATTAAAGGGATAACTCTTAATTCTTCTGTAATTTAAAATAAAATCTGATGTAATTACATTAAATAGGCTACTGCATAGACTATAGAGAACAACTAGATTAAAAAGTTCGTCGAGACAAACTTTAAGTTGGCTTGAGAAAGCTGGACCAGAAAGTTTGAAGAAGTTAAAAGTAGTTTGGAGTTTAAAGTAGTTTCAAGTTTAAATTAGTTTAAAGTTTAAATTAGTTAGAAGTTTAAAATAGTTTAAAGTTAAAATTAGTTTGAAGCTTAAATTAGTTTAAAGTTTAAATTAGTCTAAAGTTTAAATTAGTTTGAAGTTTAAATTAGTTTAATGTTTAAATTAGTTTAAAGTTTAAAGTATTTTAAAGTTAAAAAGTTGTTGGGGGTTTTCTAGTGGGTTGCTAAGGTGTTCTGGGTGGTTGCTAGGCAGTTGCTAGGGTGTTCTGGGTGGTTGCTAGGCGGTTGCTAGGGTGTTTTTGGTGGTTGCTAGGGTGTTCTGGGTGGTTGCTATGGTGTTGCTAGGTTGTTGCTAGGGTATTCTGTTTGGTTGCTAGGGTGTTCTGGGTGGTTGCTAGGTGGTTGCTAGGGTGTTCTGGGTGGTTGCTAGGGTGTTGCTAAGCGGTTGCTAGGGTGTTCTGGGTGGTTGCTATGATGTTGCTAGGTGGTTGCTAGGGTGTTTTGGTAGTTGCTATGGTGTTGCTAGGGTATTCTGGGTGGTTGCTAGGGTGTTGCTAGGGTGTTCTGGGTGGTTGCTATGGTGTTACTTGGTGGTTGGTAGTTGTCACAGATGGTTACTATGGAGTTTGTATAGTTCTTAGCATGATCTTGGTATGATTTAGCACTTAACTAATCGCTATTAGCATGTAGCTATTCACTGCTAGCATGTGTAGCATGTTGGAAGTGCTGTTTGCTAGCATGAGTCAAAAGAGCCAAACCTCATCTCTATACAATGTTCTGATACAGAGATATAGGTCTTGCAAAATGGTTGCTAGGGTACTCAAGTTTGGTTGCTATGGAGTTGCTTGGGAGCTGGGAGCTTTATACGTACGAAGTTTAAAGTGGTTTGAAGTTTAAATTAGTTTATGAGTTTTTGAGTTTTGAGTTTATAAGTTTAAATGAGTTTAGAGTTTAAGTTTAAATGAGTTTAAAGAGTGTGTGTGTGTATGTGGGTTCACACACACACACACACACACTCAGAGTTTATGAGTTTAGAGTTTATAAGTGTATAAATGGATGAGTTTATAAGTGTACACGTTTTTGAATTTGGTTTGTAAGTTTAAATGAGTTTTGAGTTTATAAGTTTAAATGAGTTTACAGTTTATAAGTTTAAATGAGTTAAAGCTTAAGTTTGAAGTTTAAAGAAGTTTAAAGTTTATATTAGTTTGAAGTTTAATTTAGTTTGAAGTTTAAAGTAGTTTAAAGTTTAAAATAGTTTGAAGTAGATAGATAGATGAGTTGATTAGTTTAATTGAGTCTCAATGGCTTATATATTATATAGAATGGCAGTTTGAATTAGTCTTCAAGGTATTTTGATTTGAATTTTCGTCGGTTGGCCAGTTTGAATCTAGATTTGAATTTTTTAGAACTCCCCAATGTAAGTCAATGGGAGTTTTTCCGAGTTTTGATCGGCAATATTAGGAAAACCGTAAGTCCGATCAGTCTGAAAAGATATAGCAACTCAAGTCAGAATAGTCTGAAGGTCTGAGCCGAGTTTGGAGTATGTAGAGTTAAAGCTCTAGGAGGAGATAGGCGATAAATTTTTAGTAAGAAGAATAATAATAATAACTAGATGCGAAAGTTCGTCGAGACAAACTTTAAGTTGGCTTGAGAAAGTTTGGAGCAGAACGTTTTTTTGCTAGGCGGTTGCTAGGATGTTATAGGTGGTTGCTATGGTGTTGCTAGGGTATTTTGGGCGGTTGCTAGGGTGTTCTGGGTGGTTGCTAGGTTTTTGCTAGGGTGTCCTGGGTGGTTGCTAAGGTCTTTTGGGTGGTTGCTAGGGTGTTCTAGGTGGTTGCTAGGGTATTCTGGGTGGTTGCTAGGCGGTTGCTAGGGTTTTCTGGGTGGTTGCTAGGCTGTTTTGGGTGGTTGCTAGGGTATTCTGGGTGGTTGCTAGGCGGTTGCTAGGATATTTCTGATGGTTGCTAGGGTCTTTTGGGTGGTTGCTAGGCAGTTGCTAGGATATTTTGGGTGGTTGCTAGGGTCTTTTGGGTGGTTGCTAGGCGGTTGCTAGGATATTTTAGGTGGTTGCTAGGGTGTTTTGGGTGGTTGCTAGGCGGTTGCTAGGGTGTTTTGGGTGGTTGCTAGGATGTTTTGGGTGGTTGCTAGGGTGTTTTGGGTGGTTGCTAGGATATTTTGGGTGGTTGCTAGGGTCTTTTGGGTGGTTGCTAGGCGGTTGCTAGGGTGTTTTGGGTGGTTGCTAGGGTCTTTTGGGTGGTTGCTAGGGTATTTTGGGTGGTTGCTAGGCGGTTGCTAGGGTGTTTTGGGTGGTTGCTAGGGTGTTTTGGTTGGTTGCTAGGGTGTTCTGGGTGGTTGCTAGGGTCTTTTGGGTGGTTGCTAGGGTGTTCTGGGTGGTTGCTAGGGTCTTTTGGGTGGTTGCTAGGCGGTTGCTAGGGTGTTTTGGGTGGTTGCTAGGATATTTTGGGTGGTTGCTAGGGTCTTTTGGGTGGTTGCTAAGCGGTTGCTAGGGTGTTTTGGGTGGTTGCTAGGATATTTTGGGTGGTTGCTAGGTGGTTGCTAGGGTCTTTTGGGTGGTTGCTAGGCGGTTGCTAGGGTGTTTTGGGTGGTTGCTAGGATATTTTGGGTGGTTGCTAGGATATTTTGGGTGGTTGCTAGGGTGTTCTGGGTGGTTGCTAGGCGGTTGCTAGGGTGTTCTGGGTGGTTGCTATGGTATTCAGGGCGGTTGATATGGTGTTACTAGGTGGTTGGTAGTTGTCACAGATGGTTACTATGGAGTTTTTATAGAGTTCTTAGCATGATCTTGGCATGATTTAACACTTAACTAATTGCTATTAGCATTTAGCTATTCATTGCTAGCATGTGTAGCATGTTGGAAGTGCTGTTTGCTAGCATGAGTCAAAAGAGCCAAAACTCATCTCTATACGATGTTCTGATACAGAGATATAGGTCTTGCAAAACGGTTGCTAGGGTACTCAAGTTTGGTTGCTATGGAGTTGCTTGGGAGCTGGAAGATTTAAACTTAAGAAGTTTATAGTGGTTTGAAGTTTACAGTAGTTTGAAGTTTGACAGATAGATAAATAAGTTAGATAGACACACACACACACACACACACACACACACAAACACACACACACACACACTAACTCGCTCACACACTCACTCATAAACTCAGTGTGTGTGTGTCTGAGTTTAGAGTTTATAAGTGTATACATTGATGAGTTTATAAGTGTATGAGTTCTTGAGTTTTGAGTTTATAAGTTTAAATCAGTTTAGAGTTTATAAGTTTAAATGAGATTAAGAGTTCAGAGTTTATTAATTTATGAGTTTAAGAGTTCATAAGTTTATGAATTCATGAGTTTATAAGTTAATTAGTTTATAAGTGTTTATAGTTTAGAGTTTATTAGTTTAAATGAGTCTCATTGGCTAATATAGTATATAGAACGGCAGTTTGGTTTAGTCTTCAAGGTATTTAGATTTGAATTTTCGTCGGTTGGTGAGTTTGAATCTGGATTTGAATTGGGAGTTGGGAGTTTTTCCGAGTTTTGATCGTCATTTTTAGGAAAACCGTAAGTCCGATCAGTCTGAAAAGATATAGCAACTAACTTCAGATCAGTTTGAGTGTCTGAGCCGAGTTTGGAGTATGTAGAGTTAAAGCTCTAGGACGAGTTTGAGTCAACAGTTTTTAACAGAAGAATAATAATAAGAATAATAAGTTTAAATTGGATTTCAATATGTTGGCTCTCTCAAGCCAACTTAACTAGAATGTACATTTCCTGAAGAAAATGTGAAGTGGTGCTTGCAGTGGCAAAATTCGCCACTGGGCAGATGCTAACACAATTTTCATGTTGTGATACCATGATATACCACATTTTAGCATTATTTACCACGATTTACCATGTTTCTAAGATGATGTACTACGATTTACCACATTCCAGCATGATTTACTATGAATAACATGTTGTTAGAATGATGCTAGCAGGATTAGCATGTTGGTTGGATGATGCTAGCATGATTAGCATGTTGCTAGCATGCTTTTAACAAGATACTAGCATGATTAGCATTTTGCTAGCATGTTTTTAACTAGATGCTAGCATGATTAGCATGTTGCTAGCATGCTTTTAACAAGATACTAGCATGATTAGCATTTTGCTAGCATGTTTTTAGCTAGATGTTAACATGATTAGCATGTTGTTAGCATTATGCTAGCTTGATTAGCATTTTGCTAGCATGATTAGCATGTTGCTAACATGATGCTAGTTTGATTAGCATGTTGCTAGCATGATGCTAGCTTGATTAACATTATGCTAGCTTTATTAGCATGTTGGTAGCATAATGCTAGCATGATTAGCATGTTGCTAGCATGATGCTAGCTTGATTAGCATGTTGCTAGCATGATTTTAGCATGATTAGCATGTTGCTAGCATGATGCTAGCTTGATTAGCATGTTGCTAGCATGATGCTAGCTTGATTAGCATGTTGCCAGGTGGTTGCTAGGGTGTTCTGGGTGGTTGCTATGGTGTTGCTAGGCAGTTGCTAAGGTGTTCTGGGTGGATGCTAGGGCATTGCTAGGCAGTTGCTAGGGTGTTCTGGGTGGTTGCTAGGTGTTCTGGGTGGTTGCTAGGCAGTTGCTAGGGTATTCTTGGTGGTTGCTAGGGCGTTGCTAGGTGGTTGCTAGGGTGTTCTGGGTGATTGCTATGGTGTTGCTAGGCAGTTGCTATGGTATTCTGGGTGGATGCTAGGGCATTGCTAGGCAGTTGCTAGGGTGTTCTGGGTGGTTGCTATGTGTTCTGGGTGGTTGCTAGGCAGTTGCTAGGTGTTCTGGGTGGTTGCTAGGCAGTTGCTAGGGTGTTCTGGGTGGTTGCTAGAGTTTTTTGGTGGTTACTAGAGCATTTCTAGACGTTGCTAGGGTGTTCAGGGTGGTTGCTAAGGTATTTTTGGTAGTTGCTATGGTGTTACTAGGTGGTTGGTAGTTGCCAAATATGGTTACTATGGAGTTTTTATAGAGTTCTTAAAATCTTTAATAACGAGTGCCTTCAGTACGGCACGAGGCCTGTGGCCTCGTGCCTATGGCCGAATAGGCACAAGCATGGAGCGATATCGCAAGGCCATGAGAGTAAAATTGCTTTAAAAAATAAAAAAAAAATAAAAAAATTTTTTTTTTTTGTTTAGGGTGGTTGCTAGGGAGCTCTTAGTGGTTGCTAGGGTGCTGAAACTGGTTGCTAGGGTGTGGCTATGAAGATTTTAGGCCATTACTTATTGGCTGCTTGATAATATAAATCCTCTGAGGGAGAGAGAGAGGGAGAGACGCAGGGGTGTCAGGCCCTTTGGAGTCTGTGTGTGTGAAAACGTCGGTTGGGATTCAAATATTTTTAGAACTCCCAATGTAAAGTCAATGGGACTTTTTTGGCCGCTTTTTCGTCCGCTGTGCGAACATCGTACACCCGATCGCTTAGAAAAGTCATAGCACACCTCTCCTCAATGAGCCGCTCGATTTGACGCCTCACTCAGGGGTCTGTGACAAACGGTGCGGGGCGAGTTTCGCGCCAAACTTTGTCCAGAATAATAAAAAGAATAATAATAAGTATGAGCAATAACAATAGTGATGCTTTCAAAAAAGCACCACTAACTAGATGCGAAAGTTCGTCGAGACAAACTTTAAGTTGGCTTGAGAAAGTTTGGACCATAAAGTTTGAAAAAGTTTAAAGTAGTTTAAAGTTTAAAGTAGTTTAAAGTTTAAAGTAGTTTAAAGTGTAAATTAGTTGAAAGTTTAAAATAGTTTGAAGTTTAATTTAGTTTAAAGTTTAAATTAGTTGAAAGTTTAAAATAGTTTGAAGTTTAATTTAGTTTAAAGTTTAAAATAGTTGAAAGTTTAAAGTAGTTTGAAGTTTAATTTAGTTTAAAGTTTAAATTAGTTGAAAGTTTAAAATAGTTTGAAGTTTAATTTTGTTTAGTTTAGGGTGTTCTGGGTGGTTGCTATGGTGTTGCTAGGCGGTTGCTAGGGTATTCTGGGTGGATGCTAGGGTGTTGCTAAGCGGTTGATAGGGTATTTTGGGTGGTTGCTAGGGTGTTGCTAGGCGGTTGCTAAGGTATTTTAGGTGGTTGCTAGGGTGTTCTGGGTGGTTGCTAGGCGGTTGCTATGGTATTTTGGGTGGTTGCTAGGGTGTTGCTAGGCGGTTGCTAGGGTGTTCTGGGTGGTTGCTATGGTGTTGCTAGACGTTGCTAAGGTATTTTGGGTGGTTGCTAGACGGTTGCTAGGGTGTTATGGGTGGTTGCTAGGGTATTCTGGTTGGTTGCTAGGGTGTTCTGGGTGGTTGCTAGGCGGTTGCTATGGTGTTTTGGGTGGTTGCTAGGGTGTTGCTAGGCGGTTGCTAAGGTATTTTGGGTGGTTGCTAGGCGGTTACTAGGGTGTTCTGGGTGGTTGCTAGGGTGTTCTGGGTGGTTGCTAGGCGGTTGCTAGGGTTTTTTAGTGGTTGCTATGGTGTTGCTAGGCGGTTGCTAGGGTGTTCTGGGTGGTTGCTAGGGTGTTGCTAGGCGGTTGCTAGGGTATTCTGGGTGGTTGCTAGGTGGTTGCTAGGGTGTTCTGGGTGGTTGCTATGCTGTTGCTAGACGGTTGCTAGGGTATTCTGGGTGGTTGCTAGGTGGTTGCTAGGGTGTTTTGGGTGGTTGCTAGGCGGTTGCTAGGGTGTTCTGGGTGGTTGCTATGGTGTTGCTAGGCGGTTGCTAAGGTATTCTGGGTGGTTGCTAGGCAGTTGCTAGGGTGTTCTGAGTGGTTGCTATGCTGTTGCTAAGGTGTTCTGGGTGGTTGCTAGGCGGTTGCTAGGGTGTTCTGGGTGGTTGCTATGGTGTTGCTAGGCGGTTGCTAGGGTATTCTGGGTGGTTGCTAGGCGGTTGCTAGGGTGTTCTGGGTGGTTGCTATGGTGTTGCTAGGCGGTTGCTAGGGTGTTCTGGGTGGTTGCTATGATGTTGCTAGGCGGTTGCTAAGGTATTCTGGGCGGTTGCTAGGCAGTTGCTAGGGTGTTCTGGGCGGTTGCTATGGTGTTGCTAGGTGGTTGGTAGTTGTCACAGATGGTTACTATGGAGTTTTTATAGAGTCCTTAGCATGATCTTGGTATGATTTAGCACTTAACTAATTGATATTAGCATGTAGCTATTCACTGCTAGCATGTGTAGCATGTTGGAAGTGCTGTTTGCTAGCATGAGTCAAAAGAGCCAAACCTCATCTCTATACGATGTTCTGATACAGAGATATAGGTCTTGCAAAACGGTTGCTAGGGTACTCAAGTTTGGTTGCTATGGAGTTGCTTGGGAGCTTGAAGCTTTAAACTTAAAATGTTTAAAGTGGTTTGAAGTTTAAAGTAGTTTACGAGTTTTGAGTTTACAAGTTTAAATGAGTTTAGAGTTTAAGTTTAAATGAGTTTTGTGTGTGTGTGTGTGTGTGTGTGTGTGTGTGTGTGTGTGTGTGTGTGTGTGTGTTCACACACACACACACACTCAGAGTTTATGAGTTTAGAGTTTATAAGTGTATAAATTGATGAGTTTATAAGTGTAAGAGTTTTTGAGTTTAGAGTTTATAAGTTTTAAATGAGTTTAGAGTTTATAAGTTTAAATGAGTTTAGAGTTTATAAGTTTAAATGAGTTTAAGAGTTCAGAGTTTATTAATTTATGAGTTTAAGAGTTCATAAGTCTATGAATTCATGAGTTTATAAGTTAATTAGTTTATAAGTGTATGAGTTTAGAGTTCATTAGTTTAAATGAGTCTCATTGGCTAATATAGTATATAGAACGGCAGTTTGGTTTAGTCTTCAAGGTATTTTGATTTGAATTTTCGTCGGTTGGTGAGTTTGAATCTAAATTTGAATTTTTTAGAACTCCCCAATGCAAGTCAATGGGAGTTTTTCCGAGTTTTGATCGTCATTTTTAGGAAAACCGTAAGTCTGATCAGTCTGAAAAGATATAGCACACTTGGTCAGATCAGTTTGAGTGTCTGAGCCGAGTTTGGAGTATGTAGAGTTAAAGCTCTAGGAGGAGTTTCATATAGAAATTTTAGTCTCGGAATAATAATAATAACTAGAATGTACATTTCCTGAAGAAAATGTGAAGTGGTGCTTGCAGTGGCAAAACTCGCCACTCGGTTGCTAGGGTGTTATACATGATTGCATACGAGCCAACAACCATGTCTGTACGATGTTCTGGTGCTGAGATATGGCTTATTCATGTTGTTCTGGGTGGTTGCTATGGTGTTCTGGGTGGTTGCTATGGTGTTGCTAGGCGTTTGCTTGGGTATTCTGGGTGGTTGCTAGGCGGTTGCTAGGCAGTTGCTAGGGTATTCTGGGTGGTTGCTATGGTGTTGCTAGGCGGTTGCTAGGGTATTCTGGGTGGTTGCTAGGGTATTCTTAGTGGTTGCTAGGCAGTTGCTAGGCGGTTGCTAGGGTGTTCTGGGTGGTTGCTATGGTGTTGCTAGGCGGTTGCTAGGGTATTCTGGGTAGTTGCTAGGGCGTTGCTAGGCAGTTGCTAGGGTATTCTGGGTGGTTGCTATGGTGTTGCTAGGGTATTCTGGATGGTTGCTAGGGCGTTGCTAGGCAGTTGCTAGGGTATTCTGGGTGGTTGCTATGATGTTGCTAGGTGGTTGCTAGGGTATTCTGGATGGTTGCTAGGGCATTGCTAGGCAGTTGCTAGGGTGTTCTGGGTGGTTGTTATGGTGTTGCTAGGCGGTTGCTAGGGTATTCTGGGTGGTTGCTATTGTGTTGCTAGGCGGTTGCTAGGGTATTCTGGGTGGTTGCTAGGGTATTCTTAGTGGTTGCTAGGCAGTTGCTAGGCGGTTGCTAGGGTGTTCTGGGTGGTTGCTATGGTGTTGCTAGGCGGTTGCTAGGGTATTCTGGGTGGTTGCTAGGGCGTTGCTAGGGTATTCTGGGTGGTTGCTATGGTGTTGCTAGGGTATTCTGGATGGTTGCTAGGGCGTTGCTAGGCAGTTGCTAGGGTATTCTGGATGGTTGCTAGGGCGTTGCTAGGCAGTTGCTAGGGTGTTCTGGGTGGTTGCTATGGGGTTGCTAGGCAGTTGCTATGGTATTCTGGGTGGATGCTAGGGCGTTGCTAGGCAGTTGCTAGGGTGTTCTACGTGGTTGCTAGGTGTTCTGGGTGGTTGCTAGGCAGTTGCTAGGTGTTCTACGTGGTTGCTAGGTGTTCTGGGTGGTTGCTAGGCAGTTGCTAGGGTGTTCTGGGTGGTTGCTAGAGTTTTTTGGTGGTTACTAGAGCATTTCTAGACGTTGCTAGGGTGTTCAGGGTGGTTGCTAAGGTATTTTTGTTAGTTGCTATGGTGTTACTAGGTGGTTGGTAGTTGTCAAATATGGTTACTATGGAGTTTTTATAGAGTTCTTAAAATCTTTAATAACGAGTGCCTTCAGTACGGCACTCGGCCTGCGGCCTCGTGCCTATGGCCGAATAGGCTCAAGCATGGAGCGATATCGCAATGCCATGAGAGTAAAATTGCTTTAAAAAATAAAAAAAAATTAAAAAATATTTTTTTTTTGTTTTAGGGTGGTTGCTAGGGAGCTCTTAGTGGTTGCTAGGGTGCTGTAACTGGTTGCTAGGGTGTGGCTATGAAGATTTTAGGCCATTACTTATTGGCTGCTTGATAATATAAATCCTCTGAGGGAGAGAGAGAGGGAGAGACGCAGGGGTGTCAGGCCCTTTGGAGTGGTGTGTGTGTGAAAACGTCGGTTGGGATTCAAATATTTTTAGAACTCCCAATGTAAAGTCAATGGGACTTTTTTGGCCGCTTTTTCGTCCGCTGTGCGAACATCGTACACCCGATCGCTTAGAAAAGTCATACCACACCTCTCCTCAATGAGCCGGTCGATTTGACACCTCACTCAGGGGTCTGAGACAAACGGTGCGGGGCGAGTTACGCGCCAAACTTTGTCCAGAATAATAAGAAGAATAACTAGAATGTACATTTCCTGAAGAAAATGTGAAGTGGTGCTTGCAGTGGCAAAATTCGCCACTGGGCAGATGCTAACACAATTAACATGTTGTGATACCATGATATACCACGTTTTAGAATTATTTACCACGATTTACCATGTTTCTAAGATGATTTACTACTATTTACCACATTCCAGCATGATTTACTATGATTAACATGTTGTTAGAATGATGCTAGCAGGATTAGCATGTTGGTTGGATGATGCTAGCATGATTAGCATGTTGTTAACATGCTTTTAACAAGATGCTAGCATGATTAGCATTTTGCTAGCATGTTTTTAGCTAGATGCTAACATGATTAGCATGTTGCTAGCATAATGCTAGCATGATTAGCATGTTGTTAGCATGATGCTAGCTTGATTAGCATGATGCTAGCATTATGTTAGCTTGATTAGCATGTTGCTAGCATGATGCTAGCTTGATTAGCATGTTGGTAGCATAATGCTAGCATGATTAGCATGTTGCTAGCATCATGTTAGCTTGATTAGCATGTTGCTAGCATGATGCTAGCATGATTAGCATGTTGCTAGCATGATGCTAGCATGATGCTAGCTTGATTAGCATGTTGCTAGCATGATGCTAGCATGATTAGCATGTTGCCAGCATGTTTTTAGCAAGATGCTGTTGCCAGGTGGTTGCTAGGGTGTTCTGGGTGGTTGCTATGGTGTTGCTAGGCAGTTGCTAAGGTGTTCTGGGTGGTTGCTAGGCAGTTGCTAGGGTATTCTTGGTGGTTGCTATGCAGTTGCTAGGGTATTCTTGGTGTTTGCTAGGGCGTTGCTAGGTGGTTGCTAGGGTGTTCTGGGTGGTTGCTATGGTGTTGCTAGGCAGTTGCTATGGTATTCTGGGTGGATGCTAGGGCATTGCTAGGCAGTTGCTAGGCTGTTCTGGGTGGTTGCTAGGCAGTTGCTAGGCTGTTCTGGGTGGTTGCTAGGCAGTTGCTAGGTGTTCTGGGTGGTTGCTAGGCAGTTGCTAGGGTGTTCTGGGTGGTTGCTAGAGTTTTTTGGTGGTTACTAGAGCATTTCTAGACGTTGCTAGGGTGTTCAGGGTGGTTGCTAAGGTATTTTTGGTAGTTGCTATGGTGTTACTAGGTGGTTGGTAGTTGTCAAATATGGTTACTATGGAGTTTTTATAGAGTTCTTAAAATCTTTAATAACGAGTGCCTTCAGTACGGCCGAATAGGCACAAGCATGGAGCGATATCGCAAGGCCATGAGAGTAAAATTGCTTTAAAAAATAAATAAAAATAAAAAAAGTTTTTTTTTTGGTTAGGGTGGTTGCTAGGGAGCTCTTAGTGGTTGCTAGGGTGCTGAAACTGGTTGCTAGGGTGTGGCTATGAAGATTTTAGGCCATTACTTATTGGCTGCTTGATAATATAAATCCTCTGAGGGAGAGAGAGAGGGAGAGACGCAGGGGTGTCAGGCCCTTTTGGAGTCTGTGTGTGTGAAAACGTCGGTTGGGATTCAAATATTTTTAGAACTCCCAATGTAAAGTCAATGGGACTTTTTTGGCCGCTTTTTCGTCCGCTGTGCGAACATCGTACACCCGATCGCTTAGAAAAGTCATAGCACACCTCTCCTCAATGAGCCGCTCGATTTGACGCCTCACTCAGGGGTCTGTGACAAACGGTGCGGGGCGAGTTTCGCGCCAAACTTTGTCCAGAATAATAAAAAGAAGAAGAATAACTAGAATGTACATTTCCTGAAGAAAATGTGAAGTGGTGCTTGCAGTGGCAAAATTCGCCACTGGGCAGATGCTAACACAATTGACATGTTGTGATACCATGATATACCACATTTTAGCATTATTTACCACGATTTACCATGTTTCTAAGATGATTTATTACAATTTAACATATTCCAGCATTATTTACTATGATTAACATGTTGTTAGAATGATGTTAGCAGGATTAGCATGTTGTTAGCATGATTAGCATGTTGGTTGGATGATGCTAGCATGATTAGCATGTTGCTAGCATGATGCTAGCTTGATTAGCATGTTGCTAGCATGTTTTTAGCTAGATGCTAACATGATTAGCATGTTGCTAGCATGATTAGCTTGGTGCTAGCATTATGCTAGCTTGATTAGCATGTTGCTAGCATAATGTTAGCATTATTAGCATGTTGTTAGCATGATGCTAGCTTGATTAGCATTATGCTAGCTTGATTAGCATGTTGTTAGCGTGATGCTAGCTTTATTAGCATGTTGGTAGCCTAATGCTAGCATGATTAGCATGTTGCTAGCATGATGCTAGCTTGATTAGCATGATGCTAGCATTATGCTAGCTTGATTAGCATGTTGTTAGCATGATGCTAGCTTTATTAGCATGTTGGTAGCCTAATGCTAGCATGATTAGCATGTTGCTAGCATGATGCTAGCTTGATTAGCATGTTGCTAGCATGATTAGCATGTTGCTAGCATGACGCTAGCTTGATTTAGCATGTTGCTAGCATAATGCTAGCATGATTAGCATGTTGCTAGCATTATGCTAGCTTGATTAGCATGATGCTACCATTATGTTAGCTTGATTAGCATGTTGTTAGCATGATGTTAGCTTTATTAGCATGTTGGTAGCATAATGCTAGCATGATTAACATGATGCTAGCATGATGCTAGCTTTATTAGCATGTTGGTAGCATAATGCTAGCATGATTAGCATGATGCTAGCATGATGCTAGCTTGATTAGCATGTTGCCAGCATGTTTTTAGCAAGATGCTGTTGCCAGGTGGTTGCTAGGGTGTTCTGGGTGGTTGCTATGGTGTTGCTAGGCAGTTGCTAAGGTGTTCTGGGTGGTTGCTAGGCAGTTGCTAGGGTATTCTTGGTGGTTGCTAGGCAGTTGCTAGGGTGTTCTGGGTGGTTGCTATGGTGTTGCTAGGCAGTTGCTATGGCATTTTGGGTGGATACTAGGGCATTGCTAGGCAGTTGCTAGGGTGTTCTGGTTGGTTGCTAGGTGTTCTGGGTGGTTGCTAGGCAGTTGCTAGGTGTTCTAGGTGGTTGCTAGGCAGTTGCTAGGGTGTTCTGGGTGCTTGCTAGAGTTTTTTGTGGTTACTAGAGCATTTCTAGACGTTGCTAGGGTGTTCAGGGTGGTTGCTAAGGTGTTTTTGTTAGTTGCTATGGTGTTACTAGGTGGTTGGTAGTTGTCAAATATGGTTACTATGGAGTTTTTATAGAGTTCTTAAAATCTTTAATAACGAGTGCCTTTTGTACGGCACTCGGCCTGCGGCCTCGTGCCTATGGCCGAATAGGCACAAGCATGGAGCAATATCGCAAGGCCACGAGAGTAAAATTGCTTTAAAAAATATTTAAAAAATAAAAAAATGTTTTTTTTTGGTTTAGGGTGGTTGCTAGGGAGCTCTTAGTGGTTGCTAGGGTGCTGAAACTGGTTGCTAGGGTGTGGCTATGAAGATTTTGGGCCATAACTTATTGGCTGCTTGATAATATAAATCCTCTGAGGGAGAGAGAGAGGGAGAGACGCAGGGGTGTCAGGCCCTTTGGAGTGGTGTGTGTGTGAAAATGTCGGTTGGGATTCAAATATTTTTAGAACTCCCAATGTAAAGTCAATGGGACTTTTTTGGCCGCTTTTTCGTCCGCTGTGTGAACATCGTACACCCGATCGCTTAGAAAAGTCATAGCACACCTCTCCTCAATGAGCCGCTCGATTTGACACCTCACTCAGGGGTCTGAGACAAACGGTGCGGGGCGAGTTACGCGCCAAACTTTGTCCAGAATAAAAATAAGAATAATAACTAGAATGTACATTTCCTGAAGAAAATGTGAAGTGGTGCTTGCAGTGGCAAAATTCGCCACTCGGTTGCTAGGGTGTTGTACTTGATTGCATACGAGCCAACAACCATGTCTGTACGATGTTGTGGAGCTGAAATATGGCTTCTATATGTTGCAATATGGTTGCTAGGTGGCTCTAAATGGTTGCTAGGGTGTGAATACACAGTTACCATGGTGATATTTACAGACTGTTTTCCAACCGAAACTAATGAGCCAACCCCCATCTCTATACAATATTCTGATGCAGAGATGTAGGTATTGTAAAATGGTTGTTAGGGTACTCTGTTTGGTTGCTATGGAGTTGCTTGGCAGCTGCTAATGATGAAACTACAAAGGTTGCTTGTCAGTATGAATGATATAAACCAACTCCCATCTCTATACGATGTTCTGATGCAGAGATACGTTTTGCTAAACGGTTGCTAGGGTACTCTATTTGGTTGCTAGCGAGTGGCTTGTCAGCTACCAATCATGAAACTCTAAAGGCTTCTTGTCACTATGAATGATATAAACCAACTCCCATGTCTCTGCGACATTCAGAATGGAAGATATGCCTCTTTGGATTTTGGTTGCTAGGGTGTACTCTGTTTGGTTGCTATGTAGTTACTTGGCAGCTGCCAATGATGCAATTCCAAAGGCTTCTTGTCACTATGAATGATATAAACCAACTCCTATGCCTCTGTGACATTCAGAATGGAAGATATCCCTCTTTGGATTTTGGTTGCTAGGGTACTCTATTTGGTTGCTATGGAGTTGCTTGACAGCTGCCAATGATGAAACTGCAAAGGCTTCTTGTTATTATGAATGATATAAACCAACTCCCATGCTTCTGTGACATTCAGAATGGAAGATATCCCTCTTTGGATTTTGGTTGCTAGGGTACTCTGTTTGGTTGCTAGGGAGTGGCTTGGCAGCTGCTAATCATGAAACTCCAAAGGCTGCTTGTCAGTATGAATGATATAAACCAACTCCCATGTCTCTGTGACATTCAGAATGGAAGATATGCCTCTTTGGATTTTGGTTGCTAGGGTACTCTGTTTGGTTGCTATGGAGTTACTTGGCAGCTGCAAATGATGAAATTCCAAAGGCTTCTTGTCAGTATGAATGATATAAACCAACTCCCATGCCTCTGTGACATTCAGAATGGAAGATATCCCTCTTTGGATTTTGGTTGCTAGGGTACTCTGTTTGTTTGCTAGGGAGTGTCTTGTCAGCTGCCAATCATGAAACTCCAAAGGCTGCTTGTCAGTATGAATGATATAAACCAACTCCCATGCCTCTGCGACATTCAGAATGAAAGATATACCTCTTTGGATTTTGGTTGCTAGGGTACTCTGTTTGGTTGCTATGGGGTTACTTGGCAGCTGCTAATGATGACACTGCAAAGGCTTCTTGTTAGTATAAATGATATAAACCAACTCCCATCTCTATACGATGTTCTGATACAGAGATATACGTTTTGCTAAACGGTTGCTAGGGTACTCTATTTGGTTGCTAGGGAGTGGCTTGGCAGCTGCCAATGATGAAACTGCAAAGGCTTCTTGTCACTATGAATTATATAAACCAACTCCCATTTCTCTGTGACATTCAGAATGGAAGATATACCTCTTTGAATTTTGGTTGATAGGGTACTCTGTTTGGTTGCTATGGAGTTGCTTGGCAGCTGCAAATGATGAAACTGAAATGGCTTCTTGTCACTATGAATGATATAAACCAACTCCCATGCCTCTGTGACATTCAGAATGGAGGATATCCCTCTTTGGATTTTGGTTGCTAAGGTGCTCGACAATGGTTGCTAGGGAGGGGCTAGCAAGTGGTGTGGTGTCTCTTGAATGGCTGTTTGCTGCCCTGAGTCAAACTTGTGTTAACCCCATCTCTTTATGATGTTCTAATGCAGAGATATAAGTCTTGCAAAATAGTTGCTAGGGTACTCTGTTTGGTTGCTAGGGAGTGGTTTGGCAGCTGCCAATCATAAAACTCCAAAGGCTGCTTGTCAGTATGAATGATATAAACCAACTCCCATGCCTCTGTGACATTCAGAATGGAAGATATCCCTCTATGGTTTTGGTTGCTAGGGTACTCTGTTTGGTTGCTATGGAGTTGCTTGGCAGCTGCCAATGATGAAACTGCAAAGGCTGCTTGCCACTATAAATGATATAAACCAACTCCCATGCCTCTGTGACATTCAGAATGGAAGATATCCCTCTTTGGATTTTGGTTGCTAGGGTACTCTGTTTGGTTGCTAGGAAGTGGCTTGGCAGCTGCCAATCATGAAACTCCAAAGGCTGCTTGTCAGTATGAATGATATAAACCAACTCCCATCTCTATACGATGTTCTGATACAGAGATATTTGTTTTGCTAAACGGTTGTTAGGGTACTCTGTTTGGTTGCTAGGGAGTGGCTTGGCAGCTGCCAATCATGAAACTGCAAAGGCTTCTTGTCACTATGAATGATATAAAGCAACTCCCATTTCTCTGTGACATTCAGAATGGCAGATATCCCTCTTTGGATTTTGGTTGCTAGTGTACTCTGTTTGGTTGCTATGGAGTAGCTTGGCAGACACCAATCATGAAACTCCAAATGCTGCTTGTCAGTATGAATGAGATAAACCAACTCCCATGCCTCTGAGACATTCAGAATGGAAGATATGCCTCTTTGAATTTTGGTTGCTAGCGTAATCTGTTTGGTTGCTATGGAGTTGCTTGACAGCTGCCAATGATGAAACTGCAAAGGCTTCTTGTCACTATGAATGATATAAACAAACTCCCATGCCTCTGTGACATTCAGAATGGAAGATATCCCTCTTTGGATTTTGGTTGCTAAGGTGCTCGATAATGGTTGCTATGGAGTGGCTAGGAGGTGTTGAGGTGATTCATGATTGGCTTTTTGCTGCCCCGAGTCAAATGAGACCACCCTCATGTTTCTATGACAATTCAGTCTGGAGATATCCCTTTGAACTCTTTCAATGAAAGTCTATGGGACTTGTTGCTAAGGTGCTCTAAATTGTTGCTAGGGCGTGGCTTGATAGCTTCACAATGATCCTGAGAGACTGATTGGTCATCTGAGTAAAATGAGCCCACCCCCTTGTCTCTATGACACTGTGATCCAGAGCTACGTTCAATACAAAATCCCTATGCAATGTGTAGGACGGCCCATTTCATGGGCCGTCCTACACCATTGTAAGTCAATGGGAAACTTTGGGATGCTCCTGCACTCCAGGGGTGCAACTTTTACCCCATTGTGAGGTATGTTCCTACAGAGCCTGTCAGCCTCTTCAAATGTGGCAAATCACACGTTTCTGCGAAATCCTCGCTCAGAGCTATGAGTGGTCAAAGTTTGTTGCAATGTTAAGTCAATGGGACTTTTTTGGCCGCTTTTTCGCCCCTGGGGTGAACACTGCACCCCCGATCGCTTATAAAAGTCATAGCACACCTCTCCTCAATGAGCCGATCGATTTGACACCTCACTCAGGGGTCTGTGACAAACGGTGCGGGGCGAGTTACGCGCCAAACTTTTGTGTGGAAGAATAATAATAAAAAGAATAATAAGTATGAGCAATAACAATAGTGATGCCTTGCTTTCAGCAAGCACCACTAACTAGAATGTACATTTCCTGAAGAAAATGTGAAGTGGTGCTTGCAGTGGCAAAATTCGGCACGGTTGCTAGGGTTTTACTAGGTGGTTGCTATGGTGTTCTGGGAGGTTTCCAAGGTATTCTGGGTGGTTGCTAGGGCGTTGCTAAGTGGTTGCTAGGGTATTCAGTGTGGTTGCTAGGCAGTTGCTAAGGTGTTTACCATAGTTTACCATGATTTACCACGATTTACTATAGTTTACCATGATTTACTATAGTATGCCATGATTTACCATGTTCAAGTATGATTTACTGATTCAAGCATGATTTACCATAGTTTACCATGATTTACCACGATTTACCATAGTTTACCATAATTTACTATAGTATACCAGGATTTACCATGTTCAAGTATGATTTACTGATTCTAGCATGATTTATCATAGTTTACCATGATTTACCACGATTTACCATAGTTTACCATGATTTATTATAGTATACCATGATTTACCATGTTCAAGTATGATTTACTGATTCTAGCATGATTTACCATAGTTTACCATGATTTACTATAGTATACCACAATTTACCATGTTCTAGTATAATTTACTGATTCTAGCATGATTTATCATAGTTACCATGATTTACCATGATTTACCATAGTTTACCATGATTTACTATAGTATACCATGATTTACCATGTTCAAGTATGATTTACTGATTCTAGCATGATTTACCATAGTTTACCATGATTTACAACGATTTACCACTAATTACCATAGTTTACCATTAGGGATGCACCGATTGGGAAATTCTGGGCCGATACCGATACCGATGTTTAACATAACAACTTGGCCGATGGCCGATGCCGATGCCGATGTTTTTTCTTTTTGTTATTTATTCCTTTTGTGCCACGGAAACATACAAGTCTTTCGGCTCTTGATCACACTATCCTAGAATGAGCACAAATTCAATCAGACCAATTTATGAAACAAAAAAAACCTTTAATGTCACTTTCTGGTTGACAGTTATAACCTTATTTATAAGTTCTTTTTCAGTTGTTATGAGGAGCAATATGAGAGAGAAATGTGGTAATCATTGTCTGACCCAACAAAAAAAACATTATAATATTCATTTTATTTTTCGTGTTCGCATTTATGAGGGAAAAAACACGGGTGAATGTTCATACCAAAATATTAAATTTTAAGCGCGCACGCGCTCTTCTGCGAGAGAGAGAGAGAGAGAGAGAGAGAGCCCCGCCCGACGGCGCGCGCGCTGTCACTCACTATTCAGAGCGGTCAAGCTTCCCCGTACTTTTTGACAAGCGTCCTTGACAGGGAGGCCAGAGCTTCTTTGCAGCTCAAGTCGGCGGCGGTGTGTGCAGTTAACGCTCTATCTGTTGACGGCGCTGAGGGAAAAGCTCCCGCCACTGGAAGAAGCGGTCGCCGCCCATTTGTGCCCTCCTGCGCACCCATCAAAGCCGTGCAGAACGTCTTCAGCACTTGCGGATCGTGCATACTCCGCCGCTTTTTCTGCTACACACCATGGTCGTTCTTTTCTCGAGAAAAGGAGTTTTCTCATAGAAAAAAAATAAAATAAATGCGTCATTGTAACCAGCACTTCTGAAAATGCACTTCCGAATGCGTCTCTGTCCCCAGCATATCAAACCAAACTGACGCCCATGTGACATCGGCGAATGTCATTTTTATTTCCCGATGGCCGATGGCAGTTAACGAGGCAAATATCGGCCGTTACCGATGTTCAGCCGATGCATCGGTGCATCCCTATTTACCATGATTTACTATAGTATACCATGATTTACCATGTGCAAGTATGATTTACTGATTCAGGCATGATTTACCATAGTTTACCACAATTTACCACGATTTACTATAGTTTACCATGATTTACTATAGTATACCACGATTTACCATGTTCAATTATAATTTACTGATTCTAGCATGATTTACCATGATTTACCATAGTTTACCATGATTTACTATAGTATACCATGATTTACCATGTTCAAGTATGATTTACTATGATTCTAGCATGATTTATCATAGTTTACCATGATTTACCATAGTTTACCATGATTTACCATAGTTCACCACGATTTACCATAGTTTACCATGATTTACCATGTTCAAGTATGATTTACTGATTCTAGCATGATTTACCATAGTTTACCACGATTTACGATAGTTTACCCTGATTTACTATAGTATACCATGATTTACCATGTTCAAATATGATTTACTGATTCTAGCATGATTTACCATAGTTTACCATGATTTACCACGATTTACCATACTTTACCATGATTTACTATAGTATACCATGATTTACCATGTTCAAGTATGATTTACTGATTCTAGCATGATTTACCATAGTTTACCATGATTTACCACGATTTACCATACTTTACCATGATTTACCACGATTTACCATACTTTACCATGATTTACTATAGTATACCATGATTTACCATGTTCAAGTATGATTTACTGATTCTAGCATGATTTACCATAGTTTACCATGATTTACCACGATTTACCATACTTTACCATGATTTACTATAGTATACCATGATTTACCATGTTCCAGTATGATTTACTGATTCTAGCATGATTTATCATAGTTTACCATGATTTACCATAGTTTACCATGATTTACTATAGTATACCATGATTTACCACGATTTACCATAGTTTACTATGATTTACTATAGTATACCATGATTTACCATGTTTTAGTATGATTTACTATGATTCTAGGATCATTTACCATAGTTTACCATGATTTACTATAGTATACTATGATTTACCATGTTCAAGTATGATTTACTGATTCTAGCATAATTTACCATAGTTTACCATGATTTACTATAGTTTACCATGATTTACCACGATTTAGCATAGTTTACCATGATTTACTATAGTATACCATGATTTACCATGTTCAAGTCTGATTTACTGATTTTAGCATGATTTAACATAGTTTACCATGATTTACCACGATTTACTATAGTTTACCATGATTTACTATAGTATACCATGATTTACCATGTTCAAGTATGATTTACTGATTCTAGCATGATTTACCATAGTTTACCATGATTTACCATAGTTTACCACGATTTACCACGATTTACCATAGGTTACCATGATTTACTATAGTATACCATGATTTACTATAGTATACCATGATATACCATGTTCAATTATGATTTACTGATTCTAGCATGATTTATCATAGTTTACCATGATTTACCATAGTTTACCATGATTTACCATAGTTTACCATGATTTACTATAGTATACCATGATTTACCATGTTCAAGTATGATTTACTATGATTCTAGCATGATTTACCATAGTTTACCATGATTTACCACGATTTACCATAGTGTACTATGATTTACTATAGTATACCATGATTTACCATGTTTTAGTATGATTTACTATGATTCAAGGTTGATTTACCATAGTTTACCATGATTTAGTCAAAAGAGCCAAGTCCCATCTCTATACTATGTTTTGATGCAGAGATATACGTTTTGCTAAACGGTTGCTAGGATACTCTCTTTGGTTGCTATGGAGTTACTTGGCAGCTGCCAATGATGAAATTCCAAAGGCTTCTTGTCAGTATGAAAGATATAAACCAACTCCCATGCCTCTGTGACATTCAGAATGGAAGATATCCCTCTTTGGATTTTGGTTGCTAGGGTACTCCGTTTGGTTGCTATGGAGTTACTTGGCAGCTGCCAATGATGCAATTGCAAAGGTTTCTTGTCACTATGAATGATATAAACCAACTCCCATGCCTCTGTGACATTCAGAATGTAAGATATCCCTCTTTGGATTTTGGTTGCTAGGGTACTCTGTTTGGTTGCTAGGGAGTGTCTTGGCAGCTGCCAATCATGAAACTCATAGGCTGCTTGTCAATATGAATGATATAAACCAACTACCTTGCCTCTGCGACATTCAGAATGGAAGATATCCCTCTTTGGATTTTGGTTGCTAGGGTACTCTGTTTGGTTGCTATGGAGTTGCTTGACAGCTGCCACTGATGATACTGCAAAGGCTTCTTGTCACTATGAATGAAATAAACAAACTCCCATGCCTCTGTGACATTCAGAATGGAAGATATCCCTCTTTGGATTTTGGTTGCTAGGGTACTCTTTTTGGTTGCTAGGGAGTGGCTTGGCAGCTGCCAATGATGCAATTCCAAAGGCTTCTTGTCAGTATGAATGATATAAACCAACTCCCATGCCTCTGTGACCTTCAGAATGGAAGATATCCCTCTCTGGAGTTTGGTTGCTAGGGTAATCTGTTTGGTTGCTATGGAGTTGCTTGACAGCTGCCAATCATGAAACTCCAGAGGCTGCTTGTCATTATGAATGATATAAAACAACTTCCATGCCTGTGTGACATTCAGAATGGAAGATATCCCTCTTTGGATTTTGGTTGCTAGGGTACTCTGATTGGTTGCTATGGAGTTACTTGGCAACTGCCAATGATAAATCTGCAAATACTTCTTGTCACTATGAATGATATAAACCAACTCCCATTCCTGTGTGACATTAAGAATGGAAGATATCCCTCTTTGGATTTTGGTTGCTAGGGTACTCTGTTTGGTTGCTATGGAGTTGCTTGACAGCTGCCACTGATGAAACTGCAAAGGCTTCTTGTCACTGTGAATGATATAAACCAACTCCCATGCCTCTGTGACATTCAGACTGGAAGATATCCCTCTTTGGATTTTGGTTGCTAGGGTACTCTGATTGGTTGCTAGGGAGTGGCTTGGCAGCTGCCAATCATGAAACTCCAAAGGCTTCTTGTCACTATGAATTTTATAAACCAACCCCCATCTCTATACGATGCTCTGATACAGAGATATAGGTCTTGCTAAATAGTTGCTAGGGTACTCTGTTTGGTTGCTATGGAGTGGCTTGGCAGCTGCTAATGCTGAAACTCCAAAGGCTGCTTTTTCAGTATGAATGATATAAACCAACTCCCATGCCTCTGTCATATTCAGAATAGAAGATATCCCTCTAGGATTTTGGTTGCTAAGGTGCTCGACAATGGTTGCTAGGGAGGGGCTAGGAAGTGTTGAGGTGATTCATGATTGGCCATTTGATGCCCTGAGTGAAACGAGACCACCTTTGTGTTTATATGATCTACTAGAGCGTTTCTAGACGTTTCTAGGGTGTTCAGGATGGTTGCTAAGGTATTTTTGGTAGTTGCTATGGTGTTACTAGGTGGTTGGTAGTTGTCAAAGATGTGGTTACTATGGAGTTTTTATAGAGTTATTAAAATCTTTAATAACGAGTGCCTTCAGTACAGCACTCGGCCTGCGGCCTCGTGCCTATGGCCGATTAGGCACAAGCATGGAGCGATATCGCAAGGCCACGAGTGTAATATTGCTTTAAAAAATACAAAAAAATGTACAAATTTATTTTTTTTGGTTTAGGATGGTTGCTAGGGAGCTCTTAGTGGTTGCTAGGGTGCTGTAACTGGTTTCTAGGGTGTGGCTATGAAGATTTTAGGCCATTACTTATTGGCTGCTTGATAATATAAATTCTCTGAGGGAGAGAGAGACGGAGAGACGCAGGGGTGTCAGGCCCTTTGGAGTCTGTGTGTGTGAAAACGTCGGTTTGGATTCAAATGTTTTTAGAACTCCCCATGTTAAGTCAATGGGACTTTTTTGGCCGCTTTTTCGTCCGCTGTGCGAACATCGTACACCCGATCGCTTAGAAAAGTCATAGCACACCTCTCCTCAATGAGCCGGTCGATTTGACACCTCACTCAGGGGTCTGTGACAAACGGTGCGGGGCGAGTTACGCGCCAAACTTTTGTCCGGAATAATAAGAAAAAGAAGAAGAATAACTAGAATGTACATTTCCTGAAGAAAATGTGAAGTGGTGCTTGCAGTGGCAAAACTCGCCACTCGGTTGCTAGGGTGTTGTACATGATTGCATACGAGCCAACAACCATGTCTGTACGATGTTGTGGAGCTGAAATATGGCTTCTATATGTTGCAATATGGTTGCTAGGTGGCTCTAAACGGTTGCTAGGGTGTGAATTCAGTTACCATGGTGATAGTTACAGACTGTTTCCCAACCAAAACAAAAGAGCCAACCCCCATCTCTATACGATGTTCTGATGCAGAGACATGGGTCTTGATAAACGGTTGTTAGGGTCCTCTGTTTGGTTGCTAAGGAGTGGCTTGGCAGCTGCCAATCATGAAACTCCAAAGGCTGCTTGTCAGTATGAATGATTCAAACCAAATCCCATGCCTCTGTGACATTCAGAATGGAAGATATCCCTCTTTGGATTTTGGTTGCTAGGGTACTCTTTTTGGTTGCCATGGAGTTGCTTGGCAGCTGCCAATGATGAAACTGCAAAGGCTTCTTGTCACTGTGAATAATATAAACCAACTCCCATGCCTCTGTGACATTCAGAATGGAAGATATCCCTCTTTGGATTTTGGTTGCTAGGGTTCTCTGTTTGGTTGCTATGGATTTGCTTGACAGCTGCCAATGATGAAACTGCAAAGGCTTCTTGTCACTATGAATGATATAAACCAACTCCCATGCCTCTGTGACTTTCAGAATGGAAGATATCCCTCTTTGTATTTTGGTTGCTAGGGTTCTCTGTTTGGTTGCTATGGATTTGCTTGACAGCTGCCAATGATGAAACTGCAAAGTCTGCTTGTCAGTATGAATGATATAAACCAACTCCCAGGCCTCTGTGACATTCAGAATGGAAGATATCCCTCTATGGTTTTGGTTGCTAAGGTGATCGACAATGGTTGCTAGGGAGTGGCTTGGCAGCTGCCAATGATGAAACTGCAAAGGCTTATTGTCACTATGAATGATATAATCCAACTCCCATGCCTCTGTGACATTCAGAATGGAAGATATCCCTCTTTGGATTTTGGTTGCTAGGGTACTCTGTTTGGTTGCTATGGAGTTGATTGGCAGCTGCTAATGATGAAACTGCAAAGGCTTCTTGTCAGTATTAATGATATAAACCAACCCCCATCTCTATAAGATGTTCTGATGCAGAGATATAGGTCTTGCAAAACGGTTGCTAGGGAACTCTGTTTGGTTGCTAGGGAATGGCTTGGCAGCTGCCAATCATGAAACTCCAAAGGCTGCTTGTCAGTATGAATGATATAAACCAACTCCAATCTCTATACGATGTTCTGATACAGAGATATTCGTTTTGCTAAACGGTTGCTAGGGTACTCTGTTTGGTTGCTAGGGAGTGGCTTGGCAGTTGCCAATAATGAATCTGCAAAGGCTTCTTGTCACTATGAATGATATAAACCAACTCCCATTTCTCTGTGACATTCAGAATGGCAGATATCCCTCTTTGGATTTTGGTTGCTAAGGTACTCTGTTTGGTTGCTATGGAGTGGCTTGGCAGATGCCAATGATGAAACTGCAAAAGCTTCTTGTCACTATGAATGATATAAACCAACTCCCATGCCTCTGTGACATTCATAATGGAAGATATCCCTCTTTGGATTTTGGTTGCTAAGGTGTTCGACAATGGTTGCTAGGGAGGGGCTAGGAAGTGTTGAGGTGATTCATGATTGGCTGTTTGCTGCCCCGAGTCAAATGAGACCACCCCCATGTTTCTATGACAATTCAGTCCGGAGATATCTCTTTGAACTCTTTCAATGGAAGTCTATGGAACTTGTTGCTAAGGGGCTCTAAATGGTTGCTAGGGCGTGGCTTGATAGCTTCACAATGATCCTGAGAGACTGATTGGTCGTCTGAGTAAAATGAGCCCACCCCCTTGTCTCTATGACACTGTGATCAGGAGCTATGTTCAATACAAAATCCCTATGCAATTTACCATAGTAGGAAAAGCATGTGTGTTTCACAGGACGTTCCTTCCCCATAGTAAGTCAATGGGGCAACTTTGGGCAGCTTCTGCCCCCCAGGGGGGCAACTTTTACCCCATTGTGAGGTATGTTCTTACAGAGCCTGTCAGCCTCTCCAAATGTGGCAAATCACACGTTTCTGCGAAATCCTCGCTCAGAGCTACGTGTGGTCAAAGTTCGTCGCAATGTTAAGTCAATGGGACTTTTTTGGCCGCTTTTTTGCCCCTGGGGCGAACACCGCACCCCCGATCGCTTATAAAAGTCATAGCACACCTCTCCTCAATGAGCCGGTCGATTTGACACCTCACTCAGGGGTCTGAGACAAACGGTGCGGGACGAGTTACGCGCCAAACTTTGTCCAGAATAAAAATAAGAATAATAATAATAAGTATGCAAGAGAACACTAATGATGCCTTGCTTTCAGCAAGCACCATTAATAAGTATGAGCAATAACAATAGTGATGCTTTTAAAAAAGCACCACTAATAAGTATGAGCAATAACAATAGTGATGCTTTTAAAAAAGCACCACTAACTAGAATGTACATTTCCTGAAGAAAATGTGAAGTGGTGCTTGCAGTGGCAAAACTCGCCACTCGGTTGCTAGAGTGTGGTACATGATTGCATACGAGCCAACAAACATGTCTGTACGATGTTCTGGTGCTGAGATATGGCTTATTAATATTGCTCAGGTGGTTGCTAGGGTGTTCTGTGTGGTTGCTAGGGCTTTGCTAGGCGGTTGCTAGGGTGTTCTGGGTGGTTTCTAGGGCGTCGCTAGGCAGTTGCTAGGGTGTTCTGAGTGGTTGCTATGGCGTTGCTAGGCGGTTGCTAGGGTGTTCTGGGTGGTTGCTAGGCGGTTGCTAGGGTTTTCTTGGTGGTTGCTAGGGCGTTGCTAGGCAGTTGCTAGGGTGTTCTGGGTGGTTGCTATGGTGTTGCTAGGCGGTTGCTAGGGTATTATGGGTGGTTGCTAGGGCGTTGCTAGGCAGTTGCTAGGGTATTCTGGGTGGTTGCTAGGATGTTGCTAGGCAGTTGCTAGGGTATTCTGAGTGGTTGCTAGGCGGTTGCTAGGGTATTCTTGGTGGTTGCTAGGCGGTTGCTAGGGTATTCTGGGTGGTTGCTAGGGTATTCTTGGTGGTTGCTAGGGCGTTGCTAGGTGGTTGCTAGGGTATTCTGGGTGGTTGCTATGGTGTTGCTAGGCGGTTGCTAGGGTATTCTGGGTGGTTGCTAGGGCGTTGCTAGGCAGTTGCTAGGGTATTCTGGGTGGTTGCTGTGGTGTTGCTAGGTGGTTGCTAGGGTATTCTGGGTGGTTGCTATGGTGTTGCTAGGCGGTTGCTAGGGTATTCTGGGTGGTTGCTAGGCGGTTGCTAGGTGGTTGCTAGGGTATTCTGGGTGGTTTCTATGGTGTTGCTAGGCGGTTGCTAGGGTATTCTGGGTGGTTGCTAGGGCGTTGCTAGGTGGTTGCTAGGGTGTTCTGGGTGGTTGCTATGGTGTTGCTAGGCAGTTGCTATGGTATTTTGGGTGGATGCTAGGGCGTTGCTAGGCAGTTGCTAGGTGTTCTGGGTGGTTGCTAGGCAGTTGCTAGGGTATTCTTGGTGGTTGCTAGGGCGTTGCTAGGTGGTTGCTAGGGTGTTCTGGGTGGTTGCTATGGTGTTGCTAGGCAGTTGCTATGTTATTCTTGGTGGATACTAGGGCATTGCTAGGCAGTTGCTAGGGTGTTCTGGGTGGTTGCTATGTGTTCTGGGTGGTTGCTAGGCAGTTGCTAGGTGTTCTAGGTGGTTGCTAGGCAGTTGCTAGGGTGTTCTGGGTGCTTGCTAGAGATTTTTGTGGTTACTAGAGCATTTCTAGACGTTGCTAGGGTGTTCAGGGTGGTTGCTAAGGTGTTTTTGTTAGTTGCTATGGTGTTACTAGGTGGTTGGTAGTTGTCAAATATGGTTACTATGGAGTTTTTATAGAGTTCTTAAAATCTTTAATAACAAGTGCCTTCTGTACGGCACTCGGCCTGCGGCCTCGTGCCTATGGCCGAATAGGCACAAGCATGGAGCGATATCGCAAGGCCACGAGAGTAAAATTGCTTTAAAAAATATAAAAAAAATTAAAAAATGTTTTTTTTTGGTTTAGGGTGGTTGCTAGGGAGCTCTTAGTGGTTGCTAGGGTGCTGAAACTGGTTGCTAGGGTGTGGCTATGAAGATTTTAGGCCATTACTTATTGGCTGCTTGATAATATAAATCCTCTGAGGGAGAGAGAGAGGGAGAGATGCAGGGGTGTCAGGCCCTTTGGAGTGGTGTGTGTGTGAAAACGTCGGTTGGGATTTGAATTTTTTTAGAATGCCCAATGTAAAGTCAATGGGGACTTTTTTGGCCGCTTTTTCGTCCGCTGTGCGAACATCGTACACCCGATCGCTTAGAAAAGTCATAGCACACCTCTCCTCAATGAGCCGGTCGATTTGACACTTCACTCAGGGGTCTGTGACAAACAGTGCGGGGCGAGTTTCGCGCCAAACTTTGTCCAGAATAATAATAATAACTAGAATGTACATTTCCTGAAGAAAATGTGAAGTGGTGCTTGCAGTGGCAAAATTCGCCACTCGGTTGCTAGGGTGTTGTACTTGATTGCATACGAGCCAACAACCATGTCTGTACGATGTTGTGGAGCTGAAATATGGCTTCTATATGTTGCAATATGGTTGCTAGGTGGCTCTAAATGGTTGCTAGGGTGTGAATACACAGTTACCATGGTGATATTTACAGACTGTTTTCCAACCGAAACTAATGAGCCAACCCCCATCTCTATACAATATTCTGATGCAGAGATGTAGGTATTGTAAAATGGTTGTTAGGGTACTCTGTTTGGTTGCTATGGAGTTGCTTGGCAGCTGCTAATGATGAAACTACAAAGGTTGCTTGTCAGTATGAATGATATAAACCAACTCCCATCTCTATACGATGTTCTGATGCAGAGATACGTTTTGCTAAACGGTTGCTAGGGTACTCTATTTGGTTGCTAGCGAGTGGCTTGTCAGCTACCAATCATGAAACTCTAAAGGCTTCTTGTCACTATGAATGATATAAACCAACTCCCATGTCTCTGCGACATTCAGAATGGAAGATATGCCTCTTTGGATTTTGGTTGCTAGGGTGTACTCTGTTTGGTTGCTATGTAGTTACTTGGCAGCTGCCAATGATGCAATTCCAAAGGCTTCTTGTCACTATGAATGATATAAACCAACTCCTATGCCTCTGTGACATTCAGAATGGAAGATATCCCTCTTTGGATTTTGGTTGCTAGGGTACTCTATTTGGTTGCTATGGAGTTGCTTGACAGCTGCCAATGATGAAACTGCAAAGGCTTCTTGTTATTATGAATGATATAAACCAACTCCCATGCTTCTGTGACATTCAGAATGGAAGATATCCCTCTTTGGATTTTGGTTGCTAGGGTACTCTGTTTGGTTGCTAGGGAGTGGCTTGGCAGCTGCTAATCATGAAACTCCAAAGGCTGCTTGTCAGTATGAATGATATAAACCAACTCCCATGTCTCTGTGACATTCAGAATGGAAGATATGCCTCTTTGGATTTTGGTTGCTAGGGTACTCTGTTTGGTTGCTATGGAGTTACTTGGCAGCTGCAAATGATGAAATTCCAAAGGCTTCTTGTCAGTATGAATGATATAAACCAACTCCCATGCCTCTGTGACATTCAGAATGGAAGATATCCCTCTTTGGATTTTGGTTGCTAGGGTACTCTGTTTGTTTGCTAGGGAGTGTCTTGTCAGCTGCCAATCATGAAACTCCAAAGGCTGCTTGTCAGTATGAATGATATAAACCAACTCCCATGCCTCTGCGACATTCAGAATGAAAGATATACCTCTTTGGATTTTGGTTGCTAGGGTACTCTGTTTGGTTGCTATGGGGTTACTTGGCAGCTGCTAATGATGACACTGCAAAGGCTTCTTGTTAGTATAAATGATATAAACCAACTCCCATCTCTATACGATGTTCTGATACAGAGATATACGTTTTGCTAAACGGTTGCTAGGGTACTCTATTTGGTTGCTAGGGAGTGGCTTGGCAGCTGCCAATGATGAAACTGCAAAGGCTTCTTGTCACTATGAATTATATAAACCAACTCCCATTTCTCTGTGACATTCAGAATGGAAGATATACCTCTTTGAATTTTGGTTGATAGGGTACTCTGTTTGGTTGCTATGGAGTTGCTTGGCAGCTGCAAATGATGAAACTGAAATGGCTTCTTGTCACTATGAATGATATAAACCAACTCCCATGCCTCTGTGACATTCAGAATGGAGGATATCCCTCTTTGGATTTTGGTTGCTAAGGTGCTCGACAATGGTTGCTAGGGAGGGGCTAGCAAGTGGTGTGGTGTCTCTTGAATGGCTGTTTGCTGCCCTGAGTCAAACTTGTGTTAACCCCATCTCTTTATGATGTTCTAATGCAGAGATATAAGTCTTGCAAAATAGTTGCTAGGGTACTCTGTTTGGTTGCTAGGGAGTGGTTTGGCAGCTGCCAATCATAAAACTCCAAAGGCTGCTTGTCAGTATGAATGATATAAACCAACTCCCATGCCTCTGTGACATTCAGAATGGAAGATATCCCTCTATGGTTTTGGTTGCTAGGGTACTCTGTTTGGTTGCTATGGAGTTGCTTGGCAGCTGCCAATGATGAAACTGCAAAGGCTGCTTGCCACTATAAATGATATAAACCAACTCCCATGCCTCTGTGACATTCAGAATGGAAGATATCCCTCTTTGGATTTTGGTTGCTAGGGTACTCTGTTTGGTTGCTAGGAAGTGGCTTGGCAGCTGCCAATCATGAAACTCCAAAGGCTGCTTGTCAGTATGAATGATATAAACCAACTCCCATCTCTATACGATGTTCTGATACAGAGATATTTGTTTTGCTAAACGGTTGTTAGGGTACTCTGTTTGGTTGCTAGGGAGTGGCTTGGCAGCTGCCAATCATGAAACTGCAAAGGCTTCTTGTCACTATGAATGATATAAAGCAACTCCCATTTCTCTGTGACATTCAGAATGGCAGATATCCCTCTTTGGATTTTGGTTGCTAGTGTACTCTGTTTGGTTGCTATGGAGTAGCTTGGCAGACACCAATCATGAAACTCCAAATGCTGCTTGTCAGTATGAATGAGATAAACCAACTCCCATGCCTCTGAGACATTCAGAATGGAAGATATGCCTCTTTGAATTTTGGTTGCTAGCGTAATCTGTTTGGTTGCTATGGAGTTGCTTGACAGCTGCCAATGATGAAACTGCAAAGGCTTCTTGTCACTATGAATGATATAAACAAACTCCCATGCCTCTGTGACATTCAGAATGGAAGATATCCCTCTTTGGATTTTGGTTGCTAAGGTGCTCGATAATGGTTGCTATGGAGTGGCTAGGAGGTGTTGAGGTGATTCATGATTGGCTTTTTGCTGCCCCGAGTCAAATGAGACCACCCTCATGTTTCTATGACAATTCAGTCTGGAGATATCCCTTTGAACTCTTTCAATGAAAGTCTATGGGACTTGTTGCTAAGGTGCTCTAAATTGTTGCTAGGGCGTGGCTTGATAGCTTCACAATGATCCTGAGAGACTGATTGGTCATCTGAGTAAAATGAGCCCACCCCCTTGTCTCTATGACACTGTGATCCAGAGCTACGTTCAATACAAAATCCCTATGCAATGTGTAGGACGGCCCATTTCATGGGCCGTCCTACACCATTGTAAGTCAATGGGAAACTTTGGGATGCTCCTGCACTCCAGGGGTGCAACTTTTACCCCATTGTGAGGTATGTTCCTACAGAGCCTGTCAGCCTCTTCAAATGTGGCAAATCACACGTTTCTGCGAAATCCTCGCTCAGAGCTATGAGTGGTCAAAGTTTGTTGCAATGTTAAGTCAATGGGACTTTTTTGGCCGCTTTTTCGCCCCTGGGGTGAACACTGCACCCCCGATCGCTTATAAAAGTCATAGCACACCTCTCCTCAATGAGCCGATCGATTTGACACCTCACTCAGGGGTCTGTGACAAACGGTGCGGGGCGAGTTACGCGCCAAACTTTTGTGTGGAAGAATAATAATAAAAAGAATAATAAGTATGAGCAATAACAATAGTGATGCCTTGCTTTCAGCAAGCACCACTAATAAGTATGAGCAATAACAATAGTGATGCTTTTAAAAAAGCACCACTAATAAGAACTAGAATGTACATTTCCTGAAGAAAATGTGAAGTGGTGCTTGCAGTGGCAAAATTCGCCACTGGGCAGATGCTAACACAATTAACATGTTGTGATACCATGATATACCACGTTTTAGATTTACCATGTTTCTAAGATGATTTACTACGATTTACCACATTCCAGCATGATTTACTATGATTAACATGTTGTTAGAATGATGCTAGCAGGATTAGCATGTTGGTTGGATGATGCTAGCATGATTAGCATGTTGTTAACATGCTTTTAACAAGATGCTAGCATGATTAGCATTTTGCTAGCATGTTTTTAGCTAGATGCTAACATGATTAGCATGTTGCTAGCATAATGCTAGCATGATTAACATGTTGTTAGCATGATGCTAGCTTGATTAGCATGATGCTAGCATTATGTTAGCTTGATTAGCATGTTGCTAGCATGATGCTAGCTTTATTAGCATGTTGGTAGTGTAATGCTAGCATGATTAGCATGTTGCTAGCATCATGCTAGCTTGATTAGCATGTTGCTAGCATGATGCTAGCATGATTAGCATGTTGCTAGCATGATGCTAGCTTGATTAGCATGTTGCTAGCATGATGCTAGCTTGATTAGCATGTTGCTAACATGATGCTAGCATGATTAGCATGTTGCCAGCATGTTTTTAGCAAGATGCTGTTGCCAGGTGGTTGCTAGGGTGTTCTGGGTGGTTGCTATGGTGTTGCTAGGCAGTTGCTAAGGTGTTCTGGGTGGTTGCTAGGCAGTTGCTAGGGTATTCTTGGTGGTTGCTATGCAGTTGCTAGGGTATTCTTGGTGTTTGCTAGGGCGTTGCTAGGTGGTTGCTAGGGTGTTCTGGGTGGTTGCTATGGTGTTGCTAGGCAGTTGCTATGGTATTCTGGGTGGATGCTAGGGCATTGCTAGGCAGTTGCTAGGCTGTTCTGGGTGGTTGCTAGGCAGTTGCTAGGTGTTCTGGGTGGTTGCTAGGCAGTTGCTAGGGTGTTCTGGGTGGTTGCTAGAGTTTTTTGGTGGTTACTAGAGCATTTCTAGACGTTGCTAGGGTGTTCAGGGTGGTTGCTAAGGTATTTTTGGTAGTTGCTATGGTGTTACTAGGTGGTTGGTAGTTGTCAAATATGGTTACTATGGAGTTTTTATAGAGTTCTTAAAATCTTTAATAACGAGTGCCTTCAGTACGGCACTCGGCCTGCGGCCTCGTGCCTATGGCCGAATAGGCACAAGCATGGAGCGATATCGCAAGGCCATGAGAGTAAAATTGCTTTAAAAAATAAAAAAAAATAAAATAAATGTTTTTTTTTGTTTAGGGTGGTTGCTAGGGAGCTCTTAGTGGTTGCTAGGGTGCTGAAACTGGTTGCTAGGGTGTGGCTATGAAGATTTTAGGCCATTACTTATTGGTTGCTTGATAATATAAATCCTCTGAGGGAGAGAGAGAGGGAGAGACGCAGGGGTGTCAGGCCCTTTGGAGTCTGTGTGTGTGAAAACGTCGGTTTGGATTTGAATTTTTTAGAATGCCCAATGTAAAGTCAATGGGACTTTTTTGGCCGCTTTTTCGTCCGCTGTGCGAACATCGTACACCCGATCGCTTAGAAAAGTCATAGCACACCTCTCCTCAATGAGCCGGTCAATTTGACACCTCACTCAGAGGTCTGTGACAAACGGTGCGGGGCGAGTTACGCGCCAAACTTTGTGTGGAATAAGTATGAGAAATAACAATAGTGTTGCTTTGAAAAGCACCACTAATAATAAGTATGAGCAATAACAATAGTGATGCTTTCAAAAAAGCACCACTAATAATAAGTATGAGCAATAACAATAGTGATGCTTTTAAAAAAGCACCACTAATAATAATAATAAGTTTAAGTACAATATCAGAAAGTTGGCTCTCTCAAGCCAACTTAATTATGTATAAAACAATAGTGGATTTAACATACATTTTTAATAGGTATATTTTTTATGTAACCTTCTCCCTCTACACACTTTGGTCAATTCAAGAATAGTTCATGCAATTGTATATTGTTTATTTGAAAGCATTAAAAGTGCAGTTTCTTGTCTCTCCTTGTATTGTTCAAGTGGTTGAGGTTGATATGGGATTTAGTAATTAATAATAAGTAGACCAATACTTTCTAAAGATAGTAATTATTACATTAATCTAATTACACTGTTGAAGATAACATTGATAACTATTTTAGAGTAACTTACCCAACTGTTATAATATCAGAGGTGAAACTGGAAGAACAGTAGGCCTGTGTTATTCAACCTAATTTTAATTTTCATGTGGAGCAATCCTGCAGGCATTAAAAGACCATGGCAGCAGCTGAAAATTAAATATAAAAACATAATTCAATCAGGTAAGGCTTGAGCATATCATGGGTGAAGGCTACCTGACTTTACAAACATTTGACATATTAAATAACTAAATAGCATCCAGTGTCCAGCAGTGCAGCAGCATTTACGGCTGAGGGAATTCCAGGAGGGACTTCAGAGCCAGTCACTCCGGAAGATCCAAGGGCCTTCATAAAATGTAACATATGTGACATAGGTTTACATATGTGTTATTTTTTTAGATAGGCTATTTTTGATATTTCCGTTTATTTTACTTTGAGGTTGGGTTTTTTGTTGGTCCTAACAGATTCTGATGGTAATATCTGTCTTTTGGAGCCTCCTGTTCCAACAGAACCCCAGGTAGTTGTAAGTCGCCTACTCAATACACCAGAAATTAAATAGTGCTATAAAGTGTACTCAACCAAATGCTCATCTTCACAGGACGATGAGGATAAATAGTTTGTGCTGCCACAGAGAGGCCTACAGAGGTAATGTTAATATTATGTGTCTACACATCAAACAATCTACCCATTCAGATTTTTTCAAATTTTTATGTGGATAATCTAAGTTTAAATCTAAGTATAAACGGGTATTCTTATCTCTCCCTCCGCCCTCAGAGTGTGGAAGAACAGCAGGAGGACGGTCCATCAACTTCTGGTGCACAGATGAACACATTTCAGTGATTTCCAGTAAATGCCACAGTTTAATTCTGTAGAATTTGTTTAGAACTACATTATGTAACTCTAATCTACTACTGTATTTTCAGTTGCCAGTTAAGGAGTTATATAGACTTCATCTTATTAAAAAGAAATAGAAAAAAACTGCAGTAAAAATAGCAATATTTTATTTATTAATAAAATATTAATTTCATTAATAAAAATTTACTGAAAGAATTAATGAGGTGTTTAAACACCGCTTCCTCTTTAAAAAAGGGGAGGAGACTGAAAGAAACTCTGGGTTTACCGAAGAAAACCTGCTCCCGACCAGGTTAGGTTCACAGAGTAAGTTACCATGGTAACTGACTCTGAGTATAAGTTACCTCTCTTTCAGAAACGGGCTTGACTTACTCTGCTTTCTCAGGTTTAACATACCTCCCATTCTGAAACAGAAAACTCAGAGTTTCCCTCATTTCAGGGTTAACATACTCAGAGTTTTCACTTAACCTCCTTTCTGAAACAGGCCCCTGGTGTGTATGGCCATGTAAATAAACATAGCATGTGTTATACATAAATATTAATCAGTATTTTGGCAAATGATGTGGGTATGTTCGAATGTACTTTTACAACAATTGTTTAGAACACGTAAAACTGCGACGTAAAATATCACAACAATGATTTCGACATACAGTAACATCTATGATAACCAATATAGTATTAAACCTTACTTTTCTTGCGGTTTATTCTTTTTAATGAAATAAAAGTGTGATGAGGTTCGAGTCAGGAAGGAAGAAGACAGGGGTCGGCGTGACTGGGACTCATACTTTATTAAAATAAAGCAAAACAAACAAAAGTCGTGCACAACGCGCATTCACCGTGGCAACCGCGACGGCACAAAACAGTTCAAAAATGAGAGCTCGGATCCACCGGCTTTCTTTCTCTGCGTCCAATTTTCTCTTCAGTCTCTCTCTCGTTCCAGCGCGCGGCTTATAAGCGGTCTCTCCACGCGGATCACAGCAATAAGACACAGGCGTTCGTCATTTGCACTTGACCTACTTGCGTCCCGCTCGTCTCTTCTCTCTCCCATTACAGACCACACTGAACCACGCCCCCCTCGCCACAAAAAGCATGTCATTATAAAAATAGAACTTAGCCTCATCCATGAACATGATTTTTCGATTCCCGTCTGACTGATTTACATCCACGGTGGAGTTTAAAACGACAGTTCCCATCATTCCACGCTCTTTCACATCGTCATCAAGCTACGCCGTTGTTGTTGTTTGGAATGTAGCGCCCTCTATCGGACAAAAATTCTTGCATATTGTAGCTTTAACACAGGGGTGCAATCTTAAGTGCATTATTAACACTGCAAAATATGACACATCAAGACATGCATACAAAATACTTAAGAAATCATATTTCTATATACCGGTACTTAAATTTGGTTAAAACCACATAGCTTTCATGACAGCACTACAAAAACATATAAAAGTGAAACCCCATTCCCTTATCAACTGCTTTTCTTATTGTTGTGGGCTTTATAGGGTGAGTGATGTTTCTTATAATACACAAGTGAGATAGACTAGTGCAAATATTACAAATAGGTTGTTAAACTAACAAGTTTTGCCTCAATGGTGACGAAGGAGTTAAGATGAAGTTTATAATAATTTTAACTCTGTTGAGTAAATGAAAACATAATACTTACATTTAAAGCCACAATATGGAATTTTTCTCCACTAGGGGTCGCTAACCTCTGTACAATAACAAAGGCGTAGTTTGATGACACAACACATGCTAAGAATTATGGATGTTGTCGTCAACGTCAAGCCGACCGATCTAATAATGTTTATGGATGACTGAATACATCGATGCTTTTATCATGACTGTGATATGAAGCAGTTCGGGATTGCTAAGAGACAGCTATCAGCTCCACACGCGACGCGAGTCCCGCGGATATAAAGGAATATGGACATTTCATTCTACCGAACTACACGCAGAATCACTACTCACAGGTCAGTTTATTAGACAAATCAAACTTGTGAGGTAACGCAGCGCTGTTTCACTTGGTCTAACATTACACTATCACACTAAACTGCATTTGAATGTGTTGAAATGTATGTGTTAGTCTGTCTGTATGAGACTAGCAGTAAGCTAGATCAACATTAGAATAACATACAGATTATATTCTGACATTTTATCATTGTTGAACTATAAAACATTGATTAGTTTTATGTAAATGTGCTCACCTGTTTAATAAAGTACATGTAGGAGCGGTCGAAGTCTCGGACGTGGAGCTCTCGTTTATATACTGTCTATGGGAACTCTCGGCATCTCGAAAACACCGCGCTGATATTGATTCTCGTTTTAGTTCTCCTTTTTTATCCAAAGTCTGCTTGCCATGGTCCATAATGTTTGAACGAAACAACAACAGCGTGCAAATAGACATTGCGAACTCCACAGTTGTCTGCGTCTGTCGCTTTGGTTAATCAGAGGGCTCTGCTCATAGCTCTGGTTACCCTGGCAGTACGAGCGGAAACCATAGGCGGAAACCAGGGGCAACGCGGATATGACGCCATTGACTGCGACAAACCGGAAATAAAGAAACGTGCCGTGTCTAAAAATTAAATTAAAATTTCTCCTGGTTTGAAAGTTGTTGGAAACAGTCGGGATAATGTAAGTACACAACTAAAAAAAATATATAACATAGATATAGTGATTTTTGCTAATTTTAAAGCAAAAAAGTTACATATTGTGCCTTTAAATGTGAATTTGCTGTCCACCACCGATCTCTAGTCTCGGCCGCCTTTAAAAATAAATAAATAAATGCTGTCGTCAACAGCGCACAATGACTTATGAGGTAGAATAGGGTAGGATCATAGAAAGTATATAAACTGGACACAGCGACCCCATAGGTTTAAACCGCGAGAAGTAAGGCAAATTAGAAACACTCATTTCCTGATGGCAGAGCGTACTGCGCAGACTCAAACTGAGCTTGACGACGTGGATGTGACGTGAGCAGCCTGCCTGACAGTTGTAAGTCTTCTAGTATCTGTGCCAAACGAAATCTGAATCATTCCCTTCCGAATCTCGCAGAGACGCAGAGTGTGGGTCGGATCTGTCCATGAGCTAGGAGCAGGAGCAACGTCATGACTCTCTATGGGCTTCTCCCTTGACTTTATCGGACTTTATGCCTCCACGTCCCCCCGATTGACTGCGAGCTTCTCTTCCTGTCTCTACGGTAATTTCCAGAGTCGTGGTTATGACGCAATCGTTAGCCTACTTTTACAAAAACTGCTTCTACGGCCTTTGGAGGATGCAGCCTTCACATTGGGACACAGCTCTTTAGTTCCTCTAAAGCTCTCAAAACAGTTTTTTATAACAGTAAACCCTCTTTTCATGTCGTTGTGATGTTATATTGTGTCATGTTTATCAAATACTGAATAAAAAACGTAGACTCCACTTTATTGATAGTAGCTTATGTTGAACTTTATAGTTGTTCAAACAGACGCTGTATGAAGCAGTACATAAAGTAGGCTATTGAATGAAAATGTCTCTGAAACATCTGTGTATTATTTGGCAAATATTGCATTTATTTCACTTCAGCTTATTTCACTACAGTTCGTTTACATTACCGACAGCCACTTGGAAACTTGTTTTCAGGCAGATGTGGTCTCATCAATATTGCATTTAAGTATTGTTTCATCTTGCTCCTACAACTATTAAGACTGAGCTCTTGGTAGCGAAAAACGCCACTATAAAAGTCTGGACTATTCGATGTTTCCCTTGCAACTGAATGACTATACACGTTGTATGTTTACTGACTGTATGGTGACTTGTGGTGTAATACACATGGCTCATTGAAAAGTGAAAGTCTCTGGTCCCTTAATTTTATATGTAGCATCAAAAGTGTTTTTAAAAGCAGGTGTTACAAGTGTAGAGCAAGTGAAACAGCGCTGCGTTACCTCACAAGTTTCATTCTTCTAATAAACTGACCTGTGTGAGTATTATTCAACACTTTATTCCTTTATATCTACGGGACTCGCGTGTGGCGCTGAGATCTGTCTCTCATTAGCAATCGCGCCCTGCTTCATTCCACAGTCATGTTAAAGGGTAACTAAACCCTAAACCAACTTTTTTTAGTTAATGATCTGTAAGAAAGGGGCTTTATTAGTGCTGTTCATTGATTCGAGTAACTTTTTTAACATTTGGGTATAAAGTGTTTTAATTCTACAATATATGGTGTAAAAACGTCTGAGTGCTGCCCTCTTCAGGTTGAACGGTGGCTACTGCAGTTGAATTTTCCTATTGGATGTTGCGGTACTGCGTGACGTAAGCGGTACTGCGTGACGTAGGCAGGTTCCAGCTCACCACGCCCTCCCTTGGTACGAGCTCACCACGCCCTTGGATGAGCTAGCGTAGATTTATCTGTATTTAGTACAGTGGTAGTAGGTGTAGTGTTGCTAGTGGCAACAGCACTGCTGGACGACTGCATAGCTTAGGCGCCAGTGGTTGCATGCACTTGGCCTGGAAGACCGTGAGTGTGAAACCTGCATTTTACGCGGAATTGCTTTTCCAACGCAATAGAGGTGGAAATGGGCTTCTCCACACAGCTCGCGCTGAAAAGCGACGCAGTGCCAAACGCTGCTCCTCCTGCGAGGACTCCACCACTGCAGCGGCATCTTGATGTGAGTGATCATATATATAATCACAATTTATGGTTAGGCTAAAGTTAATCCTCTGGGGTCGACAAACGCGCCTGCGCATTTTACTGGATTTTTTCAAATAGCGGCAAAATATTAAAATGCCTATAGAGAACGCGCGCTATTGACATCAACTCGATAAAACTCATCAGATGCATGTACTTTACGTCGTCTTGCGACCCTGTGAGTCACTCCATTTTAGAGAGTCTGACAGCAGGTCTCAGGTGCACACCCCCCCGCTCACGGTTCGTCCCCTCTATCTCCGCTGGGGTCTGCCCACTTTTCTAGCATTTTTCAAATATTGCCAGTGGGTGGAGTCAGGCTCTGACCAGGGGTTTAGTTACCCTTTAAAAACATCCATAAACATTATTAGATCCATCGGCTTGACAACAAGTTCCATAATTCCGCTTATGTGTCATCAACCGACGCCTTTGTTATTGTAAGAGGTTAGCGACCCCTAGCTTGATCTTTATAGGTCACCTTAACCAGTAAATAAACAGGACCTCATGTAGGAATGCAGTCCAAATGTTGTAAATTAAATGCATATTGCAGAAATGTTGACAGAATCCTGTTCAGATCTGTTGGTTCTGAAGGCAGTGAAATGTTCTGGACTACTGTACAATATTTTCCACTGGGATCACTTGGTGCTTGGTCAGGATCCGCTTGGGAGGAATCATGTTCTGTGTTCCTTTTCATCCATTTGTATATCATGATGACAGCAAATAAACAGAATCAGAGCCAGCAGCTCAATTATAAAAATTATAATTTTTAATGTTTAAGATTAAAAAATGGTGTATGAATAATTAAGTAAACCCAAGTTGCTTCAGTCCAGTAAATGATTATCTTACATTTACTTTATAAAAATAATTAAAGATTTTTGATAAAAAAGTATGAACTATCAATCAGAGGACAGAAGTCATGAAGTAAAACAAGAAGTTTTTCAGCAAAGTTTTGGTCATATTGATAATTTATAGCTGAGCTACATTATAGGAGCGACAGATACTGGGAGATACAAACATTTACTGGCAGAGTATGAAAAATGTAAAAATCAAATTTATAAAATTTCAACATACAGTAAATGTAATAAGCTAACACTTAACTATTTAACCATGCAAGTCCCCTCCAAATATTGTACATATGTGAAATATATCAAATTTTATCTGAAGGTGAGTAGATTTCCCACTACAGGTGTTCATGTTGTTTTTAATGCTGCCCATGAGCTAAACAAAGAATGTATGAACGAAGTCACCAGGGGCCTGTACCATGAAGCCGGTTTAGGTGGCTAGCCAGCTATGTTTCAGCTTAGTTTCCGCCAACCCTGGGTTTTAGGTACTATGAAAGTAGCTCGGCTTTAATCGGTGTTCATTGCCATGGTATCTTACGCTGCACGGCTAACCTGCTCCGGGGCAGGTTATGTTCTGGATTCAAGATCTCAGACCGAAGTTTGACCAATCAGCTGAGAGCAAAGAAACGTATAGGTGACGTAACTTATTCCAAGTGTCTGTTGCAATGACTTCACCTTTTCTTCCAAATCCGGTGGACATCTCAGCGCAAATTGTTTGACGAGCACTTCGTAGAGAAATAGTTTTTAGCCAGACAAAATCCCCTTGCCTTTCCTGATAGTTATTTGTATGAAAGATACAGATTTTCCGCGGAAGGAATGTCTTATCCTTGCGAACTTCTTGAGCCGCACATAAAGAATCTAACACGTCGAATTCATGCACTTACTGTACCGCAAATGGTATTGCGTTGCGTTTTTTGGCAAGTGGTACATACTTGCACGGCGGGTGACGCACAGAAGCTAGGGGAAAACACGGTTTGTCGAACCATTCGCAAGGTGGTCCTCGCTCTGCAGGAGTACATGAATAGTTTCATTAATAGTGTTCCCCGGACATTTATCGACCATGTCCATAAAAGAGGGCTTTTATAAAATTGTCCATAAGATATATTGATAGGGTGACATCACATGAACACTTTTTTTTTTCCTTTTTTTTTTTTCAAAAAGCAAATTTCACAATTATACTAGCCTATACAATATAATACATGTTAAGAATTATTTTGAATCTTTTTTATTATTCTTCTGATAATCTTATGATAGGATTCCCAAGTCATTGCAACATGTATGCAGTCTATTGCTCCAATCTCCACTGCTCTAGGGAACATGAGGCAGATTGTGTTAATAGGAAGTCCTATCACAGCCTTAATGTTCAGGTAGAGATGATGTGAATATGTGAGATGATTATTTTCTGTGAGATGAATCTTTAAATTAATAGTAACTTTAACAGATATAACAATGATCTACTAAACATTTCATCTGCAGATGACTTGTGGTCATGAACATATGATCAAGTTTGGATGCCAAATGGCCTGGCTCCAGTGCTTGACTCATGAATTTTCCATGAGTCTGTGTTGTGTCAGCGCTTTGAGGAAAGCAAGTTAAATTTGGTACAGTACAAAACACTGTTAATTTGAACTGAGATAGAAAAACCTACACAATGACCCCCTATCATGACCCTCAGATAGGGCCACAGCACCGCTTCAGTGTGGCCCTCAGTAAAACCAGAGTGAAGATAGCGATGACCTTTGGCATCCTAAAGGCACATTTCAACTGTGTTCGGCGCTTCAGAGTCACCAGAGCGGGCATCAGAGATAGTGGCTGCATGGGCCATTCTGCACAATATAGCCACCAGTAGAAAGAGCGAGAAACAACACAAAACCAGCTTCTCCCCGATGAAACTGACCCGATCACACTTGACCACCCAGCTGGTGCAGATGTAGATGCAATCACCATACAATATTACACTTAATAAAAGCACATTGAAACTGCAGATATGTCTCAAACTGTTTTATTGGTTTTGTGGTATGGGAGGGAGAGAGAAAGAGAGCAAGAGAAAGTTGCATTAATAAATATTCATACTAAAGTGTTACTTGGTTAAATAAGTTATATATATATATATATATATATATATATATATATATATATATATATATATATATATATATATATATATATATATATATATATATAAAAATAGTTATCTATATATATATATATATATAGATCAGTTTTATCCAGCTGTTTGATTTTGTTTGGAGCCTCCTCAGCTCACAGTCAGCTCCTTTAGTGTGCAGTCTAGTTCAAGTCTCCTTTAGTGTGCAGTCTAGTTCAAGTCTCCTTTAGTGTGCAGTCTAGCTTGAGACTCCTTTAGTGTGCAGTCTAGCTTGAGACTCTTTTAGTGTGCAGTCTAGTTCGAGACTCTTTTTGTACAGGGCCCTGACTGAGTCTGTTTCCACCTGAAACATAATTCCACCACAAACATGATCATTACAAGTTTTCTGGAGGCTCATCAAAATCACAAAAAGTTCCTTGACTTCCTACAAACACAGGACTGACTGTAATTTATGTCAAGGGTTTTAAATCCTTACACATTTCTTCTGAAGCCCATTGAGGTAGAGGCCTCAGTTTCTGGGGCAGGTTGTGAAAAATCCTACAATAAAAGAGATGTGTAAGGGCCAGTCCCTTTTTTATGCCACACATTCAAATGTTTGCCATAATAAAAAGCCCAGTGCATTCACATCAGCAACTGTCTGAGAACACACAGACAGAGTGTCTTCATCATTTGCTTCACCCTAATAAATAAAAGTAGGCCACTGTAAAGCATAACTGTTGTAAAGCAGGTTAGTTTGGTGTTCTGTCTGCTGCATACTGACCTCTGTGTGGGAGACTGTGTCTGTGTGTCTGTGTCTGTGTGTGTGAATGTGTGCTAGCTTCAACAGGGACACTGTATTTCCCTGCAGAACATACAGTCAGCCATATTTAAAACTTAAAAAAAAAAGTAGTAATGTATTGCACACGTACCCAGTGTTACTTGCTTAGAGGAGCCAGCACCAGGGTCAGACTGTACAGCACCTGTAATCACATCCATAATCGGCCGTCCCTTATTGCCTACTCAGAGCCAACTCCTCCGCCAGTGTATTCTGGTTTTCTGAATTTAATTCTTTATTTCTGTTTGCTGCAAACAAGTGTGATAAAATGTTCACAAAAGTAATAAAAGGTTGTGGTAAATACTCTTTGAATTAACTCCTTGAAATAACCACTTTGAATTATATTTTTATATTTTGTCTTTATCTGCTGCCAAGAACATTTGGAGTTGGGGTTGCATCTAAAAATCTAAAAATCAATGAATGTTAATCTTTCTTAGTAGCCTACATACATGCACATTTTTTATATATTACAAAAATAGGCTATTGGCTATATTACACATATAGGCTACACATACATATATACATACATAATTTTACATAAATATAGAATGTATTTGTTTAACTTATACATTAACAATCAGCAATCTTTCTCCAACAGTCTTCTCTTGCTTTGGCAGCAGAGACCGTATTGTTTCAAGCTTGAAATACATATTTAAATTAATCGTAATTCTGAATGATTTTCTCTTGCTCCTCCGCGGAAAAATATATTGCTCTAGCTTTACCCGCGATTGGTTGTTCAGTGTCGACGTCACTCTTTTATGTGCACGCGCGCGTGGAGTAATCATAGCTTAAGGATCAAAGCCTGAGTTGACAGAGAAAGTTGATGAGCTGCATCATGGTACCAATAAAGCCTGATTGCATCGGTTTGGTTTTGTCAACTCAAAACTAATCCTGTAACCCCGAGTTTGTTCAGCTACCTTCATGGTACAGGCCCCTGATCTAAATATTCACAACAAACACACTTTCAACATGAAACCAAGAAATGAGACCTAGGCCTACACTTTCCCTGCCTTATTGGGTTAAACACCCCTTTTGGGGTTAAGCGTTTGATTACTTCCAGAAATGTGATAACTGCATGACTTCAAAAGTTTCAGCACTTTACTCACTTTTACTCATTGTTTTATGTTTTCTATCACCTGCCGCTTGATTAGTTTATTAGTGTATTTATTAATGCTCTGTTCTTCTGCTGTTGTTTGTTTAGCACACTGTTACAAGTGTTTTTGATTCATCAACCACAACGTGACAGAAATATTATATTTAAAAAAAAACATCAAAACAAAAGGGAGAAAAACAGTACAAATTCATAAAAAAATACATAACAAAACTATAAAAGTGCTTTAATTGGTTTAGTTTTTCAGAACACTCACTCTTTCAAAGCAGATTTAGTGCAAATACTCTATTAAACGGGTAACAAAAGCAACAAGGGTAAAGGAAAAACTCTAGATGATGAAGACACTTGAGTAGAAGCAAGAAACTGCCTCAGGCCATATTAAATGTAAATATTATTTAACCATATGTCAGGGTGTGGTGCAGGCAGAAGAAGATGAGGAGACAAAAGTTCCAATACAAACTTTTCATTATAATAATATCCAACGGGTACAGACAGGCAGAAGGTTACACACACCAAAATAGTACTGACTACGGACAAGGACAGACTGAACTGAAGGAACTAAATACAAACACTGATTAACATGATTAACTGAAAACAGGTGACACATGACGACGATTAACTGACCAGGTGATACAGAAGAACTAATAAAGGTTGACATGGAAAAGGATGAGTGGCGGGAAAACAGAACAAAAGACGTGACTAACACAAACAGAACACAACTGTGACAATATATTACAAATCTTTACAGATACAGTACAGTGCTTCAAAGCAGATTTACAGTGATAAACAGGAAAATAATGATCAGTGATGCAAACAGAATTGACTTCTGCAGTAAAGCAGCTCTACAGAAGACAATAGTCATTCATTTTCAGTCAAAGTTGAATCAGCTGTCAGCAGCTCTACAGTCATTATTCAGCTCAGATCAGTTTAAGCTTTTTGAAAGTGCAATCAAATCAATAATATTAGGGGAGACCGGGGATGGTTGCAACATTCTCCAATCAGAAACAAGCTAGAGTGATGACACTCATACTGCACATTCACAGTTAGGACCCCCCCCCCCCATCTTTAAATGGTATGGGTAATTAGCAGACAGATGCAAGTTTAATATATACAAATTTGGTTGGTCTAGTCCAAATAGTCTCTGAGTAACTGAGAGAAATGCAAAAAGTGTTGCAACTGTCCCTGGTCTCCCCTACATTTATTTTTAACCAACTGAGCAAAAAAAGGCAGATGACAGTGGTAAGAACACAAAATATATGCTGTATATAAAGTATACATGGACATACAAATTTTCTGTCTTTTAGAGTTTCAAATAGATATGCTTGCTCACTGTTTAAATACTTTCATACTTTGTTTAGAAACAGTAGTTGATGGATTCAATAGAAACAATAATTCCTATAGTTTATGTAACCTTTCAGTTTCCAGTCCTGATCTTTATCTATTCTAAATGGGGAACTGGGGTGGGATTAAATAAGTTGTCTTCTTCCCACTCCCTTTCAGGCAGAAATTGATCGTCATATTTAAATACTGTATATTCTGTTATTGCACTATATGACTTAACTATATTTTGTCTACCTTGTACTTTTCTGTGCCATTGCCTGAAATAAACGAATAAAAGAAAAAGAAAAGAAAGAAAAGGTCACTTTAAATGCACAGTCAACAAACAGAACATTTGTTTAGGAGTGCAGTCCAAATGTTCATATGTGTTTTAAATGAAATACATATTGCAGAAATATTTTAACAGATTCCTCTGCAGATCTGTTGGCTCTGAAGGAAAATTACAAGTAACCAGTGACATCACTAGATGCTCTGAGATATATCCAGTTGCAGAATCGCAGCAGTTTCAGACCAGCAGCCTCAGGATGGACGTGAGGGGCGGAGCTTATACAGTTAATATAGAGTTGTGCTGTCCATAAACTTCCTTATACTTCCATCCTGAGGCTGCGGTTCTAGCGCTGCTGGCCTGAAACTGCTGCAATGCTGCACCTGGACACTACTGGGTGTTCTGGCTCCTGTACAGTTCATTTTATTGCAACCCCTTAGGAGGAATATTTCATGACTGCAAGTGCAGTCAGAGTCAGAACCAGCAGAACCGCATACACAATCATTCCACCACTCGAAATCCAATACCATACACCTGGAAATAGAGAAGGTGGGAAGAAAGCACAATTTTTTTCAATGTTTTTCTTTTTGAAACTCACTGCTTAAATCTGTAAAGCTAGATTTAGCAAAAAAATAATATGCGTGAATCAAAAATGTAAAAACACGTGTAAATATTGCACAAAACTGAAAAACAAACAATGTGGTCATGGATTGAAAAAAGCGAGAATCAAACATTTAAAATGCATTCAAAAAATAAGCATAAATAAATTTAAACACATTTAAAATGATATTGCACAAAACTGCAACATGAATGCACAATTATTTAGTCACAGGCGTGACTGCCACGAAGGCCAAAACATGCATGGAACTGCATTACAGACTCATTTTGTTTAAAGGGTTAGTTCACCCAAAAATGAAAGCTCGGTCAGTAATTACTCTCCCTCATGTTGTTCCAACCCTGTAAGACTTTTGTTCATCTTCAGAACACAAATTAAGATATTTTTGATTCAATCTGAGAGCTGTCTCACTCCTCCATAGGCTTCTCTGACTACAGTGACTACAGTGGCTCAACCTTCAGTTTATCAAGCGACGAGAATACTTTTTGTGCGAACAAAAAACCCCCAAAAATAACAACTTTATAAAAATCTTAATTTTCTTCTGTGTTTCTCTGAGTGAGTTAACATAATGTAACAGCGCAGCGCTTCTGGGTTGTACGTCAGAACGTAGGCTCACTATTTATTTACAGAAGAACATGAAGAGTTGAATAAAGTCATTATTAGGGCCCAAGCCCTGAAAGGGCGAAGGCCCTATTGTTTTCGTAAGGATTTTTTTTTTTTCATTTTTTTTTTTGTTGACTTTTTGCCACTTTTGGGGCCCTTAACATGCTCAAAAACTCTTGAAACTTTGCACACAGGTCAGAACCTGCGGCCATCAGGGCCGGACTGAAGCTGGTACCCGGGCGTGCCAGGGGGGCTCGACAGCGCCCCCTGGAATGGGGTCCGAAATCTTGGTCCATATATCAAACACGCTTGCATGAATTAATATGAAACTCGGTACACATATAGATCTCATCGTGCCGAACAACTTTCCCCTGGTCAAGTTTTACGCCAGCCCAACAGGAAGTCGGCTATTATGGGTTGTTTGGAAAACGCTTGCTGTGGAATGTGAAATACTCCTCCTAGAAAATTCACCGTGTCCCCTCCAAACTCGGTGTGCATGTAGTCAAGACTTTGAGGATGCTAAATTGCGGACGGATTTTTGATATCTCGAACGGTTTGGCCGTGGCGAGGAATCGAATTTATGGCGAGAAAAGAGAAACACGAAGTGTTATAACTTCTGCATACGTTAACTGATCTTGATGAAACTTCAGCAGTTTGTTCGTGGTAAGAGGCCGATCAGATGGATGTAACTATTGTGAGTCAAAGTTATAGCGCCACCAACTGGCAGCAGGAAGTGTGTCACTTTCAACATGCTTTTGACAAAAGTGGGGGGGTTAGTTTTAACTACAGTAAAAAAATAATAGTTTGTATATTGTTCTCATCAAGCCGGACAACTTTCTAATTTACATTCATTAGCTCCGGCCATCAGGAAGTCAGATATTTTGGTCTGAATGTGGATTGTTTTGCAAAATCAGCCTCTGAATTTTTAGCCACTCCTCTTAAACTATTTATTTTATTCCCACCAAACTTTTTCAACATGATGAAAATACATTAAATATGCTAAATTGTGAACGGATAATAAATATCTCAAACGGTTTTGCTATGGCGAGGGATTCAAGTAATGTCCAAAAAGGAAACACTAAAAGCCTCAAATCTTCTAAAAATGTAATTATATACCATTTATTTCTATATAAAAGTATACAAATATTACAACTAAACCCATTTTATTCTGTTTTTAAAAATAATTTTATTCTAATTTTATTCTAAAAAGTAAAAAAAAAAAAAAAAGTCATACATAGGGCTATACTGCCCTCTTGTGTCCAAAAGGACATCAAAAGAGTATATAAAACTTTTTACCAGGTAGGCCAATATTGTATTTAAATATACATTTATTAGGTATGTGTCTGAGGATATTTTCCCACCGGTTAATCGACGTGTGACACGAGCGGGTGCTTTTAAATTGCTAATATAAAAGTGAAAGAAAAATACGGACGTCCGCACGGACATTGATAATGTTGCACACACAAATCACACACACGTTGGAAAGAATGATGCTTTTAAACAACACTAAATCGCCATTAGGTGTCGCCAGGCATCTATCTTAATAAGCGAGTCATTGATTCATTCGTTCAAACGATTCATTCGAATGAGTCGATCATGATTAAGACAGATGTTTATTGATCATTCAAACTTTGAGTCAACCGATTCGTTAAAAATGCTGAATCGTTCAGTTATGAGAAAACACGTGATGCGTGATGGTTCTGCTGTGATCTTTGTTTAACTATTTTCGCTGCTGAAACAGAACAAAAACAGTCAATACTGCATCTAAAATGTAAGTGACTTAATTGTAACTGTTTATTAACCTGTTGTATGTCACAGTTTCAACTGTTAATTTATTCAGGAAATGACACTCGTCAAGTGACTCGAGGTTGCTTAACTGTAGCCTATCATATGTTATAAAATATAAAAAACCTCCATATTTGTAATTTTTAGTCATTAGGCCTATGTTGTTAACTGAGTTTATTTTATGTGTGCTGCGCTTACTTGTTTACATTTCTCCTGGAGAAGCTGCACGAGCCTCAGCAGCGCAACCTTGTTACCATTGATCAATACATTTATTATCAACTATTGCAACTTAAAATTAATGGAATAAAATCAGAATAATCTCAGAATAAACACACACACACACACACACACACTGACATCGCAGCCTGTTCAGTATAGCCTTAATAAAATATAAAAATAAAATCTCAAACGGTTTTGCTATAGTGAGGGATTAAAGTAATGTCAAAAAAGGAAACACTAAAAGCCTCATATCTTCTAAAAGTGTAATTATACACCATTTATTTCTCTATAAAATTATACAAATATCAGAACTAAACCCTTTTTTTTTTATTTAAGAATTATGTTTGAGTTTAAAAACAGCCAGAATGTTTTAGTCCAAAAAAGAAATAAATCATGTCATGACATGGATTGCTTGAATTTATTTTTTTATTTTATTTCGTTTTGCTTGTTTATAGTTATTTTTCTATTCTTGTTCCGTTCTGAATATCATTAAATTTAAAGGATTTGTTGTGGAATTATTTGAGTGTATCATATAATCAAAATAATTCTCTCGATTTAGTGATTCCCTAGTTATCTTTTTATTTAATTTTTTTGTTGTTCTAATCAGGTCAGGCAAGTAAAATTCTCTGTGTCTTGTCCCTTATATATATATATATATATATATACACATATATATTTATACACACACATATATATATAAATATAGCTGCAAGCAGCGATGAAGGGCCAAAGCCGGCGGCACCGCCACCCCGGTGCCTTTAGGTAACTAAAGGCGCCTGGGTTGCGGTGCCACCGGCTTGGGCCCGTAATCGCTGCTCGCAGCTATATTTATATATATATGTGTGTGTGTGTGTGTGTGTATATATATATATATTTTTTGTTTGTTTTTGCACACAAAAAGTATTCTCGTCGCTTGATAAACTTAAGGTTGAGCCGCTGTAGTCACTGTAGTCAGAGAAGCCTATGGAGGAGTGAGACAGCTCTCAGATTGAATCAAAAATTTGTTTTCGGAAGATGAACGAAAGTCTTACGGGGTTGGAACAACATGATGGAGAGTAATTACTGACAGAATTTTCATTTTTGGGTGAACTAACCCTTTAAATTTTTTGAAAAACACTTATTATATTTTATCACAGTATGACCACAATACTTTAGTATGGCAAAAAATAAATCCTTACTATTGTCTCCTCTTTTACTTACTAATTTGTTCAGTGTCATCATCTGTGTTGTCGAGTTTTCCATTTGATTCTGGACTAGATTCTGTAGATGATATTGGAAGGTTTGACACAAGGTTATGCATCAATTTGCTGCTCAAATCATGATGACTAAACCTCAGCTGTCCGCTTTATAAATAATATCTCTCCTCATCCACTGATCTTCTCTCACCTGTGACTGAGACTGTGATCAAGGTTTCTCCTTCATAATCCAGAACTCTGTATGTTCCAGTGTCAGTGACTGTAAACTCATTAATGATCAGAGTCTCGTCACTGACGGTCAGTCGATCACTGTTGACCCCGTGACCTCTCGTCCACACCTCTGTCCAGCCTTCACTAGAGTTTCTCTTCACTTTATCAGCGTTGATCAACAGAACATCCAACTTCAGATCCTCTCCTTTCTGCACAGAGATCTCATCTGAGGAGAGACAGAAAGACACTTTATCCTCAATCATTATTATGTGTCAGTAAATCAAAAACATAAGCACATATTACACATATTACATTAACGTACTAATTTTAAAAACCAGCCATTGAAAAGTCTATATTGGAATCCACTAATCTGAATATTAGGCAGGACGTGTCAAATTCAGTCTCTGCTTAATTGTTACAGTCATGCAAAACAACATTATTACTAGGGCTGTCACTAATAATGTTTTGGTAATCAAGTAATCTGATGATTATTTGAATGGTTAATCAAGTAATTGACAGGTTTTAGGTAGGTGAAAGGAGCGAGGACTCAAGTGCAGGATAATGGGCATTTAATGATAATAATACAAAAAAAAACAGACAAAAACTACCCAGAGGAGGAAAACAAGACCGACTTAACTTGACTTGACTCGTACACCTGTTCTATTTTCATTTTCCCTCAGTACTACGTCTGGGTTTGCTGTATATTCGTGGATTTTCTGCGGCCACATTTTTGGCGGTCCAATCAGCGAACAGAGTGAGTGGCTGAGAACGATGACGTTGAGGTGCGCTAGTTTGAGTTGTAGGGTTACGTCACGACCAAACGTTAGCGATTGGTTATGGCAGATCCAGAGTGGCTCTGGACAGATCCAATAGTTTTAAACTTCAACAGAGTACCCGCCTTCAAGGAAGTTAATGCTTGTAAATGGAGAGAGGCCATACTCTCTGTACAAATGAAATGTACGAGAGTCTGGTAGGACCAGGCTAATAAGATGGGCAGATTGGGCACCAATCCTGACCTCCCTGGGGCCCTAAGAAAATTATATTAAGGGGCCCTCCTACCTGACCCATGAGCCATGTAAACCATTTGCCATTGCCACACAGACACACATGACACCCCAGAGCTCCCACTCCTTTAAATAGTACTAATGAAAATTTAATTCCTGATATCAGAAATAGACATAGAAAAAGTACATTCTTAATATCAAGAATTCACATTTTAAATAGTACAAATTTAATTATTGATATCAAAAATGCACCCTCTGAACGAATAAAAGCTAAAATGGCTTGTCATAGCATGTCACTGTTTTAAATGATAAAAGCAATACTTGATACTTGATGGTTATTATTTACTGAGGGATGTGCATCCATATTGACCAGTATGTCCAGCCAATCAACATTTTAAATGCAATATAGCCTATAAACCAATAGTCAATGTCAATACATTGCTTTCCATTTTGCTTTATTGCAGAGTTGTATCTAAACTGACTTGGAAAATAGATACAGTAATCATTGTCTTGTTTTAAAAGTATGTGCACCAATGAGGAGTGCAATCAATCAGATCAAGTTTGGATTATGGAAGAATAATTTACGAATTTGCAACCGAAGCTATACTCAAAAAGATTGAAACAATACAAAATCAAGCTTTAAGAATATGCTGTGGTGCGTTCAGAACAATCTCCCATTGCAGCTTTACAGGTAGAAGTTGGTGAAGCTCCTATAAACCTTCGTAGGCAAAAAATAAGACTGAATTATTGGGTTAATATAAAAGGTCATAAAGAGAGTCATCCAAGGGAGTGATAGAAGAATGCTGGGAACATGGGACCAAAAACATTAAAAGCTTGGGGTGGATTGTTCACAGAGAAGCACAAGAAGCTGGCATTGCAGACTGTGACGTTAGCCCAACTGTTATATTATCCAGTATACCACCCTGGATATTTCCAATGCCAATAATTGACTTACAAATTCAAATGAAAATTAAGAATGAGAGAGATATCCCAAAGAACATTATTGCAAAGCAGTATTTAGATCAGATCTATTCATCATGGTTGCATATACTGATGGTTCTAAGGATCCTATCTCTGGAAAAACAGCAGCTGCTGTATATATTCCTAAGTTTCAAAAAAGTATTAAGAACAGAACATCTGATCATATATCTGTGTTTGCAGCAGAATTAAGGTATGGTAGCACTCCAGTGGGTAGAGGATGTAAAACCAAGATTAGTAGTAATATGTTCTGATTCTTATGCAGCAATCACAAGCCTCGTTAGTGGAAATAAATCATCAAGGCAAGAAATTATATATTATATTCTTGCAAGTTTGTTAAGAATAAGTAGTGTAAGCTTAATAATGTTCTTGTGGGTTCCTGCTCATGTGGGAGTGGAGGCCAATGAAGTGGTTAATAGCTAAGCAAGTTGTAAAACATAACGAGATAAATATTCAAGTGACTCTGAGCAAAAAAGAGGTTAAAGAATTTATAAACAATAAATGGAAAGAAGTATGGAACAGTGATAACAAGGGTAGACATGTACAGTATACAGAAACAAGCAGAAAATAGAAGAAGTGTTTTTAGGAAAAGAAAAAAAGATACAAGTATATCTCGCATTCGAATAGGGCACACTAGACTAAATCACTCTATGTTCAAAAATAGGAAAACATAAAACGGTAAATGTAATTATTGTGATCGGGCAGAAACAACTGAACATGTTTTAATAAAATGTATAAAACATGTAAAAGAAAGGTTAGAACTTATGACGGAAGTAAGAAACTTGGGTGTTGAATCATTTAATATGGAAAGCTGTTTGAAAAAGCATGCAGAACTATATAGTGCTATTATGAAATATATTAAAGCAATATGAGTAGACTGGAGAATTTAAAGTCACTGGTTTAAAAGTGGAATAATTTTATTTTTTTCGACACGCTTATCACTGCTTCACGCTCTAGTCCAGTTGAAGGCGGTAATGCACCGAGAGTTGGTTTGCCAACCACCATAAAACACCAATAGAAGAAGAAGGAGTGCCATCACGCCCATATTGTACTGGTGCCCACAGGTGTTTTACTGGGAAAGTGCGCATTTCATTTCGTGCACACGCATATGAACGCATGTTAAGGTGGAACGTGGTTATCTTTTCCCAGCTGCAGTTTATAAACAAACACCGTTGCCCTTTGTCGTTTATCAAACGTAACGAAAGACAAAAAGATGCACTGCCCAGCTGGGTTAAGGCGGGCATACACTGCGATTTTTGTCCGATTTTGAGCCGAATTCTTTGCGCCCAGAGGCATTTGAGCGGTGTCCGTTGGTGAAACGCACCAACTTTTAAATGCATTATTATATTCAAATTGCAAACACATGAGGACAGTCTCCATGAAAGACCCACTGGCAGATGAATGTGCTACTACATTTCTCTCCGAAACGGTAGGAAATTAAATTAGATTTAATAGAGGATTTTAACTGTGACACGATGATTGACAGGGCAGTTTAAGTGACAGGATGCACGCGACAGATCCGTCCGATAAAGATAATGAAGTAGTATGTCCCAAAGTTTGCCTACTTTTTTGCTACACATTCAAAACTAAATACCTTTTCTTCACAAAAAGAGTAAATACTTTTATGGCGTAGTGTAACTGGTGAATTGGGACGCAGCAGCTTTACACATGACGATCGCTCTGATTGGTTTTGCGCCCAGATTCATTTGAGTGACGTCCGTTGTTGACGCCCCTTTGGAAATGAGTTATTAATGAAGCTTTGCCAGACCATAACTCAGTTACTTCTGAGAATGGTCTGGTTTTAACCAGGCTAGTGTAAGCACATAAAACGCGAGCTTTGGGTTTATATCGCATGCGATCTACTCGTTCAGTGTGAGTAGGTAGCCTTGCTGAAATCGCACAGACATCGCACAGTGTATGCCCGCCACTACAGACTTGTATTCTCTCCTCTCCAAGTTTGATGTCAGCAAAGAATAGTAAAGTTAAGTTGATGTTAATTTTCTCATCGATTTTGTAAACTTTGATTGACGTGCTTTGACGCGGGGGAGGTTGGACCTTGAGTTATTTGCGTGGCCCTACGAAACTTAGAGCACATAGCACAAGAAAACACATGACAAGCCATGTGCTCACACTAAACATGACAGAAAACAAGCACATGGCCAGTAAAACAAATCACAAGCTATGTGCTCACACAAAACAAGACATGAACACAGCTAATGGGGACACTCATAAACCACGTGTTCACACAGAACATGACAACATGAAAGCACACAGCTAGTGATAAACACAAGCTGCGTGCTACACAGCACAAGACAAAAAATGACATGAAAGCACGCGGCCAATGTAAACACAAACCGCATTCAACACAAAACACAACACACGTGGACAGAAGAGCGTACGGAAACCGAAACTGCATGCTCATGTGACAAGACGGAGCGCACGAGAACGAGCGAAGGCTTATCCTGTGCACTCACAAAAAAAAAACTAAAAAAACACACGGAGCATGGATGTCTGAATCCCGACACAGAACCGAAAATCAAACTAAACCAATGTGCCGGGATCCAAACATCACGCTCCACACATGTAACAAGTCACGTAGACAAGTGAGTGCACAGCTCAAGCACGCTCGAAACCGCACACTCAGACAAAGACGAGAGAGAAACAGGAGTGTCAGAGCTCTGTTACTAAACCAAGAAACAAACTAGACAGAAGTGACAGAACCCTTAGAGTAAACATGGGCCTGTACCATGATGATGGTAGTTGAACAATCTCCGGGTAACAGGATTAGTTTTGAGCTGACAAAACCAAACCGATACAATCAGGCTTTGTTGGTACCATGATGCTGATCATCAACTTTCTCTGTCAACTTAGGCTTTGATCCTGAGTTTAGGTTAGTGATGGGTCATACGCGAATGAGCCGGATCTAAGAGTAGGTGTAGGTGTAGGTGAACGTCGGGAGCTGGCTCGCATATCTGAAGAGCCGACTCTATTTTAAAAAATATAGCCTATAGAAATTAAATCATTATGTAGGCTAATAATGAAATAATGAATGATTTTAATTGTATTTAAAATAATTTACTAATTCAAAGACCAACAAAAACATAATTATATAGGCCTAAAGGCGCACACACATTTGTTTTGACTGTCTGATCAGCCTCACATTCTGTTCCTGTCAATCATACACACGATGTCAACCAATTAAACTGCATGAGGGAGGGCCGAGCTAACTCACACACACACACACACACACACACACACACACACACACTAGAGATGCGGATAAACCGCGGATCGGGGCGGATGAACTGACGAAAAATAATATTTTAATTAAATTCGGGCAGGTGGCGGTTGAACCAGTCAAATGAAAAAAGTTTGCCACTAAGCAAACCTGCAAGCTATGAGCCCAGCTCTCAGAGGAGGAGGCAAATGTCTCGTAGATGAGACTGCCTGGGTTATTTTGTTATTTTGTTTCGATATTAGATATATTTTAAAACAGACAGTCATAGCCTACCACTCGTGGAATAGGCATTTAAAAGAGAGACAGATATGGTCTGATACGACTCAGAAATGACACTGGGCAATTGCAGCGCAAGATGTTCAGAAGAACGCAACAGCTAAACTTCTACAAGCTCAATAACGTCGAAAAGAAGGTAAGAAAAATAGTCATAACTTTGCCCATTAATTAGATGTGCAAGGCAAGCAGACAAGTTTTCGGGTTGTTATGGACAATTAAAAACGTGAATATTCACGTTGCACAGTTGTGCGGTGGACTTTCAGCGAGTTAAAACCAAGTGGCAACCTCCCCGTCTCTCTCTTGAAACCAACACGGAAGTGAGTTAAACTGCAATTCATCGACTGGCCGCTTGAGGCTGGCTGCAGAAGTGAGTCAAATCTGTATCTCCCCCATGTTAAAATGCCAAATTTTACAGCAGAAAAAAACGTGTTTACAGCCTGGATCTCTATGTGGCTTTGGTCTATATAGCTAATTTTGCCCTTCATGACAACTGTGAGGGGGGTGAATTTTTTTATAACTCGTCCGTTTAGTTGATTAATATTTAAAGTTCTGCATAATTAAGGGTGTGTCCACATTTGAGTGACAGGTGGATTGCCGCTGATGTCAATGCTAGCCGTTTGTCTGCTGTTACTAGCCGTCACTTCACCTCAGCAAATGTTGCTGCTGAACTTGCCATCTCTGCAGTGTTTGTGCTTTTTTTTCGGGATTATTTCATACAATTTAATACACTCATTACTTCGCACACGGCTTTGGATTCCGTCATTGTCGTCGAGTATCGTTCGAGAGAATAACCAGCGCTGTATTTCAGTTGTTTTCCTCTGTGAACATGCACTAATGGATGTCTGACAATTTCGTTGCCTTTTGGAGTTTTCAGATTTAAAAACGTCAATAAAGGCTCGTTCGTTCTGCTCTCACGGAACAGATTATAATATGCTTATGTACCGTCAGATGAAATCATGCAGGCGTCGGCGCTTTCTCCGTCCGTGCTATAAATGCACATCCTTGAATGAGCGCGGATTTTCTAGCGCATTTACTTGAACTTCATAGTCAATATATCTATGGTTTAACCCATTTGAGAGGCGGACAAAATCAGAATTTAAAATGGACTGAATAAGCTCTCTACGAACTTGACGAGCGATGCCGCGCTGACGGACCATAGACTATAAAAAAGAGTGACTGACATGTAACGTTATGCACATAAATCACTGTCACACACACTCTCAGAGTAATATTAAGTTACTGATACATTTTCAACTAGCAGAATAGTACAGAATCACGATACACAGTCTCACTTGTAAGTTGTAACTATCTAACACTTTGTCTTTTAACTATTACAATAAGGGCAAAAATAGAAACTTTGAATTGGCTTTACATCATCAAGTGTCACTTTAGCGCGAGGCCCTGTGCAGTCGCAGACTTGGTACTGTCAGTAGCATAACGTATAGCATTACCTCCCTAGCCTGAGCTAACTCAATCACGTCGAGCTATGTATAGCCAGGCTCCTCAGCTCTACTCACGCCCCGCCTCTTTGCTTATTCTCTGTTATCCGGGAGTGACGCAAGGCCAAGATGGCGACGGCCGGCTCCGCCTACTTTAGGCTTCAAAAATGCTCTTCAGAAACCTACGGGTGACGTCACGGACACTACGTCCATATTTTTTTACAGTCTATGGTTAAAACATACATTTTTTAAAGAGCCGTTTGTGAGTCAAAAGAGCCGGCACATGAAAAAGAGCCAGAATGCCCATCACTAGTTTAGGTGTGACATCAGTAGCGAACAGCCAATCACATGCTGAGAAAGAGTGAAACTTAGATTCATTTCTCACGAGGGAAGCAGCGAAATGAATTTCTCTCTTCTGCAGAATATTACGAGATTAAAAAATAAAGAATTAAGAAATTAAACAATTTACACAGCAAGAAGAAAATAGCTGTCTATGATAGAGGATTAAGAAAAAGTCTTGATATATCAGTGCAAGTAAAAGTTGTGAAGTTAGTTTATACAGTTGATAAAGGTATAGAGAGAATTGAATGTTTAAGCTCACATGTAGTCATTATATAGCTTTATCTATTGATTTTAAACTGTATATATATACCTTTTATATTTATTCCTTTAAACTGTGTGCAATAATAATTGATAAACTAAAATTATATGTGTGATCGATTAATATTTACATAAATAATGTCTAAATTATACTAAATTATTATTGTGTTAATTATTAATATAAGCGTTACTAAAAGCCAGATGATTTTGTCTTTAAAAATCATTTGCTGTGTAGTGACCTTTAATTTGAAGTAGAAGCAGGTGGAGGGACTTTATCGCATCATCAGACATGTGACTCTTCGCTCACAGCTGATTGGTCCAAATTCGGTTTGTAACCTCTTACCTGGAACATCACCTGTCCCGGACCAGTTTAGCCATGGAGCGTAAGGCGATGAACACTGCTAAAAGCCAAACCACTTTCATGATGCTTAAAATGCAGACATAGCGCAAACTAAACTGAAACATTCCTGTTAGTCACCTAACCCGGCTTCATGGTATAGGCCTCTGATCATTTATTTACACATGTAAACTTTACCATGAATATGAAGATGATACTCCAGTATTTGCCGCTCCAGCTCTGTCTGATCATTAGTGTAATAAACTCTTAAAGTGTATTTCCCAGCGTCACTGTAGATCAGATCCTTGATGACGACGTCACATGATCCTTCTTTAAACACTCGACCATTTTCACTCTCACAATCGTCCTTCTTACAAATAAGGATGTTTTTTGACAGTCTGCTTAAAACAATATCAGAGATCTCTCTGGCCTCAGATTCACATGTTAGAATGACATTTTCTCCTGTTTTCCCCGTCACAGGTACAGGAGGGGTTCCTGCAAATACAGACAGAATAAAGTTCATTCAGTACAAAGTATCAATACTGAAAAATACATGTAGTGTGTTTTCCCTGATCAGTAATCAAGTTCATCATAAACTATTCTTATTTTAGTCAACGGGATTGATTAAATAAATATAAATATCTATATATATATCTATATATATATATATCTATACATATATATATATATATATATATATATATATATATATATATATATATATATATATATATATTTAGAGAGAGAGAGAGAGAGAGAGAGAACAATATTAGCTGTTCCACATTTTAACATTTATAAATGTTGATGACAATATAGTATAAATCAATATCAGATGTGTCAATGCAGTTTTAGTAAAATACTGAACAATGTTTATTAATAAATGAACTGAAATTTACTGCATAGATAAGTCAGTGATGTCATGGTGTGGAAATTTCCACCATCAATCCACAAACATCAACAAAAGTGACTTGGCTGAGTGACAGACGGAGAAACAATCAAACTCTACCTAGAACTGAAAATAAAATAAAAATGGTTACAATTTGTATATAAAAATCATACTGACCGCTATATTTGATAAAGCAAAACAGCAGCAGCAGAGGATTCGAAAACCTGAGAAAACAGTTTTTCACAGATTCAGGCTAATAATAATTACAAACACATTTACAGATAAAACGCTTTCCTGAGCAGAAAAATATTACTAAACATTGACTATCATTTAGTCTGATTATTTAACACATGTGCATCTTACATGACAAAAATGTCAAATAAGAAACATCAAACTATAATCTGAATCATTGCTTTAATAAATGATTCGTGTTTAATACTGAAAATGATCAGTCAAACTCAAGCAACAGGCGTTAGAAATTCAATAACAATCTAATAATTGTATTATTATTGTAATAGTAGCCTACATTTTAATCATTATTCATAACTTCGCTAAAAAAAAAAACTATCATCATTGTTGTCTTCATAATCATATTAATGTACACATTCATCTGCGTCACTATAGCAGGTTTAGTTTTCCACAAACAGAAACGCAACAATAAAATAATAACAACACATGCTGGATTTATATTTAAAAACATGAAGCTTACATGGTGAAAGTTTTGCAGGAGTCTTATGTTCATCAGGTTTCAAAACTTTGTAAACAGCATGTTTAGCGAGATTTAAATGTAGGAAATAAAACCGAAAGTATGCTATCCTATGTTAGCTCGAGCCTCCAGAAACAAGGATTATTGTTTCCCAGCAAACATTTGGACGTTTAATGACCGTTGAAAAGACGTCCGTCCGAGACGTCCCGTCATGGTTGAAAAATAGTTCCAAAATGAAAGTTGAACCGACGTCTTTGACGTCGTCTGGCCGTGAATTCCACGTCTTTTCTGGCCGTGAATTCCACGCCTTTTCTGCGCGTCCCTGGACGTCTAAATGGTTTTTTTTTTTAGTTCTTCTGGATAGATATATATATAATCCTGCACATAAACTAATCACACCCATATTGTGTAACATCGTGAAAGGCAATCATTTAGGCTATTTTTACACATCTGAACTTGACAAAGGTTCTAAAAAGGTCCAAAATCGGCCCGGTCAGACCTGGACGTCTATAAAACCGTTTAATCACGTGTACATCAACACATTATTTGTGGACTGAAGCAAAAAATAGTGCTATAATTTAGCACAACATTTTATTGTGAATATTACATTTGAAATGTCTTCCAGTTGTTAGAAATAGTACAATGTGGTAAATTCTGTGGTAATGGCATTTTCTCTAACAGTTTCACATTAAGGTTAAGCAGACATTAATCAAACCAGAATATAACAAAAGTACAGGAACAGTCAACGCATTCTATTTTTAAGAGTCTTTCTATAATATTCCATCATTGATGAATAGAAGTCAGAGCTGTGGCAGTACTAAGTTTCAGTTACTAACAGTCTTGCATTACTGTTAAACAGCCATAAATAAAAGTTTATGAAGTCTATGAAGTTTAAGGCTTTATGGTTTTTGTTTTGTTTATGGCTCATTTTTTAAATCCACCACCCCCAGCTCTTCCTGGAGCGTTCTTCAGGTGTTCCTCCACTGCTGCATCAATGTCTGAGTCTGTAGCATTTGGGCTCCACCTCATCACAGCATCTGAGGAAAGAGAATATGGTTTAAAAAAAGAGAAAGGCTAATTTCTAGGTAAATGTACTTTTTTTTTTTTTTTTTAAATGTCGGAAAATAACCATGTTATTTTACTGCATAGTAATCGTATGCCAATAAAAGATGTTCTGCATTAAATGTGTTCGAATAGTGAAAAAAACAAACAGCATTTACCCTCTTCAATACTGAGCCCTTAAGAAAGACCCTTCACTAGGTGTGTAACTGTAAAAGTGAAAAGGACATTTCTGATAAAGACAGGTGGTCTTTTAAAGAATGTCCCCGGAATAGATAAAAGTTAACAATAAAAATGACATTAATATTAGACAAGGAACAAGAGATTTTTTTTTTTAATGGCATAAGGCCACAATTACCTTGAATTACATCGTACAAAGTGTAGCGTTGAATGACTTCTTTTGAATTTGGCCACCACTCCTCATATTGAAAACCGCCATTAAAGCATTTGACATGATTCTGTGAAAGAAATTACACAGGATTACTTCACCTCAAAAAAAAAAAAAAAAAAAAAAAAAAAAAATTCCAAGTAAAGGTCAATTTAGGGGAGACTGAATTGACCCCGAGCGAAAACAATGGTATCAATAATCATTCAATACTTGGTTAAATACTTGTACTTCTAACAAAGGTTGACAACAAACTTCAAATAAGCCAGTGTTTTAAACACACCATATATAGTTCGTTAGTTAAATTTTATTTCTGTGTCATGCCAAACATTTGGCCCATCCCACATGGGATTACAAGACACCACAAACTTATTTAGCAAACATCTTCCGGTCGCATATACAAATCATTCGGAGAAATACATGAATACAAACATATATATACACATATACACACAGCATATACAAACAAATCCTCATCTACAGATCATCTCAATAAAGAGCTTTTTTCCTCTTCTCCCAGGCTCTCTCAAGATAATTGGCTAATTTATATGTTTCACATGTGAACAGCCAGCTCAGTCTTTGAGCATCATCCATATTTACCAAATCAATCTCTGATTTTATCCTACAAAACAAAACAAAATCACGCTGTTCACAATAATTAGAAATATATAATATTTCTTTCACTTGACATGGGGTAAGCGCTCCTTGAGAGTCTGGTGCCAGCAATTTCAAAATGTAAAGATTTGTAAAATGTAAATTAAATTTTGGATAGGACAACCCCATGGCTGGAAAAGACCATTAACACACACCCCGTCACTTCTGTGCTCTCTCCCGAATGCAGCGGTCAAGAGGCAAGACAACATTTGGAAATTCTGTTAATGAAAACAAAACACACACAAACTTAAATAAGAGGGTAGTTAAATAAAAACAGTAAACAATATTGTTTTATTTTAACTACTTTGTGGATGTAGCAAATATTTAGACTTCTTGTAATCCAATTGGACATAGTCAACTATTGTAGCCATATAATAATCATTCACAATGACTAAATCCAAGGTAGCCAACCCTGGTCCTCGAGAGCCACTCTCCTGCTGGTTTCCAAACTATCCCTGCCCTACTTCCTGCTGACTAATAATGGATCAGGTGTGCTGTCAGTCAGAAGCTGGAAGGGCAGGAATAGTTGGAAAACAAGCAGGGCAGTGGCTCTGGAGGACCAGGGTTGGCTACACCTGGTCTACATATTTTAAATTGTGAAGTGATAAGACTGCTGTTCAAATATACACTTCACAGTGTAATACTGCATTAGTTACTATAAAATTAGCTGGCTGTACTTTAGCTTTTTCCTTGAGCAATGACAGACATTATAGGCTCTATATTTGTAACTGTATGAACAATTATTTAGAAAAATGTATGTTTGTATTTAAGGTATATTGTGTATAAAATAAGATGCAAATCGCAAGATTCTCACATAAAATGGGGTGTCCTCTGGGACTGGGATGATAATGCTGGAGACAATAAAAACAAATGGGTGAAAAATATTTAAGGTAAGAAAGGACACTTTAATCAATAAACACCATAACTATATGGCAAAAAAACAACAACAACAAAACACACCTTTATGAAGGACATTAAACAAGAAACAAATGCAATGTCTCTTTGGTTCTGCCAGATGGCCTGGAGAAGGATTCCTGAACTCTACGTCTGACAGATGGCTGTTCGTTATGTGACCCTGAAAGAAAAATGAAAACTTAATATAATTTCGTCAAGTACAACAAACAAAATCACGTTTTAAAAATTTCACTTAAGTGATTACAAAATTGGTAATCTTACTTAGAGTATGGTTATAGAGCAACTTTGTAACAGAGCAAACCTGAGCCATTAACTGCCTTAATATAGAGAGCACATTAAACTGCCCTCCAAGTGACAATAATACACTCACAATACATTCCAAATATGATCAAAAACAGAAGATTCGTTCTTTGCATACAGACAGGATTTATATTCATTATGCAAAAAGGCACGGCCATAAAGCATTACTTAAGTATTTAAAGCTGAGGCCATAGGTGAGGAATCAGGTAAAGTTAGTCTCCTTCCTGATACTTGGCTATTTTCATTGTGCATTAACCTCACCTGCAAAAATTCTTGATTTTATGGTGGTGTAAGATATAAACACAGTAATTCACAGAAACGTTTTGGGATATTATGTTAACATTTATGCAAAACACCTCCTGACTCATGAAATATCCGAAATGATCCGAACTAATAAATGGTCCGTAAGCAAAACGAGTAGCGCAGTTTCGTTCCGCTTTCTTTCTTCTTTTTTTTTACCATTCGCTGCTGGGCAAATGTTGCGGTCGCGCCAGCGCGACCTATAACAAAATTTGGTCTCACCGGCAGAAAAAAATTAGCCTGGTTCTACCAGACTCTCGTACATTTAATTTGTACTTGTAAACTCTTTGTAAAGAGTCTGTCCCCTCTCCATTGACAAGCGTTAACTTCATTGAAGGCGGATACTCTGTTGAAGCAGAGAATGTCTAATGTTACATTTATAATACAAAATGTACTTACCCAACAGCAGATTTTTAGTAATTCGGCAACACAACAATGCACCCTCAAATCCTGCTCGCCTCGTGGTTGCTATGCGTGGTTGCAGAGCCCGTCTGGTGGTTGTAGAAAAACGGGAAAATGGCTGCTTTATCGCGAGATAATATATCATATCGTTGGATTTTGCAATATCGCGAGATTTGCTACAACATCTCGGTGGCACAGTTTTGACGTGTAAAGCAGTGTACGTCTTTTCGAACCTCTTAAAACTACTTGGGGCACTTAAATTAATTATTGCAGTATCAACCAGTGTAAGCATAATTGCATATTTCATAAGGATTTCATAGAGGGTCATGATGGACTATAAATGCACGTGTAAAGGACGTCACCTACTGGACGTCCACTTAAAACGACTAAAATGCAGTGGCTTTGCAATCACTTAACCACACTGGGCACTTTGTGATTATAATTTATTTAAACAAGATAAAGTAAATATATTTACTTTGTATACAAATCGTGTATTTCATATAAAGATAATTCCTGTTTTTTTCGGTCTTGCTAGACGTGTAAAGGACGTCAGTGGACGTCTTCACAACCTCTTAAAATCGAATTGGGCAATTAAATTAATTATTGCAGTATTAACCATGCAAGGATTAAGCACAGCTTTTGCATATTTCACAAGGATTTCATAGAGGGTCATGATGGACTATAAATGCACGTGTAAAAGACGTCACCAGGTGACGTCCTCTCACCCGATACACTATTTATTGAACTACACGTAGCTAAAAGTCAAAATAACAATTATACATGCAACCCCAGAGAACTGTAGACATGTACAAATGTATCTGAATGCATTTTTAGGAAATGTTCGGTGTTACATATTTTTACCGATTTATGCCGTCATACCGCGACTATTTTTGGCCAGGGACACGACGTTGCCGTCGGACCAATGTTTGCTGGGTGCTGATAACGACTGAACTTGCAACCATAGTTGGCTAACGATGCTTTCGGGAAACACATCCCAGAGCGAGGTCATGAAAGCAGCAGAAAACCCTTCATAAGGTACACATTTATACCTAAAGAGTGCTTATCAATACCTAAATGGTAGCACCTTTTTAAAGGGTACCGTCCCAGTGACAGCTTTTGTACCTTTTTTCTGAAAGTGAGGACAAACCATATTAAATTTGTAATAACATTTTTTAAACCAACGGTTGGGTTTGTCCACCTTTGACCCAAACATGGGTTTTGAGTGTAGTGTATGTCATTGGCACAAGCACTTTCTATGAGTGTAAAAGGAGACCGAACCGCTCATACCAGAGGAAGGCGCTGGTTTCCGCAGTATACACACACACACACTACTTTATTTGCCCTTCTAGAGTCAGGATGGCATATTGTTATCACCCTTCCCTCATATTCTGTGGTTTTAATTGCATAAACATAACGCAGTCAGACAGGAAATCATTATTCTGCATTGCATGACAATGATAAGAAACCTTTTCTCTGAAAGTGAGAGAACAGATCTAACATCTCTGAATTTAGTTATGATGAAGAGGTTTAGCATTGGTAATGATGATGTTTTCTGGCAGAAAATGCACATATAATCACATAAGTTGTTTATTTGATCAGATCTCCCAACAACACATTGTTCATTGAATTCATTTGTTGGCATTTTTATTAAATCCAGCTTTATGTGCAACAGAAGAGATTTACATTTTCTCTTGAAAACAGCTTATATGTATATTAATGCTCCTCTAGAAAAATATATAATGTCTAAAGATATAATCAGACACAATGTTCATTTTTATCACGAGTCCTGCTGGTCTGATGATATTAAGCTTTTGTTTGCATTAAGAAGAAACTGTTTGCTTTGAAAAAAAGGACATTGGCCCGTTCTCTACAAAAGTCTATCATGCATATTGTTCATTGATATTGAATTACAATTCATTCATTCATTCATTACAATTATAACAAACATTGCATTAAAGACAGCACTTTGAAATTTAACTGAACATTTACTGAATGACACAAACCTGAATAATCACCACAGCCATTAAAGCCTGTTTAAGTTTCACTGGTGCTGAATAAAGGCGACCTTTACCACAACATCTCAGTTTCTCTGAGTTTTCCGTTTCAGTTCTCAGTTTTCTTAAAGTGAAATCTGACAAACAGGAAAAGTATCTGAGCCAAAGTTGTCTGTTTTCATTTGTGTTTCCCGACAGCGATGCTTATTTTAGTGGCAGTGCAAAGCTCAAATTGTAAAATAAAGCACATAAATGTGTCATTTAGCTGATTTGTAGCTCATTATAGATGCACGTTTTGCTGCACTCCATCCTTTCTGCTGTCCACGATGGTAAATGATTCCTCCTGCGATGACTGTAGTCAGAAAAAACACAAACACAGCCAGTCCAACACCACCGAACATCAACACACGCTCCGTCACCGTCACCTCGTCTACAGAGACACAAGAGTTATTCATATTCATATACAACATTTAGTGCCAGATCTCCACAGAAGAGCAGTTACAACAAATAAAAAATCAATTGAACAAGCAAAACTTTACCTGTGATTTCAACTTCTGTTTTCGTCTTTTCTATTACAAAAAGACCTGTGAATATATGATATGTTTATCCATAAATATATGAACACACACACAAAAACCTGCTTCTGTAATTTTAACTAGTTTTATGACCTTTTTTTTAATTGCCTCAATTAACTGTAAAATTTGGGTTAGTTAAGCAATGTCTAGTGCTAAGTTTATAAATCTACTCATGTGTTGCTCTCAGTCACAAACCACTAAAACAAAAATCATGTTCAGATCTCGTCTTGAGTGGCTCATCTTACCCACTCCCTCCTACATTGACTAGTTTGTGAAGATATGATGTAAAAACTGAAATCTGTTACCCTCAATCTCCAGTCTGATGGGTTTGTCGAAGTGCATCTCTGGAGCGTCAGACTTTATTCCACAGAAATAAAGTCCTGAATCTGATTCTGTTACTCCAGAAATAGTTAAAGAGACTCTGGTGACCCAACTGTCTGCTGTTATTTCCATGCGATTGCTGTTTGGATTGTAGTTGATCAGGAGTTTTCTCCCGTTTTTGTCCTTCTCAGCAGAAATCAGCAGAACGAGCTCTTCAGATCTGAGATGATACCAGGCAACTTCATATCTGTTTCTCATGCTGCAGTTCAGAGTGATGTCTTCTCCAATCCGAACTCTCACATCAGAAGATCCTTCAACTGACAAATCTGGAGAGACATTGATAAACACACATTCTTTTAGACTGTTTATGGTTATTGTATTTGAGATTGATATGTTAATTTCATGAATGCTTGAAATAGAATATATTTACCACTGGATGTGATTTGCATAATCCAACAAGAAAATACACAGAAGAAAATGACTTTCTCCATTGTGTCTGTTGTTAAGGGTGTTGAACAAACTAAAGGTTTAAGATCAATGCAGAGACACTTAAACCACAGTTCCACTTCCATCAGAGAAATATAAAGCATTGAATAATAGTCTCTTAATAGATCAAGTGTTGCAACTTTCGTATTTGTACTTTTCCCCTTATAATAAACATTATGAATGCTGTTGTTGTTTTTATGGTAACCTGTGCACATCTTTTAACATCTCAAAAATGTGTTATATGTGGTTTACTTTAGCTTGCAAAGACACTTGGTGAGCAAAACTTGACTATAAGTGTGTGTAGATTTGTGAGTCCATGATCATAAATATTACAGGTTTCATACAAGTTAAGCTCTATTCTGGGAGATTAATTCATTATTTTGACCAGATTACATAAAAAGTTCTTTACAAAAATGTACAAACACAAATGATGTCTCTTCTCGGTTCACGTCACTGCATTACTGCACATGTGTTTTCTGAAGTACTGAAGGAGGAAGTCTATGTTTTCTGAGGTAATGTAAGACAGGAAGCTTACGCTGCAATTCTGAAAAGGTGAAAAACATCAGTGATGAAAGGAAAGATGCTCAAAACTGTTAAAGCAGGCACTTATTTATTATGTTACGCATTTAAATACAGACGGGAACAATAAACTGCATAAATTGACCATATCAACAGTTCATTTCCCTCTTATACCCTGAGCAAAGCAATACTGAGCAACAGAAAACAACTGAATGAAAACAAAAGGACCATAAATTTAAACCTATCCCAACAATACTCAACATGATGAACTGATTCTGACAGATACTGTAGACATTAGCATACTGAAATGATGAAGACATGTCTAATTCACATAGTTTTAAAGGGATTACCTTAGTACTAGAGAGCTGTATCATTCACATTCACTAGATCTACAATAATCAACATTTCACAGATCACATACAGCTTGATCTGCAATATCCCATCAAAGCAGAATAGAGCAAAACCACAATATCTGTCCTCAGAAGACATGACTGCTCACATTTGGACATATTAGATGATCAAAAACTTCACAGTCACAGTGAGGTAATGAGGACAGCAGAAAACACACACTATTAATCCATCTGGTTTATACAAAAGGAGTGTAAAGTCCATCAAACACTGTGCTTCTCTTGGCTTCTGAGCACCATATACGGCTCTGCATAATGTTTAGAGCGGCTAAAGTTCATCTTTATACCTGAAAATTTTGTTTTTCCTGAGTTTGAATATCTTCAAAATTCCATTTCATATAAAAATAGGTCATTAAAATCCAACAAAATATTACAGTCAAAATTTTATCAAAAGTGGTTTACAACACATGTAAAAAAAAAAAAAAAAAAAAAATTGTTCATTTTTTCAAAAAGCATAGTTTGACATCTTAAAAAACCCTAGTGGTCAGTTAGAAGCAACAGCGGCAAGGGAAAAAACTCTAAAGATGATTAATATTGGAAAAACAGCTTGGCAGGAACACAGACTCAACTCTTCCTCATCTTTACACTTATTTAAAGACATTTATATAAAGAAAACATACTAAGTATTTTCTTCAAGACCTTCACTGTTAGGCACATATGATATCTCGATATTTTCTGGGATTTTGTTGATAACGATAATATGACGATATTTGTCGGAGAGTTTTTGTGCTGGTTTGTCTTGACTGGTTTAGCACTGTAAAAAAAGAAAAGTTGACTTAACTTAAAGTTATAAGGCAACTTGCTGCTCAGATTTTTTGAGTTGACTCAACTAACAGAGTTTACTCAACTGGAGATGTTATAGTTGAGTCAACTCAACTATAGAGATGTTTTAGTTGAGTCAACTCAAAAAAATCTGTGCAGCAAGTTGCCTTATAATTTTAAGTTAAGTCAACTTTTCTTTTTTTACAGTGAGGCCTGACTGACTCAACTTTTATTCTTCATATATCAAGCTGATATTTTCTCCCTTAAAATTGATTTCCAAGGGTTTTTCTTTTCTTTACATGGATATTTTCCTAACCTAGATGCATGCATCATCTTTTATGACAAATTATTTTATTTAATCAATAATTTCAGTTAGAATATTAAGACACAATCGGATGAAATCAGTATCAAGAAAGCCCATCTTTGGCACAGAAGCTGCATCTGAAGAGGCATTTAGATTTACACTGGTGTTTACACTGTTTAATGCTGTTAAATCGATCAAAATATTCACTCATCAACGAAACGTCACTGAGCTTCGGCCACAACGGTTCTGCTGTGAAACTTTCATTTGTGAAATAGAGCAAAAAACAGATGTGCTTAAAGGGGTCATCGGATGCAAAATTCACTTTTATATGGTGTTTGCATATAAATGTGTCTCTGCAGTGTGTAGACACAACCACCACACAATGAAAAATTTACTCCTTTTTCTTTAATCCTCAAAAAGCCTAAACACTCTCAATAATCAAGCCGTTTGGATTTTCTGAGCACCATGACCTATTATGTCCTGTATTAGCATATTTCCTGTATTAACATATTTCCCATATTAGCATATGTCCACCCTCAGACATTTGTACACTACGGAGCCCCTAAACTTGGGACGTGTTGGTGGAAAAAATTTAGGATGGGATAAAAAAAAATGTTTTTTTCTTTTTTGCATTCCCACGCAAAACCTGTTGTGAGCTCCTCTTGTTTAATGTCTCGCTGGCAGTGTTTCAGAGCTACGTACGTTAATGTAGCGTTTCAGTGTTTGAACTTGGACTCAAATATAAAGGAAGTTTTGCGTATATAAACAAATATATATGGGGGGGGGGGGTGAGCAGTTGCTCATTATCATTTAAAGAGACATGCACTGAAACGGGTCGCTGTGGACAGAGCTGTTTTTGAGGAGGTAAAAGGGTGTTGTTTTACACAAACATTGAGGAGTTTTAACCAAAGTATGTAACAAACTTTACATGAACACCCTAAAGAATCACACCAACTTGTGTAAAATGGCCATCCGATGACCTCTTTAACTATATTATATATATATAAATGTAAGACTCATACAGGGGTATTTTTTTGCATATCTTGAATTCCAGGGTCATTCTGACTGTATTCTGCTAGTCTACATCACACAGTGAAAGTGTGCACTATCAAGGCCTGTTTTTTCAAAATGAGTGACTCAATAATGTCTGATTCCACATCATTAAACAATAATAATTCAATAATTCTGATATTATTGAAGATGATATGGATCACACAGCTGCAGATATTCAGTATGTTGACAGAATCCTCTGTAAAACTGTTGACTCTGAAGGTGAATTACAAGTCTCTGGATGTTCTGGACCACTTTACAGTTTAATCTCGCTCCGCACGGGCCCTCGGGAGAGATTATTATAGGCCCTCAGGAGAGATTATTATAGGCCTGCATCCTGATCCGGCGGCGGCGAGTAAAATCTATTCAGACACTGGTGTTTCTTGATGACAAAGACAATCACACCCACCAGAGCCAGCAGAATCACAGGCAGTCCAACACTCCAGAACCAATACACTGCAGCTGGAAGGAGGAAGGTGGGAAGAGAACTTTTTTAATGCTTTTTTAATCTCACTGCATAAAGTGTAACTCTCGCCAAAATGCAACCTAGGGTCTTTTTGTTGATCTACCCGAGGAAAACTTTCATTTGAAAGCATAATTAGGATGGAAACGCCACTTTTAAGTTTGACCGTATTTTCATTTTCGGTCAAATTGCCTTTGTGAATGGGAGTGAATGGGGCACGACTATGATAGCATTAAAAATCTTTATTTTTAAAACACTAAGAAGGCTCGACACAACACGAAACTGTGCTGGAAGTATCACCAGGGGCTCTACACATGAACTCCAGCATTGAGAACAGTGTTTGTGTACACAGAGTTCACTAAAAAGAAAGATTTTGAACAACTGTCTCTGTGTCCGCCGGCATTTTGACAGTCTGACTCTGAATTTTAGTATTGTTTCTTATTTAAGCATCCTTTTTCAAATACAAGGTCAATATTGATTTTCACTAACGACAAAACAACAAATTATCCGTGAATTTATATGGAACGACGCTTTAGGAGCTTTCCATCTTTACTCTCCTCCCTGTTACGTTGCATTCGGAGATCGACTATTTTTGACTGACAAAATGCTGGCTTGTTCAAAATCTTTCTTTTTAGTAAACTCTGTGCACACAAACACTGTTCTCAATGCTGGAGTTCATGTGTAGAGCCGCTGGTGACACTTTAAAAATAGCGATTTTTGATGCTATCATAGAAGTGCCCTATTCACTCCCATTCAAAAGGCAATTTGACAGAAAGCGAAAATATGGTCAAACTTAAAAGTGGTGTTTCCATCCTAATTATGCTTTTAAACTAATGTTTGCCTCGGGTAGATTAACAAAAAGACCCTAGGTTGCATTTTGGCGAGAGTTACCCATTAAAGATTTCGTAAAGCTCTCAATGCCTCCTGTTCTACTTACTATGTTCAGGGTCATCCGTGCGTTCTCCTGATGAGCCGGAGTCTGTTCTGGATTCTGTAGAGGAGATTAAAAGGTTAAGGCCACGATATACTTCAAGCGAAATCGAAGAACGAACTGATGTGACGTTATTTTGGACAAAATCAGGCCGAGTTCGAAACAGCTTGCCAAAGTGAACCTTCTGGAAAATTCCGCTTCGGCTGGTAAACACCTTGTACTGCCATTGGTGCGTGGGGATTACATAATATATACAGTCAAACCAAAATATATTCAGACACCTTCAACATTTCTCACATTATCACAGTTTATTCGCTATAGTTTAGAAAATGGTAATAAAATATGACAAGAACTCAAGAGTTAAACTGTGTCAGAACAAATTCATCTTGATAATGTCATATAACTTTGAGCCAAACATGCTCAACAAAGTGTCTGAATCGTTTTTGGTCCCAAATCTGTATAAATGTCACTGGTAGTCACTGTATGAAGAATGTTTGTGTATAATATGTCACAGTTTACTTTATTTAGCTATCCTCACTTACATAAATTAACTATAGTGTCCTGCACACACTAGTAAAAATAGTCGGAATAATTTTTGGTTTGACTGTATGTGTGCGCCTTCTTTCACGTGAAAATCTTTTCTGGCTCATTTGGCCTGTTCAGTGAGACGTCTGCGAGTGAAAACATGAAGACACTGGAGAGCTGCTTTATAGTAGAAAATTAAGTTGTACTTCTAATGAAACGAGACAGACGCTGTTTTTCATGTTTAATATGGTAACGCTGCTTGATTTTAAGCAATCTATTGTGTGATATATAAATAAATGTGACATATACCGTTACTGTAGTGCCGTAGAGCTCGTGCAAACGTAACCACATTGCAATGATCAGATGCAATACTTATGCTTTATTAAAAATGCTTGCTGTTTTCTCAATTTTGTTGTGTGTTTATTGTTACTGAAAGGAAAGCGCGCAGCACATATTCATATATTCATATAAACGCTGCTCTCAGCCGTGTTGGCGTCAGATGTTCGATAACAGTATATCGCTCCTCACGCATTATAAACTTCGTTTGACCCCTAAACGAAGAACGAAAAAGAACTTTGCCGTGAGTATATCAGGAACTTCAGTCATATAATTTACCATTTGCTGTTCAAATCGTGATGAATAAACCTCAGCTGTAAAATCAGCTCAAATATCTCTCCTCATCCACTGATCTTCTCTCACCTGTGACTGAGACTGTGATCAAGGTTTCTCCTTCAGAGTCCAGAACTCTGTATGTTCCAGTGTCATTGGCTGTAAACTCATTAATGGTCAGATTTCCATCCTGATCAGTCAGTCGAACACTGTTGACCCCGTGACCTCTCGTCCACACCTCTGTCCAGCCTTCACTAGAGTTTCTCTCCACTTTATAGGCGTTGGACAACAGAACATTCATCTTTACTTTCTCGCCTTTCTTCACAGAAATATCATCTAAGGAGAAACAGAAAGACACTTTACCCTCAATTATTGTTATAATGGTGTCAGTCAGGCAAGGCCATAAACACATATATAGATTTAAGTGGAACAAATGCAATCTGTGGTATAATATTCCAATATTCCAATGCAAGACATTGTAATAACCCAGTGGTTCTCAACTCCAGTCCTCGGGACCCACTGCTCTGCATATTGTGTATGTCTCCCTTATTTAACACACCTGATTCAGATCATCAGCTCGTTAGGATAGACTCCATGAACTGAACTGAGTGGCTGTTTCTCAATTCCAAGAACGCAGAGAACGGACTTGTGTTCTCGTGGAGACCGGTCTTGCCAAGCTTCCTTGGAAGAACGAACTCGGAACCGGCCGCAATGACTTCTGGGACACCAGGCGAGTACTAGCTCAAGTCTGCATTCGATGCATCCTCGGTATCAAGAACACATCCGGGTTCTTTCATGCGTCCTCTGTACTTGCGTTCTTGAGAATTGGGTCTGAACTTCGACGGTTAATGATGACGTAAAACGAGAACACAAGGACGCAAGATCGCTGAAGAACGCATATTGAGAAACACCCAGTGTGTCAGATAAGAGAGACATCCAAAATGTGCAGAGCAGTGGGTCCCGAGGACTGGAGTTGAGAACCACTGTAATAACCCATATTGGAGATGACTAAACTGAATAAGCGATATGTGACACATTCAGTGTCTCTGATTACAGGAATTCATGGAATACCAACACAATCACTGAAGGAAAGCTGATGGTTTGATCAGTTTTGACTTTACCATGAATTTGAAGATGGTACGTCCTGATTTGTGGCTCCAGAGTATTATTGTAATGGACTCTCAGAATGTATTTCCCAGCGTCACTGAAGATCAGATCCTTGATGATGATGTCACATGATCCTTTTTTAAACGCTTGTCCACTACAGTTTTTATTCTCACAGACAAGGATGTTTTTTGACAGTCTGGTTAAAATAACATGAAAAATGTCTCTGGCCTCAATATTACAGGGCAGGGTGGCGTTTTCTCCTTTTTGTCCCGTCACATGTATAGAGATGTTTCCTACAGTGGTGGTTTCTGCAAATACAGGCAATATAAATTAATCATCTCACTTTCTTAGCTTGTTCACCCATTAAAACAGTATTTCTTATTGGCCTTTGCAAGCAAACAGACAAATGACCTGGAGTGAACTGGATTAAGTCTGGATGTGGGATATGATAATGTAATATGCTGGGGAATTTCCACCATCAACCAAAGTCTCTTGGCTGAGTGACACGACAGAGACACAATACGACTACAATAACTCCTGGAACTGAAGATCAAGCATTGCTACAATTTATAAACAAATATGATACTGACCTCTATATTTGATAAAGCTAAACAGCAGAAGCAGATTCAACCATCTGAACCTGATGAGAAAACAGAAGAGCAGGTTATGTCACAGATACAGGCTAATAATCACAAAGACATTTATACAGGGATAAAACGCTTTCCTGAGCGGTAAAATATGACTGTCTGAATATTTAACATGTGCATCTTACATGATAAAAATGACTAGCCTAATAAGAAACATCACACTATAAACATGAATCTTTGCTTTAATAAATTGTCCATGTGTAATACTGAAAATGATTAGTCAAACTCAATACACAAACAACACGCTTTAGAAATTCAGAGATAATCTAATAATTATATTAATAACCCCACTAGGCTAATGACAATCATTATCATTATCACAGTAACGGATATGTTCATCGTAAACCTGTCGACGCATTTCCGCATCAATAGCGCGATTAGACAACTAGACTTTACTAATAACAAAAACACACAGACGGGATACTGTAAAACATGAAAACTTACATGATAAATCTGCTTGAGTCTTTTAATCAGGCGTCAAAACGGCATTAATTATTGCAAGATTAGCGGTGACAAGGAAAGAAAAATGAATGAAAACAAATTTGATAGTAATATCTCGTCTCACACGAGCTGATTCTCGGTCACGTGTCTTACAGTAAGTGAAAACACAACACAGCAGAAAAGGCATTCCTTCATTCACTGACGTTATACTACGCTGCTTATATTTTTTCTGAATAGCCTAACGTTAAATTTTAAAAAAATCTTGTTGTGGAGTGAGGGGAACTAAAATAGCCAAGACTATAGCTATGTTTTTAGTAAACATTTCACTTTATTAGCCTTTTTCTGGATGTAATGCTAAAATTAGACTTATGCGCTACATATAGGCCCATTTGTTTTGTTTTGTTTTTTCTGTCAAAAACACAATATTATATTTATTTACCATGCTGCAAACTTTTTTAAATATTCTGAAAAATTGCTTGAAAAGTAAGCCGTGTCTGTTTTGTCATTACGCGTTAGTGTTCAGCTATCCAAATGTTTAAAAATAATAATATTTCCACATATCCACTGAGCTTCTCTCACCTGTGACTGTGATCAAGATTTCTTCTTCATAGTCATATTGACTTCTAAGCTATGTTTTACATGTATGTAGAGTTGGGTGTCATCAGTAACAGAGGTACAGTACGACACACCAAATTTACTCATAATTGATCCCAAGTGTAGCATGTATAATGAGAATATCTATCCCTGCCGAGGATAAATGAGCGCCTAAGCTAACTGAAAAACTTCTATTAGGCCTAGATAAGAATGACTGGGACCGTTTGAGTACCGTACCTGTGATACCAATCAAACATTCCAGCCGAGATGAAAGAATCCTGTGATCTACAAAGTCAAAAGCCAAGCTGAAGTCTAATAGCACTAAAGCCATTATAGTGTCTTCAGCACCTGTAGTTATTAAAATATAATTAAAAACTTTTAAAAGAGCAGACTCAGTGTTGTGAAGGGTTCAGCCAGACTGAAAAATATCAGAGACGGAATGAATGTGCAAGTAATTCAGCAACTGTATAAAGACAGATTTTTGGTGACTTTTAGATAGAAATGGCAGGTTGGAAATTGGTCTATAATTTGCATATACATAATGATTCGGTGGTGGAAACACAGAATTCAGCGGAGAGTGAGGATCCAAATGAAGTTTATAATCAGTATAAATAGTATAATCCAAAGTCATAGTCCATACCAGTCATTCAAGATTACCAATGAGAGTGCCCATCATTACCACCAGAGGGCACTCCACATCAGACTATTGTCATTCCCTGATGAAACTACATTTCCCATAACTCTCTGCCTGGACTCATCATCCCTGATTGCATCCAAAGGTTGAGAATCCAAATGCAGGCAGTGGTCAAAATCACAGGGTAATCAGTCCAAACATTGACAGGGCACAGGAACACAGACGAACAGAGAGATGATGCATTTAAATAGACAGAGTCATGATATGATTAACAAGACTGAAACCAGTAAACTAATATTGAGCATTGTCTATGGAGACAGTGAGGGACGAGGCCGCATCTGCTGGAACAGAAGGGCACCGCAGCTGACAGATGTAACATTGAGTCATTTTGACTTATGGCATAATTAATTATACATTCTTAAATCATAATTTTGACTTTTCAAATCATAATTCCAACTTTTTATCTCATATTTATGACTTTTAAAGTCATAATATTTATGCATGATTTGTGATTAAAATTATGGTTCAAAAGCAGCAATAGTAGTTGCCAAAAACATACAATACTAAAATACGATGACAATGTTTTGAGTGTTACTGGATTGCATAATGACGCCTGTATGTTTTACAGCTTACCACCATATATTTAATAAAAGTGATATTATGCAAATGCACCAATTTAGATCTACAAGACACCAAAATAGTACAGGTGGTAAATTAGAGAGTGAGATGGTAAATCACTGTAAGTGTTGAGTGCCACATGCGGCTCTTCGTAATGTTCAGAGCGACTGAAGCTTATTTTAAACAAGATCCTGGATCATTTCTGATCACAACAGTTAGCAGCAGATTTCAGCTCATGCTCCTGCTTTATGAATCTGTCGCGGTGTGATACAGCTTCAGTTTTATTTTTTAAGTAAATGCAACAGAAGTAAACTCTTGAAACATCCTCTATTTCACCATATTAGAATATATATATTTTAAAAAACGCAAAAATGCATATATATACACACAAAAATATGCATACCAACAAAAGTATTACTTACAAATTTTGTTTCATTTGTATAGTTAAATACAAATACACACAGTTGTCATAAAATCTCTACACAATTAAATCAATCTGGCTGGAATACAATGACTTTTGACCCGATTTACAGTCTGAGTGAGTGGACGGTAGCCTACACTGTAAAAAAAAAAAAAAAAAAAAAAAAATCACCTTGCAAAATGTTCTTCAAACAAATGAAAAGTAGCTTGAACAAAGTCAGTTTATTATCTTGCATGAACTAAATAAGAATACTCTAAACATGTTGACCTTACTTATGACCTTACTTAACCTTGACCTTAAGCTTACCTTATTTAAGTTTAAATGTTGTCCAACTGCAGCATGAAAAAAAAATGTGGTAAAATATTGTTAAAATATTATTATTGCTTTGCATTTACTGGCTTAATTAATGCTGCTGCTGTGGTTATCACTGTAGTAATGTTCATTTCATGTAGTTTGCTTTGGAAATCAGACATGGAGATGAAAGATTAAGGATTGCAGCTGCGTGCAGCTAAATCACAGGCGTAACTATCGGTAAGCAGGGTAAGCGGTTGCTTACGGGCCCGGACCAATCAGGGGCCCGCCCGCGTTACTGGAAGATATTGATTGACAGCCGGGTCCCCCAATCGCATTTGACTATTTTTAGTCTGATCGCATTTTAATTTTTTGCGAATTGATTTGAATAAATAATGACAACAACATATTTGACTGATCATTAAATAAATGTTTGAAACGAACAATGATGAATTTGGTGTAATTTGTTTCGAATTGGGACTGGGGAATCCCCGGGTGAACATGTGCATTGCGTGCAAAACAGTAAAAAACGTTGAACTTGAGACAGATATGGAGTCGTCAAATTTTAAACACAAAAGTGGCTTTCAAAAGTGCAAACGAAAAGAGGAATTTGATAAATTAATTAATAAATTACCAAAAATAGGAAGCTTCTTTAAAAAGATGACACAGGGGGAGATCGAGATTGAGATGGAGCAAGAGAGTGAAGCGAGTAAAGCACCTGAAGCGATTGCGAATGCCCGTGCACGCTATCTGGATCTTAATGATATGATCGACAACTTCGCAAAGCCCGGAAAAAAAATGCAGCTATAATGTAAGTGAGCATCTTTTTTTATGTATTTGGACCTAGGCCTATGCCATGTGTATATAGCAGTGACAGTAACATTGTGTTATTATGGTGCGCCGTCACCAGCAGTTTTTTTTGTTTTGTTTTTTGGTGCGCGTAGCGTCATCACGTGTTGTAGTAGGGGGGCCCGCTTTGATAATCCTGCTTAAGGGCCCGGTGTTGGCTCGTTACGCCACTGAGCTAAATGAAAAATAATCTGTAGTTGCCATAAGAATTTTTAAGTTCATAAGACTACCTGTTATTTATTAGATAAACAAAAGTATTTAAACGTACAGTATGGGATTTTTTCTCCACTAGGGGTCGCTAACCTATTTACAATAACAAAGGCGTAGTTTGATGACGCAACATTTGCTAAGAATTATGGATCTTGTCGTCAACGTCAAGCCGGCCGATCTAATAATGTTAATGGATGACTGAATACATCAATGCTTTTATCATGACTGTGATATGAAGCAGTTCGGGATTGCTAAGAGACAGCTATCAGCTCCACACGCGACGCGAGTCCCGCGGATATAAAAGGAATATGGACATTTCATTCTACCGAACTACACGCAGAATTACTACTCACAGGTCAGTTTATTAGACAAATTAAACTTGTGAGGTAACGCAGCGCTGTTTCACTTGGTCTAACATTACACTAGCACACTAAACTGCATTTGAATGTGTTGAAATGTATGTGTTAGTCTGTCTGTATGAGACTAGCAGTAAGCTAGATCAACATTAGAATAACATACAGATCATATTCTGACATTTTATCATTGTTGAACTATATAACATTGATTAGTTTTATGTAAATGTGCTCACCTGTTTAATAAAGTACATGTAGGAGCGGTCGAAGTCTCGGACGTGGAGCTCTCGTTTATATACTGTCTATGGGAGCTCTCGGCATCTCGAAAACACCGCGCTGATATTGATTCTCGTTTTAGTTCTCCTTTTTTATCCAAAGTCTGCTTGCCATGGTCCATAATGTTTGAACGAAACAACAACAGCGTGCAGATAGACATTGCGAACTACAGTGGTCCACGTCTGTCGTCTTGGTTACTATCAGAGGGCTCTGGTTACCATGGCAGCACGAGCGGAAACCAGGGACAACGCGGATATGACGCCATTGACGGCGACAAAACGGAAATAAAGAAACGGTCCGTGTCTTCGAATTAAATTCAAATTTCTCCTGGTTTGAAAGTTGTTGGAAACAGTCGGGATAATGTAAGTACACAACTAAAAAAAATATATAACATATAGTGATTTTTGCTATTTTTAAAGCAAAAAAGTTACATATTGTGCCTTTAAGATGACTTTAATTTTAGCAAATTAGTTGAGTTAACTTAAAAAGTTGAATGTGATAGGTTGCCTTATTTGTTTTTAAGTTAGTAAAAAAAAAAAAATACACAATGTAGTCGTTGCTGAAGTCCGAGCCAGACTGCAGGATTGAGCTGAGAGATCTCACAGAAAATCTCATAGTGTATTATTGACAGATTTTTTTAAGCTTAATCAGGGAATAATTATATCCAGTTGGAGGAGATCAAACGTGTTTTATATTTTGAGATAATTTTAGAACGCATTGTTTTCATATGTTGTGTGTCTGGTAAAGAGTTACATGTTTCTGCCTGAGTGTGTTGAGCTCGGAACGATGTACAAAGTCTAGTAGTGTGTGATGTCCAGTTTTTTAACCATTTAAGGCAGCAAGTGTATGATTCATAGTGTTTTAAAATATGTGAAGATGTTGTGTTGTGGATTCCAACCTTCCTCAATCCATCGTCAAGTCACATATATTTCTAGAGCTTTTGACAGAACAGATTGTTAGTTTCAAAGCAGTCAGATCAATAATTCTGTTGAATATTTATACAGATCAAATAGAAATAAACAAGAAACTTAAATAAGAAACTATATTAAATAAGTATATTAATAAATAAATATATATATATATATATATATATATATATATATATATATATATATATATATATAAATGCTTTCCTAACTCTTTAGAGACAATTGTTGATATTCAATAAAAACTATAACTCTGAGTTCAACAAAGAGGATTCAGTCACTATAGTCCAAATCTTTAACTATAGGCCACTTGCAGAAACAAATCGAATCTTGGTGTATTATATTTTGTTATATTGTTATATATCGTATTGTTATATTGACATTTATATATTGGAGAAATATGTAGACAGAATCCTCTGAAGATCTGTTTAGTGCTCAAGGAAAATTACAAGTGACCTCATCAGAATCTTCCAGCAAACCTCAACACAATTTGAACTGCCAAAATCACTATATATGCAATAACTATTGTAATCACAAAAATCCCATTCACTTTATCTGGCCAGCTCGAGAGTTTTCGATGAGGATGGGGTGAAGCTGGGAAGAGAGCACAAATTTTACATTTTTAAACTCACTGTTCAATAGTTTTTTAAAACAGCCTATTACTTTACTGTTCTTCTGTGTTACCTTTGTGTTCTCCTGTGGAGCCAGATTCTGTACAAGACATGAAACGATTAGTCATACAGTTTAACTCCGTAAGAGAAAAACTCAAGCTCATGATGTATTAAATAATAATATTTCTCCTCATCCACTGATCTTCTCTCACCTGTGACTGAGACTGTGATCAAGGTTTCTCCTTCAGAGTCCAGAGCTCTGTATGTTCCAGTGTCAGTGACTGTAAACTCATTAATGATCAGAGTCTCGTCACTGACGGTCAGTCGATCACTGTTGACCCCGTGACCTCTCGTCCACACCTCTGTCCAGCCTTCACTAGAGTTTCTCTCCACTTTATCAGCGTTGATCAACAGAACATCCAACTTCAGATCCTCTCCTTTCTGCACAGAGATCTCATCTGAGGAGGAACACACACATTCATCATTAATCATTATTATAATGGTGTCAATCAAGCAAGGCCATAAACAACTATTTAGGATCAAAGGGACCAAATGTAATTGAAAAGCCTCTAAGAATCAACTAATCTAAATATTAGATATATTAGATATTTTGACCCTGCATGCAATACCAAAATTCATTTTTTTTTTTTACATTATCAGGAAATACAGAAAGCACAGGCTGATGGTTTGATCAGTTTTGACTTTACCATGAATATGAAGATGGTATTCTGTGGTTTGTCGCTCCAGCTTTGTCTGATCATTAGTGTAACGGACTCTCAAAATGTATTTCCCAGCGTCACTCAGTTTCAGATCCTTGATGATGATGTCACATAATCCTTTTTTAAACACTCGGTCATTTTCACTCTTACATTCTTCAGTCTCACAAACAGGGATTTCATCTGCCTGATGGAATAAACGAATATGAGTAATGTCTCTGTCCTCAGATTCACATGTCAGGGTGAGGTTGCCTCCTTTTGTCCCTGACACAGGTTTAGTGGATGTTCCTACAAACACAGACAGAATAAAATCCATTCAATGCAAAGTATCAATACTAAATAAATCAATGTTCTGCCTATTCTCTGTAATCAATGTCATCATTAAATATTCTCATTTTAGTCAAATAAAATATATAACTGAAGGTATTAAGGAGCCAGCAATATTAGCTGTGCCACACTTCAAATGTTGATGACAATAGTATAAAGCTGTATCACATGTGTCAGTGCAGATGTAGTGAATTATGTTCACAACAGAGCAATTGAGGAATTGCATAGAGAGGTAATCATGGTGTGTGATGATGTAATATACTGAGAAATTCCCATCATTAATCCACGAATGTCAAGCAAAGACAATTTGGTGCAAAAGAGAAAAATTTACTAAACTCTGGAACTGAAAATGGAAGATTGTTACAATTTATAAAGAAAAATGATACTGACCGCTATAATTGATAAAGTAAAACAGCAGCAGAAGCTTTGAAAACCTGATGATAAAAACAGAAGAGCTGGTTTATGTCACAGATACAGACACATTTATACAGGGATAAAACGCTTTCCAGAATTGTAAAATATTGCAAAACAATGAGAATAAGAAACATCAAACTATAATCGGAATCGTTTAATAAATTATTCCAGTGTAATACTGAAAATGATCAGTCAAACTCAATAAACAAATAGGCTTTAGAAACTCACTAACAATCTAATAAAATATTAATATAGTGGAGGGTGGTGTCCGGCAGTGGTCCATATATTAAGGCACATAGTCAATGATGAATGACTCAATATTTATTTATTTTTGTCAATAAAATTGCTATGCTTTCTGTGCTGCTCGGTATTTGTTTAATATTCACGTAAATGTGCTTCTTTGTCAGGTTTTCTCAAGGCTTGTGAATGAGGCAGGTTGATATGAAGGCAGATGGTATTGCTAAAAGTTCAGCAACACTCTCAAAGATGTAATCCCGTGTAAGAAGAGTGTGCAGACATGCAATGATGAGGCGATATGAAAATAAAACGGGACATCGACTTGGAGATGAAATGGAGTCTGTTGTCATCGATGAGAGCAACTTCCGCCATAAATGAAAGGTATTCTATAAGTATTAAGATGAAACTATCTTGTTTTGTTTGTGTTGCATTCTGCTACTACTCAAACTCAAATGCAAATATGCTCTATATTTGTGTTCCATTATATAAAATGTCACTGTGCTTGTGACTGGCCGCACATGACGCACTGCGCCAATATGAAAATAGGGCCCTTAGGGTCAGGTTATATGACTATTATGATATTGATGGTGAATTGAAGTGTCAGATGTTAAGAACATATGCTGTTTTCACAGTATGCTCGTGGGAGAATAGTTGGTTTTTGGGATGCTTGGAGTAAAAGAAAGGCATCAAAGACCTATCCTGAGGCTGGTCAAGAAGAGGTCCCGGCACCATGTGATTCCCTTTATTGGTGAAGCATGTGCAGCCTGGGACATTAATCCTTAGTGACGAGTGGAGAACATATAGGGGTGCTCTCACCAATTAGACCTACTGGCTTGGAAACAAGCATAAGAAAGGATTACTTGTGTAGCCCTGTACAAAATTCCTATAAGTTACAGAGTATAAAAGATCATTAACAGTGTAACACAAAAAAATAAAATAAAATAAAAGTTCATAAATAGAGTTCATGTTAGTTAAAGTTGGTTAAAAGGTGTGCTGGTTAAAAGTATAAATATAATATGTAGAGTTTAATAAATAAGACTATTTTCAGTTAAAGATAAATTCATATAAAAGTCTTTAAGTTTCATCTGAGAGAAAAGTAGAGAAGAAGAAGCTGTGTTTATCTGTGTAACCTAACCTGTTACCTGTCACATGTCAATCATTTAATTCCTGTTTTGCTTTTGGTTGTGTTAATACTTGAGCCAATCAGAGTAACATCACTGTGTAAGGGGCGGGATTAGTGGGACAGGTTTGTGTGAGGAGTGGTGAGCACGCATGAGGAAAGAGGACAGACGCTAATGATGAGAGAGCTAATGAAGGAGGCATCGTGGTGTGGGAAGCATTAATGTTTTGTTATGAAGGTCGACTACTCGTTGGTCCTGACAAAAAACTTTGGTGTGACCTGCAAGAGGTGAATATGATTGTGTATGCCTGTAATTTTGTGCTATATCGAACTGTTATAGTTAAGAGACTGGATGTATAACGTGGTTAGCGACATGCTAGCTAGCGGTAGCATTCTGTGCCAATGTGCTCATATGTTGTAGTTTTAGCATTGTGATATCTCTAAAGCTAAAGCAAAGCTAACGCTAATTCAATAAGAGATAGTGTTTGATAATGTGGCTCAATTCAGATAATATGCTCTAAGGAGACGGACGTTGGTGAGACAGAGAAAGAGAGAGAGACGGGTTTCCAACCGAAGGCCCTGCTGTTTCTGCCCTTCTGTTCTGCGTGCCCTGCTGCCGGGCCGTGACTTTTTGTGCTGTGCTTCTTCCTTTGCCATTACCTGTGCCATTACCATCACCATTACCATCGCCATTACCATTGCCTTTGTTGTACTGACTTAACCTGGATTCGTGAGTACTAACATTCACATGCACGTGCATTTTTGTTTATGCTCAGTTCTGAGTGAAGCGGCCATTTCAGTTTTTAGGCCCCACCGCACACAAAGTGTCGTCGAACCAGCGGGGCATGGATTTCTATTATTTTGAAGGTACCCCCGGGCGCCGCCATTGGCTAGCGGACCCCCACCTGCTGTTAGCATCCCATTGACTCCCATTCATTTTGGCGTCACTTTGACAGCGAATAACTTCACATCTGAGGCGTTTAAAGACTTCATTTGTCCATTATTTATTTCTAAAGAAACACGAAAATGTATAAAAGGCTTCATTACCTTGTATCTTACGTTATGGCCCCGTAGAAGCAATTTTTGTAAAAATAGGCTAACGATTGCGTCATAACCACGCGACTCTGTCGCACAGTAGGAAATTACCGTATGGACAGGAGGAGAAGCGCGCGGGCAATCGGGGGGACGTGGAGGCAAAATGACAAAGTAATTAATCAGAACACCTACTAAAAGTTGCTCCTGCTCCTCGCTCATGGACAGCTCCTGCTCACACTCTCCGTCTCTGCAAGTCTCGGAAGGGAATGATTCAGATTTCTCTTGGCACAGCTACTAGAAGACAGACGGTTTGCTCACGTCACATCTACGGCGTCAAGCTCAGTTTGAGTCTGCGCAGTACGCTGGACCCCCAGGAAGTAAGAGCTTCTAATTGGCTTCACTTTGTCTCCGTTGAATCCAATGGGGTCGCTGTGTCCATTTCTTTTACTGTCTATGTGTCGAACAGGCCTGCAACGGGTTTGGACATTTCTCAGAGGGAATAAATAATTGTTTAATTTCAATATAACCACAGAAAGGTTTTCCATTTGGGAAAGTGAAGTTTTTTCTTTTAAGTTTTTTTTTCTTCCATCTCTTTTCATGCCTATGTGATTTGTTTTATTTTATTCTAAGATACATTTATCTTTTATTTCATGTTGTAAATAAATACTTGTGAATATTTTTGCAACTAAAATACAGTTGTGGTGGTCTTTAAGAATAGCCAAGAGTATTACAAATATACATTTATTAAGTAACATACAAAACAAGTTGTATTTCCCTACAACGAGCCCAGTCCCAGTCTCATTGTATTAACCACTCCAGCTTTATTTTCTAACTACATGGGACCTGGGTTACACTTGGTCGTTTATTGAAGGACATTCGGCACCAGTTTCCCTGTTAGACAATAATTGTACCCCTCCTTGAACTGCCACCTTACCGTGGTGGAGGGGTTTGAGTACCCGAATGAACCTAGGAGCTATGTTGTCTGGGGCTATATGCCCCTGGTAGGGTCTCCCAAGGCAAACAGGTCCTAGGCGACGGGTCAGACTAAGAGCGGTTCAAAACCCCTTATGATGCCCAAAAAAAGGAGGACCGTGACGTCGCCCGGTATGGCACAGCCGGGGCCCCACCCTGGAGCCAGGCCCGGGGTTGGGGCTCGTATGCGAGCGCCTGGTGGTCGGGCCTCCCCCCATGGGGTCCGGCCGGGCTCAGCCCGAAGGAGTGACGTGGGGCCACCCTCCCGTGGACCCACCACCTGCAGGAGGGACCGTAAGGGGCCGGTGCTAAGTGGATCGGGCGGCAGTCGAAGGCGGGGGCCTAGACAACCCGATCCCTGGACGCGGAATCTAGCTCTAGGGACATGGAATGTCACCTCTCTGGCAGGGAAGGAGCCTGAGGTTGTGCGTGAGGTTCAGAGATTCCGACTAGAGATAGTTGGGATCACCTCTACGCACGGCTTGGGCTCTGGAACCACACTCCTCGAGAGAGGATGGACTCTTCACCACTCTGGAGTTGCCCATGGTGAGAGGCGGCGGGCTGGTGTGGGTTTGCTTATAGCCCCCCAGCTCAGCCGCCATGTGTTGGAGTTCACCCCGGTGAACGAGAGGGTCGCTTCCCTACGCCTTCGGGTCGGGGATAGGTCTCTCACTGTCGTTTGTGCTTACGGGCCGAACGGCAGTGCAGAGTACCCGGCCTTCTTGGAGTCTCTGGGAGGGGTGCTGGAAAGTGCTCCGACTGGGGACTCCATCGTTTTACTGGGGGACTTCAACGCCCACGTGGGCAGCGACAGTGACACCTGGAGGGGCGTGATTGGGAGGAACGGCCCCCCTGATCTGAACCCGAGTGGTGTTCTGTTATTGGACTTCTGTGCTAGTTACAGCTTGTCCATAACGAACACCATGTTCAAGCATAAGGGTGTCCATCAGTGCACATGGCACCAGGACACCCTAGGCCGGAGGTCGATGATCGACTTTGTGGTCGTTTCATCCGACCTCCGGCCGTATGTCTTGGACACTCGGGCGAAGAGAGGGGCGGAGCTGTCAACTGATCACCACCTGGTGGTGAGTTGGATCCGATGGCGGGGGAGGAAGCTGGACAGACTCGGCAGACCCAAACGTACTGTGAGGGTCTGTTGGGAACGTTTGGCCGAATCTCCTGTCAGAGAGATCTTCAACTCCCACCTCCGGCAGAGCTTCGACCAGATCCCGAGGGAGTCTGGAGATATTGAGTCCGAGTGGACCATGTTCTCCACCTCCATTGTCAACGCGGCCACTCGGAGCTGTGGCCGTAAGGTCTCCGGTGCCTGTCGAGGCGGCAATCCCCGAACCCGGTGGTGGACACCGGAAGTAAGGGATGCCGTCAAGCTGAAGAAGGAGTCCTATCGGGCCTGGCTGGCTTGTGGGACTCCTGAGGCAGCTGATGGGTACCGACGGGCCAAGCGGACTGCAGCCCGGGTGGTTGTGGAGGCAAAAACTCGGGCCTGGGAGGAGTTCGGTGAGGCCATGGAGAAGGACTATCGGCTGGCCTCGAAGAGATTCTGGCAAACCGTCCGGCGCCTCAGGAGGGGGAAGCAGTGCCCTACCAACGCTGTTTACAGTGGAGGTGGGCAGCTGTTGACCTCGACTGGGGATATCACCGGACGGTGGAAGGAATACTTCGAGGATCTCCTCAATCCCGCCGTCACGTCTTCCATTGAGGAAGCAGAGGCTGAGGGCTCGGAGGCGGACTCGTCCATCACCCAAGCTGAAGTCACCGAGGTAGTCAAGAAACTCCTCGGTGGCAAGGCACCGGGGGTGGATGAGATCCGCCCTGAGTACCTCAAGTCTCTGGATGTTGTGGGGCTGTCTTGGCTGACACGCCTCTGCATCATCGCGTGGCGGTTGGGGACAGTACCTTTGGACTGGCAGACCGGGGTGGTGGCCCCTCTTTTCAAGAAGGGGGATCGGAGGGTGTGCTCCAACTATAGGGGGATCACACTTCTCAGCCTCCCTGGGAAAGTCTATGCCAGGGTACTGGAGAGGAGAATCCGGCCGATAGTAGAACCTCGGATTCAGGAGGAACAGTGTGGTTTTCGTCCCGGTCGTGGAACACTGGACCAGCTCTATACCCTCTACAGGGTGCTGGAGGGCTCATGGGAGTTTGCCCAACCAATCTACATGTGCTTTGTGGATTTGGAGAAGGCATTCGACTGTGTCCCTCGCGGCGGCCTGTGGAGGGTGCTCCGGGAGTATGGGGTCCGGGGCCCTTTGCTAAGGGCTATCCGGTCCCTGTACGACCGGAGCAGGAGCTTGGTTCGTATTGCCAGCAGTAAGTCAGACTTGTTCCCGGTGCGTGTTGGACTCCGGCAGGGCTGCCCTTTGTCGCCGGTTCTGTTCATAATTTTTATGGACAGAATTTCTAGGCGCAGCCAGGGGCCGGAGGGGGTCGGGTTTGGGGACCACACGATTTCATCTCTGCTCTTTGCGGATGATGTTGTCGTGTTGGCCTCATCAGACCAGGACCTCCAGCATGCACTGGGACGGTTTGCAGCCGAGTGTGAAGCGGCTGGGATGAAAATCAGCACCTCCAAGTCCGAGGCCATGGTTCTCAGTCGGAAAAGGGTGGTTTGCCCGCTTCAGGTTGGTGGAGAGCTCCTGCCTCAAGTGGAGGAGTTCAAGTATCTTGGGGTCTTGTTCACGAGTGAGGGAAGGATGGAACGGGAGATTGACAGGCGGATCGGTGCAGCTTCTGCAGTAATGCGGTCCCTGTACCGGTCTGTCGTGGTGAAGAAGGAGCTGAGCCGCAAGGCGAAGCTCTCGATTTACCAGTCAATCTACGTTCCTACTCTCACCTATGGTCATGAGCTGTGGGTCATGACCGAAAGGACAAGATCCCGGATACAAGCGGCCGAAATGAGCTTTCTCCGCAGGGTGGCTGGGCGATCCCTTAGAGATAGGGTGAGAAGCTCGGTCACTCGGGAGGAGCTCAGAGTAGAGCCGCTGCTCCTCCACATCGAGAGGGGTCAGTTGAGGTGGCTCGGGCATCTTTTCCGGATGCCTCCTGGACGCCTTCCCGGGAAGGTGTTCCGGGCATGTCCCACCGGGAGGAGACCCCGGGGAAGACCTAGGACACGCTGGAGAGACTATGTCTCCCGGCTGGCCTGGGAACGCCTCGGTGTCCCCCCGGAAGAGCTGGAGGAAGTGTCTAGGGAGAGGGACGTCTGGGCATCCCTGCTTAGACTGCTGCCCCCGCGACCCGGCCCCGGATAAGCGGTAGAAGATGGATGGATGGATGGACAATAATTGTAATTCATTTATAAAACTTTATACATTAAAAGGTGACTCCTTACCCTAAAAGAGATCAAGCTGTTTGTGAAACATTTTTTCTTCTTTTTTTTTTTTTTCTTTTTTGTAAAACAGCTTTATGGTTTTGTAAAGAGTTTTCAGATATACAGGCACTTAAAATAAAGTTCATTGTGTATATACTGAATTCCTTCTCAGCTCTTTCCAGCTGTTGATTTAACTGATTTATACTGTTTAAGAATAAAGCAGTAAAGTTAAGATCAAGGTCCATTTGTGTCCACAGTACATTGTTTGCAAAGGCTTGAACTTTCATGTTCATATTCATGTCATTTCACAGTTATGACATTGTTCATCAGTGTTTCAAAGCACCAAGTCACCACTTTAGTTGAGGGGCCACACACGATAATGATGACTGTTAATGATGTTAATGTTAATGTATTTGAATGCCAACAGAATTCGTATGTTATGTGCTGTGATTGGCCAATTTTGGGGTCTGTCCATTTACCTGCAGGCTATGAGAAGACATGAACATGCTTGGAAACTCAGATCATAATTCAGAAAAAACAATTCTCACATTAATTGATATACTGTTCTAGCCTGTATGCATGCATTAGATAATGTGGATTTTTGTACATTCCTTTAATAATTCGAAGAGTAGTCCTGCATGCATGAATTAATGCTTTTTTATGCATGAATTCATGATGATTCATGTACCATAACCATAGCTTTATCCACAATAAAAAAAAAGCACCTTGGAGAAACTCAACAGCAGTGCAAACTATGAAAAGACAATGCAGAAAAGCAGAGCGCATGTGGCGGAAGACTAAACTTGTAGTCCATTATAACATCTACAAAGACAGCCTTCATGCTTTCAATATGGAACTAGGCAAAGCTAGACAGACTTTCTTCTCAAATATGATAAACAGCAATTTAAACAACACACGCACTCTTTTTGCTACTGTAGAGAGACTGACAAACCCCCCAAGCCAGATTCCCAGTGAAATGCTGTCAGAGAACAAGTGCAGTGAGTTTGCTTCTTTCTTCTCTGAGAAAATCAATAATATCAGAAAGGTGATCAGTACATCCTTGAGTTGCACTGAGGTCAGACAGATCAAACCACCTGAGAAAGTAGTTACTATGTCTGACTTCAAAGAAATTGATGGCAAAATTTTGGAAGAAACCGTACAGCACCTTAAAACATCAACCTGCGCTCTTGACACACTTCCCACATCATTTTTCAAAAGTGTGTTAAACAGTTTAGAAGCAGATCTTCTAGAAGTGGTAAATGCCTCACTTCTCTCTGGGAGTTTTCCAAACTCCCTGAAAACTGCAGTTGTCAAGCCCCTCCTGAAAAAGAGCAATCTGTATAAGACTATATTAAGCAACTATAGGCCGATCTCAAATCTTCCTTTCATAGGCAAGATCATTGAAAAAGTTGTCTTCAATCAGCTGAACAAATTCTTGAGCTTGCATGGATCCTTTGACAATTTTCAGTCTGGTTTCCGACCGCACCACAGCACAGAGACAGCGCTCATAAAGATAATAAACGATATTCGCTTAAATACTGATTCAGGCAAATTATCAGTGCTGGTATTACTTGACCTTAGTGCTGCATTTGACACTGTCGATCACAACATACTTCTTGACAGGCTGGAAAACTGGGTGGGGCTTTCTGGGATAGTCCTAAAATGGTTCAGGTCATACTTAGATGGGAGAGGTTATTATGTGAGTATAGGAGACCATAAGTCTGAGTGGACATCCATGACATGCGGAGTCCCTCAAGGCTCAATTCTTGCGCCACTCCTGTTCAACCTGTATATGCTCCCAATGAGCCAAATAATGAGAAAGAACCAAATTGCTTACCACAGCTATGCAGACGACACACAGCTCTACTTAGCCCTATCACCTAACGATTACAGCCCCATTGACTCCCTGTGCCAATGCATTGACGAAGTCAACAGTTGGATGTGTCAAAACTTTCTTCAGTTAAACAAAGACAAAACTGAAGTCATTGCGTTCGGAAACAAAGATGAAGTTCTTAAGGTGAATGCATACCTTCACTCTAGGGGTCAAACAACTAAACATCAAGTCAGGAATCTCGGTGTGTCACTAGAGTCAGACCCTAGTTTCAGTAGTCATGTCAAAGCAATAACTAAATCAGCATACTATCATCTGAAAAATATTGCAAGAATTAGATGCTTTGTTTCCAGACAAGACTTAGAGAAACTTGTGCATGCTTTCATCACCAGCAGGGTGGATTATTGTAATGGACTCCTCACTGGCCTTCCCAAAAAGACCATAAGACAGTGTCAGCTCATACAGAACGCTGCCGCCAGGATTCTGAGCAGAACCAGAAAATATGAACATATCACACCAGTCCTCAGGTCTTTACACTGGCTCCCAGTTAAATGTAGGATTGATTTTAAAGTATTACTACTGGTATTTAAATCATTCAATGGCCTAGGACCTCAATATATTGCAGATATGCTCACTGAATATAAACTCAACAGATCACTCAGATCACTAGGATCATATCAGCTAGAGATACCAAGGGTTCACTCTAAGCATGGCGAGTCCGCTTTTAGCTATTATGCCAGCCGCAGCTGGAACCAGCTTCCAGAGGAGATCAGATGTGCTCCTACAGTAGTCACATTCAAATCCAGACTCAAAACACTTCTGTTTAGCTATGCATTTACTGAATGAGCACTGTGCCACTGTTCGTCCGAATGTTTGTACTGTATTTTATTCTATTTTTCTAAACTGTTTTAATTATTCTTATTTCTTTTATTATTTTAATTTCTTCTATGTAAAGCACTTTGAATTGCCATTGTGTATGAAATGTGCTATATAAATAAACTTGCCTTGCCTTGCCACAATGGGTGGTAAAGACAAAAACATTTTTGTGAACAAAGAAAACATCATGATCATCCGTAATAAATCATAATTCATGATGATGTACTCATCTTAGTTAATGTTTTAATTAAGGTGTTGTTCATCCATGAAGTCATGAATGAAAAATGTTGAACTCGTGTTAGTTCCTGATGATTCATGAGATATTAATGCGCGAATGCATGCATATTTCATGCATGAATTTATACATGAATTAATAGCCTAAATGAACTTGTCTAAGAAAATGACTCATAAAACATATACTGTATCAGTTGACCCTATGTTTACTTTCGACACTGACTTTATTACTTTAATAAACCATGTTTATTTGTTGTTACACCTGCATCTCAGGGCGTGCTTTAAGGTATTTATGTGTATCGGGAGAGACTCCTCCTCTAACCTCAAAGGGTAAAGAATTTCTTTTAAGATTAGCCTTCACAACAATTGAATTTGAATGGCAGTCTATGGTGACATTTAACTGGTGAGCACACAATTACAGATATCAAGAATTATAGTTTTTACCAGTTGAAATACAATTAAAGATAGAATATCAAGAATTCGTATTTCTGCAAGTGATGACGTCAATGTTGATATAATTAACATTTTTACTAATGAAAATTTAATTCCTGATTAAAATATTGTAATTGTTACTAGTAGAAATCTAATTCCTGATATCAAGAATTAGCATTTTAACTAGTGAAAATCAAGAATTCATATCCTGGGAATGAATAAAAGTCAAATGGCTTGCCATATCAGCTCAGCTGCTGGTCCATACTAACAGCACAGAATCTGATTCATTTCATTATCACTAGCAGGTTTAGTTTTCCACAAACAAACAAAAATATTGGTATAATAACCTAAAAACACACAGGCTGGATTTATATTTAAAAACATAAAAACTTACATGGTAAGAGTTCTGAACGAGTCTTTTGTTCTGGTGTCAAAACTTGTGATCCACAGCAGGTTTAGCAGGAATTCAAACTCAAACTGAAAGTATGTTCCGCACAGGTGCGTGTTTTAGGAGAATAGAAATATGACACTTAGTAACTTAGTAACGTAGTTACCCACCCAGTAAAGGAGGAGTCTGACTGGTCAATAATGTCCTACTAGTCATTCATTCAAAGCAGATTGAGCTGTCAGAAGATTAACATTATACAGTATTGTGTGGTGTTTCAGTGTTAAATATTTGTCCATTCTGTCTTCCCCTCAGATACAGTAGCACATTGGACAGCATAATGATATGCTCAAGAGCAAATAAATAAAGATTAGAGAACAGGGAAATAAGTGAGTTAATAGGAATTACCAATATGAATATGAATATGAATATATGCCCAGGCTATCAAGATGTTTTTCACTTATTCTGATTTTGACGTTTACAACTAGGCTCTCCAATGACGGAGTGCTGCAAAAGCTCTGACAAGTTTATCCAGAGATCTCATAATGTTCATAATAATAGACTAATGTTGAACTGACATCTGGACAAGTCTGACATCTGGACTCTTTCTTGCAGCGTGGTGGACCACAACCTATAATCTTATCAGCCACAGGTGCAAGATATAAATGTATAAATGAAATGATGGGCAAAAAACTTCCAACATTGTCATAACGAGTGGGTCATTCAACAATTCAGTCAAACAATCCGTTCAAAACGGCTGATTCATTCAGGGACAAAATGTGACTGCATCCGAAAGCTTGTTGCCTCCCTGCCCTATCAGGCAAAGACTCAGGCAGGGTTTGAAGGACTTCTGTATACAATATACTTTCTCATTACATTAGAAATGATAACATCAAAAGTGGAAAAAGTTTATAAAAAACTTAAATTTACACACAATTTTCAGACGCCATTTTTATTCTTAGCTTTGTACTGTTGTATAAAATCAATAGGCTATCACGTTTTCAATAGTACTGATTGCGGAGCTCAACTCTTGTGTTGCGAGGTCTGTCCCTACTGAAGTAATGGAAAGATTGAGTTCAGATTATGGTGTTAATACTAAATCAAATCAAGAGAGTTTGCTATTTCTAGCTGATCCCCGTATTCAATACAGCGGGATGTGCACACTAATGTGAAAGTTTACTAAAATTAGCAAAAACAAAACAAAACATTTACAATGAAAATCGTGTTACCAGTCAAGATGGTAAAGGGATTATCTTTTTACCAAGTTCAAGGGGTCACCCTTGTTTGGAAAAGAAATCTGAAATGAAAGATTTAATGTAAATTGCCAGTATACTAGGCCACACCACTGCACGAAAGCCGCTTTTCCACTGCCGGGCCGAAAGGGTCTAAGAATGGTGAGGAACGTTATTATTTATTTTGTTTCACTTACAAATTATAACTTGCATAACAAAAAAAAATAAAAAATAAAGTAAAAATGTATAAAACAGTTTCTGTTTGATTTACAAATTTGCATTACAAAACAATGCACAGAAACGACTTTTTTTTTTTCTTTTTTTTTTTTGCATGTAAAATGTTTCTCCCAGCCTTAGGGGTCAGCTGTGTTCTATGAGTGTTTCATTGTGTGCATGAGCCCTTCTTCACATGGGTGGAGCTGTTGTTTAATTCAGTTCTATTTAGTGATGGCAAAATGAGGCTTCCTGAACCACTGAGACCTCGCAGCCCATTGCTTCAGCCAAAGGTTCATTACTCGAAGCTTCATTCAGCATTGCTCACTAAGTGACAGCTACTGTGCATAGAAATAGCAGACAAATTAATTCATTCTGGATTACAATAGATTTTTATTGAGAAACAGAATTATTTCAAATGTGTCGGGGTTTAGACAATTCCTCTTCTCGTACAAAATCTCTCCAGCCTTGGAAAAGATCCTTTCACAAGGAGAGGATGCAGGGGAACATAAAAATGAGGAGACTGATGCTTCTGTTGAGCCCAGACAGGGGAGGATCTCCTCTTTCTTGCTGGTTCATTACCAGGAAAAAGGAAGAGGTCACAAAAAAGCAAACAAATCCAAAAGGGCAATCAAAATCCAATCCAAATAATCTTATCTAATTAACATAACAAGACTATAACATAGCTACTATAATTAATAATAACAATATACTATAACTATTCTAACCTGATAATGTAATAATATACAGCCCAAACACATATATGACACAATAACAACAATGACAATGATAGTTATCTAACTCTCTGACACTAGGCTACTACAACTGCTACTACAACTGTAGGGTTAGGGGATCTTACATTTATCTATAAAACGGTAAAAGGGAAATTATACAGATATATTTATGATATGAAAGATTCGTAAATAGTTAACATTTTGTAGCTGTAAAATTGTAATCGTTTAAATGTTGCAGATACGTCCATATCATACATTTCAGCATCTATCCAAAAGTATGTTTCTATCTTTGAAAATTATGTATTATTACCTACGTATTAACAATGAGACCAGGCTGGTTAAAGATGTTTACTAACATGTATATAATGTCTTGCATTGGGACATCCTGGTGGTCATCATGATCAGTGTTTCTGTGACGTTGATATTTCTTGTAGACAGCAAATATAATCCCAGCCAGAGCCAGAGCTCCACACTCAGACAGTGGGAAGGAAGGATTAGGAGAAGGATTTACATTTATATTTTCTCTTGAAAACAGCTTATACATACATTTTAATGCTCCTCAACTGAATATATAACATCTAAAGATTTAGCCATACACAACGTTCATCTTTAACTCGGGTCACCTCAATCATTTAAGACTGTTGAAGTTTCTCTGGTGCTAAGGACACCATTTACCACAACTTCTCAGTTTCTCTGAAATGAAAGTAGACCAGACCAACAGGAAAAGCATCTGAGACATCTGAGTTGTGCATTTTTAATTTGTGGTAAACTTACAGCAATGCAATGCGCTGGGTTATATTGAGTTAGATTGTAAAATAAAGCACACAAATGTGTCATTTAGCTGATCAGAGCTTCTTGTTTTGCTGCTTTCCATCCTTTCTGCTGTCCGCGATGGTAAATGATTCCTCCTGCGATGACTGTAGTCAGAAAAAACACACACACAGCCAGTCCAACACCACCGAACATCAACACACGCTCCGTCACCGTCACCTCGTCTACAGAGACAGAAGAGTTACTCACATTCATACAACCAGACAGTTTTAACTCATAGCCAGATTTAGTGGTGGGTTTCCATTAATTAACAATCAACATAACAACCAATGTGTTACCTGGGATTTCAACTTCTGCTTTTGGCTCTTCTGTTAAAAAAAGACCTGTAAATATATGAACAGTTTAACAAACTGAAAAAACATTAGGCCTAGTTCTTAGCTGTATATGGGAGAGTGGATTAAAATGAGTTTTTACTGTTTTTAAAGGGATGGTTCTGAGTAAAATTAACTTAGGGTCCTTTGCACCATGACCTCGAGCCGAACACCCCCCAGAAGCCTTTTCTCCCTTGGTTGAACATTATTAAAGTGAACATTATTAACATTATAAAGTGAGAGCTTATTTAGAGATATCAGCCGGATGGTTTAGTGCAGGCGCTAATGGATCCTATGATGTATCTGGTAAATTACCGCACTAATAATGCCCAGAATGGTACCAAACTTCTACAGTAGTACAAATAGGTTCTGTACTCATAAAACGAGGCATTGGAAAGTTTGTAAGTACATCAGGAGTTTATTTAAATAACACTTGCCTGACGGCTCATGCTACCGCTAACCCGGACGTCGACGTCACTTCAGTGATTTGGGAATAAGTCTCGCGCGATCACCCGGTGTTGCTGAAAAAGTTTTTTGGTATATCCACATTTTTTAATTCTTTTTCCCGAAGTGTTGACAACTTAATGTTAATAATTGTTACTGGTACTACCAAAAAAATATGAGTGCATTCCTGGAACTGGGCGTCGTTACACTACATCCTTATGATCGCTTTCTGCCAGGACTTTTACGGGCTTTTCCCAAATCAGTGAAGTGACGTTGACGTCCGGGTTAGCGGTAGCATTAGCCGTCAGGCAAGTGATATTTAAATAAACTCCTGATGTACTTACAAACTTTCCAATGCCTTGTTTTATGAGTACAGAACCTCTAAATAAGCTCTAACTTTAATAATGTTCAACCAAGGGAGAAAAGGCTTCTGGAGGGTGTTTGGCTCAAGATCATGGTGCAAAGGACCCTGGGTTAAAATTACTCCAAACCATCCCTTTAAGTTGTGCTTTATGCAATATAAACGATGCATAATGACATTTTTTGTGTTCAAATATTTTCGTCTACAGAGACAGAAGAGTTATTCATATTCATACAATCGGACAGTTTTAACTCATAGCCAGATTTAGTGGTGGGTTTCCATTAATTAACCATCAAGATAACAACCAATGTGTTACCTGGGATTTCAAATTCTGCTTTTGGCTCTTCTGTTAAAAAAAGACCTGTAAATATATGAACAGTTTAAAACACACATAAAAAAAAACATTGTTTAGTTGTTAGTTTTAAATGGGAGAGTGGATTAAAATGAGCTTTTACAGTTTTTAAGTTGTGCTTTATGCAATATAAACAATGCATAATGACATTTTGTGTGTCCAGACTTTTAATTGATAGTGTATGTTTGTGATCCGTAAATATAATAATCTGATATGCAAAAAAAAAAAAGACAAGTGTATAAAATTTAGCAAACATCTGCACTTTTCCCACCCATGCATTTCCCTCGATTTTTAAACAGCCAATACACTGTTTGTGAAGATATAATGAGAAAAACTGAAATCTGTTACCCTCAATCTCCAGTCTGATGGGTTTGTCGAAGTGCATCTCTGGAGCGTCAGACTTTATTCCACAGAAATAAAGTCCTGAATCTGATTCTGTTACTCCGGTAATAGTTAAAGAGACTCTGGTGACCCAACTGTCTGCTGTTATTTCCATGCGATTGCTGTTTGGATTGTAGTTGGTCAGAAGTTTTCTCCCGGTTTCATCCTTCTCAGCAGAAATCAGCAGAACGAGCTCTTCAGATCTGAGATGATACCAGGCGACTTCATATCTGTTTCTCATGCTGCAGTTCAGAGTGATGTCTTCTCCAATCCGAACTCTCACATCAGAAGATCCTTCAACTGACAAATCTGGAGAGACATTGATAAACACACAGATCCTTTTAGACTATGTTTATGGTCATTGTATTTGAGATTGATATGTTAAATTTCATGAATGCTTGAAATAGAATATATTTACCACTGGATGTGATTTGCATAATCCAACAAGAAAATACACAGAAGAAAATGACTTTCTCCATTGTGTCTGTTGTTAAGGGTGTTGAACAAACTAAAGGTTTAAGATCAATGCAGAGACACTTAAACCACACAGAGTTTCCACTTCCTTTCAAGAGCAAACTCAAGCTTTGAATAATAGTCTCTATATCAGATCAAGTGTTGCATCCTCACATCAAACCTAAACTGAAAAATCTTTGATTTATCAATGGATTTTTTATTACTGAATGTGGTTTATTAGCTTGCATAGACGCTTAGCTAACAAAATCATACATTTTCCAGGTGTCATTCAGTGAAGCTTTATGAACAGCTTACATACTTTTTATTACTTAAAGCTACACTAAAGATATTTTTTTTTCCCTTAAAATAATGTTTCCAAAACCGTTTCAGTGATTCATTAACTCGTAACAGGGTGAAAGGCACTTCTGCATTCGCTTTGCGGCCCTATATCTGCTATAACCACACTTTTAAAGTTTGCATTTTCTGTAGTTCGAATGAGACATTAGAAAACTACAAATCTGACTTGCCTTACGGCAAGCGTTACAATAGTCATTATTTAGTTTTTCTTCGTTTCTGATGTCGCAATACATCCTACTTTCATAAAATCATGCTACATACTCTACCTTGTCTGTGGCCATCGTTCATTCCGGTGCTGGATAAACAGTGAGTGTGTGTGACAGTCGGCTGCGGGCGGCGAAATTATTTACAACAGCGGTAATGGACAATTCCGCTTCCAACCTGTAGGACGACTGAAGAGGAAAAATTCTCTTCTTACAGAATACAAAAAATTAACAAATACACATCATGTCTCTTCCTGATTTATATAATGTAACATGAGTGTATAACTTTATACAGGCAGCAGTCTCATGATAACACGGAATGTGTAAGCATTATGGTTAAACTTTCAGAAGAGTGCATGTGTTTGTTGTATTTTTAAAAAAGAGATATCCCTGAGATATCTGAAAGCCATTTTTAGTCAGAATGTTTAGTCAGCAGCGTCGACTCGCGCGTAGGCACAGTAGCACGGCAAGCTAGCCAACGCTCGTTCCGTAATCTCAGGGAACTGAGGTTACGTTACTAACTGGAGCATTCCCTTTCAATACGGTTATCTCGCAAGTAAATTCTTCTGACGTGTGTGGGGAGCATGAGTCCATAGACCCGGGCGTTTGATGCCAAGGGCCCCATGGCAAGGTACTAGAAATATAAGGACTTAAAACACATCCGATAAGACGGGATTGGGTCCGGAACCGAAGCCCGTGGCGCATGACAACATTAGGTAAAAACTCCAAAGACTGGGATGTAATTAAGCAGACAATATCTGTGCTTGAAGAGCAGGGGCGTCTAAAAGTGGACAGTGAGGACCAGTCGGCCGCCAAGCGTGCCACACGAGTCCTGAAAAGTGAAGCTGAAGCGTCTCGATCGCCCCCAGGTGGCTGGATGCAGTATAGGTCATAAACCCCACCCTTTCCATGTAACGTAATGAACGCGAGACAAACTAAACAATCAAATTATACTTCAAATGATTTTTTTGAGGTTTCTGTCATTTTAGGCAGTTTTTATCACACTGATGCTACTTCAAGTGTTCGTTCTTTAAATAAGTTTGATTTTAATTAGTTATTTGATGCTTTAAAAACGGGGATGTGACGTCATGATCAGGCACGGATTAACGCACGGGCCTACTGGGCACTTGCCCAGGGCACTGGGCCAGCAGGGGGCCCTGTCAAATTTACTGTGTCTATTCTTTTCAAATAATTATTTTAATTTTAATTTTATTTTCAGTAAAATTGTGTTAAATATTGAGGAGTAATGTGATTATTTATTTTTTATTTTTTTGCAGTTGCAAAGTATTAACTAGTAAATAAATCAAATAAATAATTTTAATGTATTGCTGCGCTGTTGAGGGACATCTAGAGGCGAGCGAAAAGCATTGCGTAATATAAAAGTCACGCGTAGAAGACGTTTACTCAAAAAACAAAACAAAAATTAGTTTAAAACCACAACCAAGTGGATCAATGAAAAGAAAGCACAAAAAGGACAAAGAAGCAAGAGAAGCTCAATTACTACAAAAGCTACAATCTCCTTAAAAAGGTAAATTTAAACCAACTTTTTTGTTCTAAGCTAACGTTAAATGCCTGTGGTGAACGACAGTTACACATGAAATGTCTGCTAAATGTAGAAATGTAAATTATTTATGGAATTTTCTCCTGTGATATGATTTGGAGAGGTCAGAAGCTTTTTGATTGAGTATATTTTACAGTATGTTGTATGTTGAGATACTGGTTAGATATAAATAAACCAATTTGTGGTGTGAAAGTACAGAATATGTGTGCATTCTCTCCCCGCATATTAGTGCCATTGTTAATCCTGTAAGATGGGGCATACAGGCAGAGGTGAACCAACACTGAGTAGGGCCCCAGGCAAAATTAATCAATGAGGCCCATTTTATATATATATATATATATATATATATATATATATATATATATATATATATATATATATATATATATATATATATATACTGTAATATAGGCTACATTTTTTTTGTTAATATATCTTCATTACCTAGATGTAGGCCTATAATTATACAAAATTCAAAAAGTAGTCAAAACGCAGAACATCTAACAGAACATAGGCTAAGTTGTTTATGATTTACAATAGTAGCCTAGGGCTTATTTTTAAACGAAATGTCAATCTTCATCTTTATAACAGAAGATAAAATACAATACAACAATCTTCAAGATACAGTAAATCTTCAAATGTTTAACGGATTGTCACCTTAAAAAGTGTCTTTTGTGGTGGAACAAGCAATGCTATATAGCATCTTAATTTAATCTTTGTTTTATTATTTTAGTTCATTAACTAATTGTTAACTCAACTAATTTAACGTAAAGACCTGGATACTAGAATTACTAATTAAATAAATGTCAACTAATGCATTGATTAGAATTGCCATTGACTAAAGATTTTTCTAGTCGACTAGTAGTCATTCATTTAAGCAATTAGTCGACTAATCTTATAATATTAATTTCTGCTTAAATACTTATGGAGTGCATGGAGGCATAGCCTATTCCGCGCTCAAGCGCATGCATAAATCTAGCCGCAAAGCACCGGCAAAAGCAGGCTAATGATAGACCTAATATGTCTGAAAAAAAACTAGGCATTTTTATTGTTTAATAATAAAAAATATATATTTCTAAATCAGTGTCGGCTGCAAACATATCTATATCTCCGCTGTAAAGTGGATGCACCTTTAGAGAGAATTGCACCTTTCATATCATATCAGCCGGTATTTGCTTTCGATTCGAATTTTTTCGTTTAAAAGTGGACATTTCAAGCTTTATATAGAAATATTCATCATGTCTGTGAGGCTATACACTGTGTTTCAGTTCATTTTTGAGACGCGCTCCAGTTCACGCCACGGAGACCATGAAAGCGCGCCCTGTTTGTTTTCTTTTATTTTACAAAAGCACAACATTTTCTTGTTATTGTGAGTTTACAAAAATAAAAATAGCTACTTGCGACTGATGCATTATTCTTTTCTGTATATGACCAGAAAAGATTGAGTATTTCAAGTTGTTTCCACTGTTGATAGGAAAATGCAAGTGTTCGCGCCGACGCCTGCCATGCAGTGCGCGCTGCACTCTCCGCACAAACACTATGGATATGCATTTATCTAGGTTAAAGTTAGAGCGAGCTGCCATGCCAGACGGATAAGTCCTTTTCATGTTTAACAAATCAAATCATGCATTTTCTACATACCGCGAGCAAGCGCTGCACCAGTCTGAAAAAGGTAAAAGCATAACGAGCGTAACGAGAGAGGGGCTCCACTAAGGGGGATGCAGAGATGTTGCTGCGTCTTTATATTAACATTTCTGATTGTTTAAATGATCAGCCCTCGGGGGCCCCCTTAAAATGCCTGGCTTGCCTGCCCTATTGCGGCGCCTGTGCATACAGGTGCAACACTGTTGCCCAAAAAATTGGTGATGGGGGCCGAGACATCCGTGCCCAGGCCACATCAGCGCCATAATCCGTCCCTGGTCATGATTGACAGCTGAGATAGACAGCTTATCTGAGTGAAGTAGTCACTGAGGCGCCAACTGACTTTTTTCGGGATCTTAGGGAGGAGATTGGAGCTTAAACTTTAATTTCTACATTTCCATAACTGTACTAACCGAGTGTGGGAGGGGCCTTGATATCGCGTCTCCATTTCAAGCTTACTATATACTGTAATATTGGAATGGAGGTATAGATATCAGATAAAGATTATATACCCAGATGGAAACTAAGGAATGTTAATTGGGGAAAAAAATACAATGTAGTAATAGATTAAGTGAACTAGATGTTGAAGAAGAAGAGTATAACTCCATAATTAGTAGTGCTATAATTCAGCAATGGAGATAACTGGGAAGGTACTGAAATCAAAGAAAAGGAAAGCAGTTCCATGGTGGAATAATGAATGTGGAAATGCAATAAAACAAAGGACTTACGCATTTAGAAATGTTAAATTAACATTTGCTTTCTGTAATCTTGTTACAGAAAAGCTCATAGAGTCATAGAGCTTTAACCTCGCGCACGAGCAGATCCGTTTCCTCGCTAGAGAAGCGTTCAGTTTTTCCACTTGCTAATTCCTCCATGTAAATAGCGAATCCGCCATGGTGTGAGCGCAACTGGCTTTTAAAGGGAATGGGAGATGAGACTCTGATTGGTTTATTTCATGTTACGCCCAAAACACACCCATTACTCATTAAGATAATAGGGATAAAACACACCCATTACTCATTAAGATAATAGGGATAAAACACACCCATTACTCATTAAGAGAATAGGGATAAAACACACCCATTATTCATTAAGATAATAGGGATAAAACACACCCATTATTCATTAAGAGAATAGGGATAAAACACACCCATTATTCATTAAGATAATAGGGATAAAACACACCCATTACTCATTAAGATAATAGGGATAAAACACACCCATTACTCATTAAGAGAATAGGGATAAAACACACCCATTACTCATTAAGATAATAGGGATAAAACACACCCATTACTCATTAAGAGAATAGGGATAAAACACACCCATTATTCATTAAGAGAATAGGGATAAAACACACCCATTATTCATTAAGATAATAGGGATAAAACACACCCATTACTCATTAAGAGAATAGGGATAAAACACACCCATTACTCATTAGGAGAATAGGGATAAAACACACCCATTACTCATTAAGAGAATAGGGAAAACCCTTTTAGATCATGCGCCGGGAGCGCTGACCATTTTTCCCCTCGTTAAACTAGCAAAAGTGGATTCGGACCAGGCCCGGATTGGCTAATCAGGAGCACCGGGAGAATTCCCGGGGGGCCGGCCTGTTTTATTGGCCAGGAGGGCCGGTGCTGTCACGGCACTGGGTTGAATGCTTTCCCTATATAGGCTGCAGTCACAGCTCAGTCCCACTATTTTTGTATTATTATTTTTACAGGTCAAGATAAAGAGACTGCGAGAAGAAGAAAGACAGAAGGTGATGGAGATGGAGCAGGTATAGCTATTGCATACTGTGCCCAGAATGAGATTAACTTTATTACAATTGATTCCTATTTAACACAGATATATTGTACATATGTTCTTTGCCAATGCCAGTGGAAACTATAAGCTCAATTTAACAACACAAGCACATATAAAATATAATGCCATTATTATTGTATAAATATATATATTTGTATACCTCGAATGTGTTTGAATATTTCCCCAGTATCAGCACTGGGACTTTTCACTATTTGTATTACTCCTCGTCTGTGTTTGTGTAACTTGCATTATTAAGCCAGTAGGTGGTGACAAGTGACTGTCTTTATGAGTGAACAATTGACCATTAACAGATTAGCCCAAAAACATTGATTAATTTAGGAAAGAAAAAGTAGCCGAAACTGAAATTTGATGCTCACACTAAGTGCTCGTATAGCTCGTATATGCCTCTAGAGTCTAGACAGAGGGATTGCATTGGCGTTTGATTGAAATGTAACATCTATGCAAAATAATCCTTGAATAATTTCTTATTTAAGGCCATTCCCGTTTGGAATATGTGATTGTGTAGGCTATAGTCAACAATAAGTATAAACATTCTGCATTTTCATTTTGTAGTGTGGATCATTCATTGCAACATTTAAACTGATTCTCATGTTTAAGAATCTGTTATATGCAAAATTATTTATGCCCCCAAACCCCCCTGGGAAAATCACTTTTGGGACCAGGGTATTTATAAAACCCTGCGTACGGCTATTGCACTGAATAGAAAATGATATTTTTGAAAAATACAATGAATTACAAGCCTGTATAGAACAGTGCACTATTGCAGACTTATATACTGAGGTTTTAATTACATTATTTTAATATAGTCAGTCGTGAACTAAAGTGGGTTTTTCCTAATCGAGGCACCAATCACAAACGTTGAGGCGTGCTTTACACGATGACGATCGCTCTGATTGGTTTTAGGTCTATCCACTTGTGCCCAGAGGCATTTGAGCGACGTCCTGTTGGTGACGCCCCTTTGGAAATGGGCTGTGAATGAAGCTTCCCCAAACCCACTCTCAGTTACGACTGAGAAGAGTCTGGTGTCAACCAGGCTACCACTCCGGCCATGATTCGGACATATACTAAGTGCACTTGCGCCGTGCGCTTTAGACCATGCGCTTAGATCCTTAAAAATAGGGCCCCTAAAGCTTCTCCCATCTTAAATCTTTCAAACCAGATATATTGTTTTTTTTTACAGAAAATACATTTAAGACTGGATAATCACAATAGCCATCAGTCTGACGCATGCATTTTTGTCTTGCTCCTCTTAATACTGTGCATTGGTTTTTAAAACTATTAGTGAAGCCCTTGAGGTGACACTGAAATCATGTTCTTCAAAAGCTGTTTTTGAAATATTGCAATTAGATTCAACTCGCGGATCTATCATGATAAAAAAAAATTATAAGAAACATCAATCTCTAATCTGAATATTTGATGATTTATATGGAATAAATTATTCTATTGTAATCCTCAGAAAGTGTTTAGCTGCTACAAACAAATCCACTCATCAAAGTAACCTTTGTGTTGAAAAAATCTGATAATTAGTCTACATTAATAACTGTTATTATTACAGTAATAATTTAATTTTGTAATGAGTTTCACACATATTCAGTGAGCTCTACAATAAAGATTCAATAGAGCTTGATTTGCAGTATTTCTTCATCTCAGCGGCAAACAGCACAAAAACAACAATTGCTGACCTCATATTTGCACATATTTGATGATCTAAACCTTCACAGTCACACTCAGGTGATGAGGACGGATATTTTATATCTATTTGACACAGTATATAATGAACAATAAGAGCCAAAAGTCTAGTAAGATTAGTAAGCTAAATGACAAAAACAAAACTACAAATGATCAAATTCCATATTTAATTAATTAAATTAATATATATATATATACAATATAATACACATATTGTATCCAAAATCCAAATATTACTTCATCAAAAGTGGTTAAGACATTTATAAAAGAGCAAGTGTTGTTAATGGTAGTGTTTTCTCAATACATATTTTTAATACAGCTTTAAAGAATAGTACCTGAAAATCCCATAGTAAACAGTCAAAGGGAACAGCAGCGAGATGTAATATGGGAAAGAAACAAATTTGTGCAAAGATTGCATACAAACTGTTGACAGCTGAATGGTTTGAGTATAAATTAAAAATGCTGTTAATTTATAAACTATAGATATGTTGCTTGATCACCAACTGAACACTAATGGCAGCTGTTTTGGCAGAATATGTTTGTGCAACACCTTACTAACACACTTTATGCTGGCTTTTCCTTTGTCACAAATATACATTCATATAAATACATTTTATTCTGCCAGTCATTCACAGTTAGACACATTTTGTTGATAATTATAAAACAAAAACAGTATTTTGTTGAGTGTGTTTTTGTGCTGGTTTCAGCCTGTCTGACTCCCAAAGCTTTTCATATTCTTCATATTATATTATGTTCAGTGTTTAGTTCACAGTGATGGACATTTTTTGCATTATTTGCAATAAATAATTTGCAATATTTGCCAACTTACTTAATTTACTTCCAGAGGCATTCATACTTTTATATGGGAATTTTTCTAATTATATGCATGCAACATCTTTTAAAGTTACAATAAAAACATTTCGCCACTAGGGGTCGCTAACCTCTTACAAGAACAAAGGCGTCGGTTGATGACGCATAAGCGGAATTATAGAACTTGTCGTCATGCAGGATCTAATAATGTTTATGGATGAGTGAATACAGTGATGTTTTTAACATGACTGAGGTATGAAGCAGGGCGCGAGTGCTAATGAGAGACAGATCTCAGCGCCACACGCGAGTCCCGCGGATATAAAGGAATAAGGACATTTCATTCTACCGAACTACACGCTAGTGCTGAATTAATACTCACACAGGGCAGTTTATTAGACGAATGAAACTTGTGAGGGAACGCAGCGCTGCTTCACTTGCTCTACACCATCACACTAAACTGCATTTGAGTGTGTTAAAGTTCTAATGTTATTCTATGTGTTAGTTTGTCTGTATGAGACTAGCAGTGAGCGAGATCAACATTAGAATAACATACCGAATGAATGAATGATTTTTATTTTTTATTTCGAGCAATAGTGACATATAACAAAGGCAATAAAGAAGCATTTGATTCGATCTATACAACAAGGTAAATTCACCTTACTTTAACAACATAAATCAATCAATTGCTCGAAACGGAGTGGGAAGAAGTCAGACCCACCCCTTAATTGTTGACGTTATCATAACTCTCAATTACAATTTTATACACATATGAAAAAAACACAAACATATCTTAAATACACACCATATATTACTGCAGGTAACAATTATAGTAATTCCAACAATGGTAATCAGAATACCCACACAGCCTATGAATACATGAATACATCTATACAATTACAGTAATATAAACAAAACATGGTAATCAGAATACCTACAAGATAAGATAACACGGCCTATGAATACATGAATACATGAACACAACACCAGACGATTAAGCGCTGTCCTCCTTGTACTGTGACGAGACCTTCTGTTCATAGAGTGCTTTAAACTGGTGAAGACTTTGACTTTCTTTGAGTTCGAGCCCCAGATTATTCCATAGTTTAACTCCGCATACAGACACACAGAAACTCCTCCTGGTGGTTTTGACCGTTGGTATTGAAAAGTTCCCATAGATCCTCCTACTGTACAACTGCTCTCTCTGTGTGAATAACTTTTGTATATTAGCAGGTAATAGGTTGTGAAATGCTTTAAATAAGAATTGTGCCGTGTTGAATTTAACAAGGTCCTGTATTTTTAATAACTTTGATTTGAGAAAAAGTGGAAAAGTGGATACTGAGCATATTCTAACATTTCATCATGTTGAGATATATAACATTGATTAGTTTTATGTACATTTGCTCACCTGTCTAATAAAGCTCATGCAAGAGCGGCGTCTCTGTCGAGTCGAAGTTAGTCGCGGACGCTAGCTCTCAGCATCTCCAAAACGCCACGCTGATATTGATCCTCGTTTTAGTTCTCCTTTTGTCCCAAAGTCTGCTTGCCATGATCCATAATGTTTGAACGAAACAACATCAGCGTGAGCGCGCCACTAGATATAACGCAGTCGTCCACGTCTGTCGCCATGGTTACTATGGCAGAAATGAAGAGAGTGTCTGTCTTTATGAACACATAATTGAATTGTTAATTCAAAAATGCAGATACATTTATCACTGAAACAATGTTGATAAATGTGTTGATCTGAGATGTGCAACGGTTCTGCTTTGGGTTTATTTTGAACTATTCTCATTTGCGAAATAGATCAAAAACAGACAATATTGTGTCTGAAATTTAACTGCCATAATATTAACTTCTTGTTTATTGAACTATTAAAATCAGGATCACATTTGCACTCATGCTGATATCCGGGAAGAACAGCAAGCTTGCTCATGTGATGTTGCTTAACTATAATATATGATATAAATATATGAGACGAAAACTCACAGAGGAGCATTTTTGCCTCATATATTGAATCCAGGGTCAGTCTGACTGTATTCTACTGTGAAAATCAAGCCAAGTGAATGTCATACTCAATCATTTCATTTTGGACATCACTAAAACAACAACTACTATATTATCTTAGATTATATACTATATCACAGACCTCTAGCTGCAAACACATGTTGACAGAATCCTCTGTTGATCTGAAGGTGAATTAGCCAGTGTCATCATTAGATGTTCTGGATTACTGTACAGTGTCTTGCATTGGCACATCCTGGTGGTCATCATGATCAGTGTTTCTGTGCTGATGTTGGCATTTCTTGTAGACAACAAATATAATCCCAGCCAGAACCAGAACCAGAACCAGAGCTCCAGACACAGACACAATAATCCTGATCTCTGCAGCTGAAAGGAGGAAGGAGGGAAGAGAACACCGTTTTAAAAATGTTTGCTTCTTTTTTCTTTTTCTCTCAATGCCTCCTGTTTTACTTACTAGGTTGTTTTTCAGGTGGTTTATCCTCTGTTTCTGTAGAGGAGATTGAAAGGTTACTCACAGTTTAGCATCAATTTTCTGTTCAAATCCTGATTAAAAATCAGCTCAAATATCTCTCCTCCTCCACTGATCTTCTCTCACCTGTGACTGAGACTGTGATCAAGGTTTCTCCTTCATAATCCAGAACTCTGTATGTTCCAGTGTCAGTGACTGTAAACTCATTAATGATCAGAGTCTCGTCACTGACGGTCAGTCGATCACTGTTGACCCCGTGACCTCTCGTCCACACCTCTGTCCAGCCTTCACTAGAGCTTCTCTCCACTTTATCAGCGTTGATCAACAGAACATCCAACTTCAGATCCTCTCCTTTCTGCACAGAGATCTCATCTGAGGAGGAACATTGAGAAGACATTCATCATTATTATAAAGGTGTCAAACTATCGTGGCCATGAGCACATATTTAGTATCAGGGGACCAGATGTAATCATGTAAATAAGCACATGATGATGGTTTGATCAGTTTTGACTTTACCATGAATATGAAGATGATACTCCAGGATTAGTCGCTCCAGCACTGTCTGATCATTATTATAATAAACTCTCAAAATGTTTCCCAGCATCACTGTAGATAATATCTTTGATGACGCAATGCTTTTTCAGTATTTCTTCATCTCAGCGGCAAACAGCACAAAAACAACAATTGCTGACCTCACAAGACCTCACTCATATTTGCACATATCTGATGATCTAAACCTTCACAGTCACACTCAGGTGATGAGGACGGATATTTTTTATCTATTTGACACAGTATATAATGAACAATAAGAGCCAAAAGTCTAGTAAGATTAGTAAGCTAAATGACAAAAACAAAACTACAAATGATCAAATTCCATATTTAATTAATTAAATTAATATATATATATATATACAATATAATACACATATTGTATCCAAAATCCAAATATTACTTCATCAAAAGTGGTTAAGACATTTATAAAAGAGCAAGTGTTTTTAATGGTATAGTGTTTTCTCAATACATATTTTTAATACAGCTTTAAAGAATACCTGAAAATCCCATAGTAAACAGTCAAAGGGAACAGCAGCGAGATGTAATATGGGAAAGAAACAAATTTGTGCAAAGATTGCATACAAACTGTTGACAGCTGAATGGTTTGAGTATAAATTAAAAATGCTGTTAATGTATAAACTATAGATATGTTGCTTGATGTCACCAACTGAACACTAATGGCAGCTGTTTTGGCAGAATATGTTGGTGCAACACCTTACTAACACACTTTATGCTGGCTTTTCCTTTGTCACAAATATACATTCATATAAATACATTTTATTCTGCCAGTCATTCACAGTTAGACACATTTTGTTGATAATTATAAAACAAAAACAGTATTTTGTTGAGTGTGTTTTTGTGCTGGTTTCAGCCTGTCTGACTCCCAAAGCTTTTCATATTCTTCATATTATATTATGTTCAGTGTTTAGTTCACAGTGATGGACATTTTTTGCATTATTTGCAATAAATAATTTGCAATATTTGCCAACTTACTTAATTTACTTCCAGAGGCATTTATACTTTTATATGGGAATTTTTCTAATTATATGCATGCAACATCTTTTAAAGTTACAATAAAAAAATTTCGCCACTAGGGGTCGCTAACCTCTTACAAGAACAAAGGCGTCGGTTGATGACGCATAAGCGGAATTATAGAACTTGTCGTCATGCAGGATCTAATAATGTTTATGGATGAGTGAATACAGTGATGTTGTTAACATGACTGTGGTATGAAGCAGGGCGCGAGTGCTAATGAGATACAGATCTCAGCGCCACACGCGTTAAGGACATTTCATTCTACCGAACTAACGTTCCCGCAAGCAGGGCCGGCCCTGACCAATTTGCTGCCCTAGGCAAGATTTTACCTGGCGCCCCATGCATCACAGCCCATTTCACCCTGTCATTGTGTTCATGATTTAGCATATATATATATATATATATATATATATATATATATATATATATATATATATATATATATAAATATAAATATATATATATATATATATACAGTGAGGAAAATAAGTATTTGAACACCCTGCTATTTTGCAAGTTCTCCCACTTAGAAATCATGGAGGGGTCTGAAATTGTCATCGTAGGTGCATGTCCACTGTGAGAGACATAATCCAAAAAAAAAAAATCCAGAAATCACAATGTATGATTTTTTAACTATTTATTTGTATGATACAGCTGCAAATAAGTATTTGAACACCTGAGAAAATCAATGTTAATATTTGGTACAGTAGCCTTTGTTTGCAATTACAGAGGTCAAACGTTTCCTGTAGTTTTTCACCAGGTTTGCACACACTGCAGGAGGGATTTTGGCCCACTCCTCCACACAGATCTTCTCTAGATCAGTCAGGTTTCTGGGCTGTCACTGAGAAACACGGAGTTTGAGCTCCCTCCAAAGATTCTCTATTGGGTTTAGGTCTGGAGACTGGCTAGGCCACGCCAGAACCTTGATATGCTTCTTACAGAGCCACTCCTTGGTTATCCTGGCTGTGTGCTTCGGGTCATTGTCATGTTGGAAGACCCAGCCTCGACCCATCTTCAATGCTCTAACTGAGGGAAGGAGGTTGTTCCCCAAAATCTCGCAATACATGGCCCCGGTCATCCTCTCCTTACAGTGCAGTCGCCCTGTCCCATGTGCAGAAAAACATCCCCCAAAGCATGATGCTACCACCCCCATGCTTCACAGTAGGGATGGTGTTCTTGGGATGGTACTCATCATTCTTCTTCCTCCAAACACGTTTAGTGGAATTATGACCAAAAAGTTCTATTTTGGTCTCATCTGACCACATGACTTTCTCCCATGACTCCTCTGGATCATCCAAATGGTCATTGGCAAACTTAAGACGGGCCTTGACATGTGCTGGTTTAAGCAGGGGAACCTTCCGTGCCATGCATGATTTCAAACCATGACGTCTTAGTGTATTACCAACAGTAACCTTGGAAACGGTGGTCCCAGCTCTTTTCAGGTCATTGACCAGCTCCTCCTGTGTAGTTCTGGGCTGATTTCTCACCTTTCTTAGGATCATTGAGACCCCACGAGGTGAGATCTTGCATGGAGCCCCAGTCCGAGGGAGATTGACAGTCATGTTTAGCTTCTTCCATTTTCTAATGATTGCTCCAACAGTGGACCTTTTTTCACCAAGCTGCTTGGCAATTTCCCCGTAGCCCTTTCCAGCCTTGTGGAGGTGTACAATTTTGTCTCTAGTGTCTTTGGACAGCTCTTTGGTCTTGGCCATGTTAGTAGTTGGATTTTTACTGATTGTATAGGGTGGACAGGTGTCTTTATGCAGCTAACGACCTCAAACAGGTGCATCTAATTTAGGATAATAAATGGAGTGGAGGTGGACATTTTAAAGGCAGGCTAACAGGTCTTTGAGGGTCAGAATTCTAGCTGATAGACAGGTGTTCAAATACTTATTTGCAGCTGTATCATACAAATAAATAGTTAAAAAATCATATATTGTGATTTCTGGATTTTTTTTTTTAGATTATGTCTCTCACAGTGGACATGCACCTACGATGACAATTTCAGACCCCTCCATGATTTCCAAATGGGAGAACTTGCAAAATAGCAGGGTGTTCAAATACTTATTTTCCTCACTGTACATACATACACACACACACACACACACACACACACACACACATTACAGCAGAACTGTTTCCAACACTCATAATAAATCATCATATTAGAATGATTTCTAAAGGATCATGTGATTGACCGGATGTCACATGTGACACTGAAGAATGGAGTAATGTTTCTGACGCTCTGTTTCTGACGCACGTCAAGCACTCAATGGGCGGGGGAAGATTGAAGAGCCGGAGATTGAAGTTTTTTGTTTTTTTTTGCTTTATTTGGTAGTATTTCGAATTAATGGTTTTAAAATAGTAGCCTATTATAATAAAAAAAATGTAAAAAAAAAAAAAAAAAAAAAAATTCACTCGTTCACTCATTCTGGCGCCCCTATGGATGAGTGGCGCCCTTAGCATTTGCCTATATCGCCTATGCCGCGGGCCGTCCCTGCCCGCAAGTGCTGAATAATACTCACACAGGGCAGTTTATTAGACGAATGAAACTTGTGAGGGAACGCAGCGCTGTTTCACTTGCTCTACACTATCACACTAAACTGCATTTGAGTGTGTTAAAGTTATAATGTTATTCTATGTGTTAGTTTGGCTGTATGAGACTAGCAGTGAGCGAGATCAACATTAGAATAACATACTTTAACATAATTTATTTTTTATTTCGAGCAATAGTGACATATAACAAAGGCAATAAAGAAGCATTTGATTCGATCTATACAACAAGGTAAATTCACCTTACTTTAACAATATAAATCAATCAATTGCTCGAAACGGAGTGGGAAGAAGTCAGACCCACCCCTTAATTGTTGACGTTATCATAACCGCTAAATATAACGCAGTCGTCCACGTCTGTTGCCATGGTTACTACGGCAGAACGAGCAGAAACCAGGGATAACGTGGATATTACGTCATTGACAGGCGACAGGGGACGGGCACTTTTGAATTGTGAATTTCTCAGAATTTACAAATTCTTGGAAACATTTAGGATACAGTGCACAACTGAAAGAAATATATAACACTGTGCAAGTGGTTTTTGGATATTTTGATACAAAATTCTTATACGAGTTATTCATTATTTGATTCATTCAGGAAATGAAGAGAGTGACTGTCTTTATGAACACATAATTGAATTGTTAATTCAAAAATGCAGATACATTTATCAATGAAGCAATGTTGATAAATGTGTTGATCAGAGATGTGCAACGGTTCTGCTTTGGGTTTATTTTGAACTATTCTCATTTGTGAAATAGATCAAAAACAGACAATATTGTGTCTGAAATTTAACTGCCATAATATTAACTTCTTGTTTATTGAACTATTAAAATCAGGATCACATTTGCACTCATGCTGATATTCGGGAAGAACAGCAAGCTTGCTCATGTGATGTTGCTTAACTATAATATATGATATAAATATATGAGACGAAAACTCACAGAGGAGCATTTTTGCCTCATATATTGAATCCAGGGTCAATCTAACTGTATTCTACAGTGAAAATCAAGCCAAGTGAATGTCATACTCAATAATTTCATTTTGCACATCACTAAAACAACAACTACTATATTATCTTAGATTATATACTATATCACAGACCTCTATCTGCAAACACATGTTGACAGAATCCTCTGTAGATCTGAAGGTGAATTAGCCAGTGTCATCATTAGATGTTCTGGATTACTGTACAGTGTCTTGCATTGGCACATCCTGGTGGTCATCATGATCAGTGTTTCTGTGCTGATGTTGGCATTTCTTGTAGACAACAAATATAATCCCAGCCAGAACCAGAACCAGAACCAGAGCTCCAGACACAGACACAATAATCCTGATCTCTGCAGCAGAAAGGAGGAAGGAGGGAAGAGAACACCGTTTTAAAAATGTTTGCTTCTTTTTTCTTTTTCTCTCAATGCCTCCTGTTTTACTTACTAGGCTGTTTTTCAGGTGGTTTATCCTCTGTTTCTGTAGAGGAGATTGAAAGGTTACTCACAGTTTAGCATCAATTTTCTGTTCAAATCCTGATTAAAAATCAGCTCAAATATCTCTCCTCCTCCACTGATCTTCTCTCACCTGTGACTGAGACTGTGATCAGGGTTTCATTATTAGAGTCCAGAACTCTGTATGTTCCAGTGTCAGTGTCTGTAAACTCATTAATGATCAGATTTCCATCACTGTCATTCAGTCGATCTCTGCAGACTCCACCGTCTCTCGTCCAGACCTTCTTCCACTCTGAGCTGATTGTGTTCTGATGCTTCACTTTATCAGCATTGGTCAACAGAACATCCAACTTCAGATCCTCTCCTTTCTGCACAGAGATCTCATCTGAGGAGGAACACAGACATTCAGCATTATTATAAAGGTGTCAAACTATCGTGGCCATGAGCACATATTTAGTATCAGGGGACCAGATGTAATCATGTAAATAAGCACATGATGATGGTTTGATCAGTTTTGACTTTACCATGAATATGAAGATGATACTCCAGGGTTTGTGGCTCTGTCTGATTATCACTGTAACGGACTCTCAAAATGTATTTTCCAGCATCACTGTAGATCAGATCCTTGATGACGACGTCACATGATCCTGTTTTAAACACTCGACCACTGCAGTTTCTCTTCTCACACACAGAGATGTTTTTAGAGAGTCTGCTTAAAACTATATCTGAAATGTCTCTGGCCTCAATATCACACGACAGGGTGACGTTTCCTCCTTTCTTCCCCGTCACAGAGTTAGAGGAGATTCCTGCAAATAATATTCATTCAATACATCAATAAAAAGTATCTGCCTATTGGCTGTAATCAAAGTTTTCTCTTCAATTTTTTTTTAAATAGTTGCAATTTATAAACACAAATTACACTGACTGCTATAATGGGCCAGACACAGCAGCAGATTCAGCCGTATGAACCTGATGAGAAGAAGAGCTGGTTTATGACACAGACTCAGACACAAAGGCATTTATACAGGGATAAAACACTTTCCTGAGTGGAAAAAAAATATTACATAACGGATCACAATACACAACTCTAAACCTTCAGTTTCAATTTTATTTTAAAGATTTAACACATGTGGATCTTACTTGATAAAAAAATTGTCCAATGAGAAACATCAAACTTGAATCTGAATCTTTGGTTTAATAAATGATTCCAGTGTAATATTTAAAACTCAAAATGAACCATTAAACTCAAAGGCTCAATAGACACAAACAAAGTTTATTAAATAATTTTTCCTGCTATTCCAATCCAATTTTCTCATCTGAGTTATCAATGTAGAACAGTCTAATAATAATATTAATAACTCCAATAAATATATATATATATATATGAAGAGTTCAGATGCAAAAGCCTCTGAGTGCCATCTGAAATTTTCTTCTAGAATGATCATTTTTATCTAGCTTGTATATTTAAGCAGTAATTTCACTTAAATGACAAATCATAGGTCATTTTCATTGCCATTTAAGTGAAATTACTGAACTTAAATATACAAGCTTGATAAAAATGATCATTCTAGAAGAAAATTTCAGATGGCACTCAGAGGCTTTTGCATCTGAACTCTTCATATACTGTCATAATAGTCATCGTCATAATCATGGATACGACTGGATACGTTCATAAACATGTTCACTTATTTCCTTAGCATCAGCAGGTTTAGTTTTCCACAAACAGAAACACAACTATTTACAACATAAAAACACACAAGTTGACTTTAAATACATTTAAAAACACGAAAACGTACATGGTAAAGGTTCTGTATGAGTCTTTGTACGAGTGTTCTTGTGTAAACCACAGCACAATTAGCAAGACTTAAAAAAGTGAAAGTATGACACAAAGATGAGAGCCTCCAGAGACTGAATACGGCTCCTTCAGGAGAGATCTGATCTCAGGCGTTAGAGCTGCTTAACAGAGTTATTATTATTACTGAAAACACAACACAGACAAAACATTCCTTCATTACACTTCTGTGTTCAGAGTTTAAAACATGTTGAAATTGTAATTAGACCAAAATGCAGAGACTCTAAACCACAAAGTGTTTCCACTTCCTTCCCAGAACAAAATAAAGCCTTTAATAATAGTTGATTTATTACATCAAGACACTATATGTGCAGTAATGAAAATCCTCATGATTTTATAATGTAGTTTTTAATACTGGATATGGTCTGTTAGCTTGCATAGACACTTGGCTAACTTGCGAGTCCAGAAATCAATATTCCAGGTTTCATACAAGTTGGGAATCATCTTGCTTTTGGTTAATAATTTTCTTTACACAAATGTACTAATATAAATCATGTCTCTTCCCAGTTTACATTTACTTTACATTAGTCTCATGTTAACACATGTAGGCCCTGTTTCACAGACTGGGTTTAGATTAGGCCAGGATTAGACCTTAGTTCAATTAGGACATTTGAGAAGCTTTTATAAACATGCCTTAGAAAAAAAAACATTAATGCTGTGAATCTTGAGACAAAACAATGACACTGATATATTTTAAGATATGCTTTCAGTTAAAACAGCTCAAACATGCATTTTAGTCTGAGACTAGATTAAGCCTCGTCTGTGAAACCAGGGGTGAATGTTTAAGTGTTCTGGTTAAACTTTCAGAATAATGTGTTTCTGCATGAGTGTAAAACTGTTTCAGCTCTCTCTGGTACAGAACAAATCATTCAGTGAAACGAAGCTTCAAAATCAATTGCTGACCTTATAAACCAGAACACTTTAGCATGACTATAACCACATTTATGATCAGTAAGGTGAGGTAGTGATGTTTCATATGACACTGAAGCTTCAGAGCGTGTATCGAGTATGAGGAGCGCGGAGTGTTTTCAGAGAAACTGATCAACGAAAAACTAAGCCTCACTTTCTTTCCAGTCTCGTGAATGCTCACTTTGCGTGTCGAATGTTTGAACACAGACCTCTACTCTACAGGTTTCTGGAAGTTTAAGTCCATTAAAAAACAAATATATTTTTTTATAAATAAGCCTATAGCCTGTGTTACATGATCATATATTCTATATATAGCCTATTTAAACAGCAGAAAACAGAACATTTAGCGTAGTTTAATGGATAAAATTTAGCGTTTAATGGATAAAACAACGGAGGTGAAATACGCACTCGGGTTTATGGCTGCTGTAAATGTGACCTACCACAAGATGGCACTGTTCTCGACACTCTTGATGCTTTGAGTCTTTTCCCGGAACAATCAGGGGAAAGCCCAGGGGGGTAATCCAGTACTTGGAAAGCGTACCATCCCCGGGCGCCGCCATTGATTAGCAGACCATCACCTGCTGTTAGCATTCTATTGACTCCCATTCATTTTGGCGTCACTTTGACAGCGAATAGCTTTACATCTGAGGCGTTTAAAGACTCCATTTGTCCATTATTTATTTCTAAAGAAACACGACAATGTATAAAATGCTCCATTACCTTGTAGCTTACGTTATGGCCCCGTAGAAGCAGTTTTTGTAAAAGTAGGCTAACGATTGCGTCATAACCACGCGACTCTCTGGAAATTACCGTAAGGACAGGAGGAGAAGATCACGGGCAATCGGGGGGACGTGGAGGCATAAAGTCTGATAAAGTCAAGAGAGAAGCCCATAGAGAGTCATAAAGTTGCTCCTGCTCCAGCTCATGGACAGCTCCTACTCACACTCTCCGTCTCTGCAAGTTTAGGAAGGGAATGATTCAGATTTCTCTCGGCACAGGTACTAGAAGACAGACGGGATGCTCATGTCACATCTATACGTATACGTATACGTATGAGTCGTCAAGCTCAGTTTGAGTCTGCGCAGTCGCTCAGCCATCAGGAAGTGAGTGCTTCTAATTTGCTTAACTTTTCTCCGTTGAAACCTATGGGGTCGCTGTGTCCATTTCTTTTACTGTCTATGGGAAAGCCTCTGTGCTTCCTGAGGCTTCATTTGCCCATCCCTAACGTGAGGTAATAAGGAGGATTAGACGGGAAAGTCCATCAAACATTGAGCTTCTTCTGTGGTTCCACAAACGGCTGTATGATGTGTGGAAGTTTATTTCTGAACAATATCGCTGATGATTTCAGATCTGATTGTGTCTGAATCTGAGATGCAGTAAGATGTAAAATATTTAAACATCCCCTTCATATATCAGTGTTTATATTATTTAAAAAACATTATTTTCTGAACATAGTAAAAAAATAGTCAAAATATTTAATTCATACAAAAATACACAAACAAAAATATTTCTTACAAAAGTGGTTTAATTTATTTAGTTTTTCACAATATTACTCACAGATTTACAAAAAAATAATGCAGATCCCCTATTATGCAGACAAAAACAACAGTGGAAAGGAAAAAGTCTATAGATGATGATGAAGACACTTAAGGAGAAGCTAAGGCTATACTAAACATACATATTTAAAAACAATATTTTACAATACATGCATATGTCTATACACACTGTCTTTCACTATATCAGTTTATTCCCACTTAGATTCATTGCATCAAACCACTGTGTGCAGAGATGTATTAAAATCCTCCTGATTTCCCAGTGTTTTTTTAATATCATGCACATCATGATACATTTAATTATTCAGTTATAAATCATGTTTCTTCCTGGTTTACATGTCACAACATGAGTTAAAGAGTGAATATGACTTTACACAGATCTCAGTAACATATGTAATGTTCAAGTGTTCTGGTTAAACTCTCAGAACAGTCCGCATGTGTTTTCTGTTGTTTTTAAAAACTAAAGGAGGAAGTCCATCACTAATGTAACGCAAGACATGAAGCTTACACTGACATTTTGAAGAAGTGAACATCAGTGATAAAGGAGAGAAGTTTATCTTGATGCCGGATCATTTCAGAGCAAGAGAGGATTCAGTTCAGTTTATAAAGAGAAGCCCCTTATAATCTCCTAGAGATCAGTTAAAGGCAACAGCGGCGAGGAGAAATCTCTCTAAAGATGATTAATATGGGAAAAACACCTCGGCAAGAACACAGACTCAACTTTGGACACACTTTTCCTTCTGTACAGAGAGTCAGACAGACAGAAACAAATTACAGGAAAATCAGACAATTTGCAATATGAGTGGCTTAATAATGTGAGATTCCACATCAAAACAACAATTCTGATATTATTGTAGATGATAAATAATAATTTGATGCATTAATATAGAGCTTTACACAGAAGGGGGGAATCTCCTCAAACACCCCCAACACCAAAACTACACTCCTCTCGCTGCAGATGTTCAGTACTGACAGAATCCTCTGTAGATCTGTTGATCTGAAGGTGAATTACATTTACCAGTGTCGTCACTAGATGTTTGGGACAACTGTACAATGTCTTCCCTTGGGACATCCTTGTAGTCATCATGATCAGTGTTTCTGTGACGTTGGTATATCTTGTAGACAGCAAATATAATCCCAGCCAGAGCCAGCAGAGCTCCACACACAGACAGTCCAATAGTCAAAGGCTCTACAGCTGAAATGAGGGAAGAAAACACAAGTTTTTTAAAAATGTTGTTTCTTTTTTCTTTTTCTCTCAATGATTTCTCCTGTTTTACTTACTATGTTGTTCATTATGTTTGTTATCCTCTGTTCCCAGTTTTCCCTTTGATCCTGTTCTAGATTCTGTAGAGGAGATTGAAAGGTCACACACAGTTTAGCATCAATTTTCTGTTCAAATCCTGATTAAAAATCAGCTCAAATATCTCTCCTCATCCACTGATCTTCTCTCACCTGTGACTGAGACTGTGATCAAGGTTTCTCCTTTATAATCCAGAACTCTGTATGTTCCAGTGTCAGTGTCTGTAAACTCATTAATGCTCAGAGTCTCGTCACTGACGGTCAGTCGATCACTGTTGACCCCGTGACCTCTCGTCCACACCTCTGTCCAGCCTTCACTAGAGTTTCTCTCCACTTTATAAGCGTTGGATAACAGAACATCCAACTTCAGATCCTCTCCTTTCTGCACAGAGATCTCATCTGAGGAGGAACACAGACATGGTGTTAATCAATCAAGACCATAAAAACATATTTAGGATTAAAGGAACCAAATTTAATCATTTAAAAAACAGTCACTGAAAATGCTATATTGAAATCATCTAATCTGAATATTGAATAATTGTTACATTTAATGTGTTTGCTGATCGCAGGCCCTGCACACAATAGTTTTAGGAAATCATGAAAGCAGATGATGATGGTTTGATCAGTTTTGACTTTACCATGAATATGAAGATGATACTCCAGGATTTGTGGCTCTGCCTGATCATTACTGTAATAGACTCTCAAAATGTATTTCCCAGCGTCACTGTAGATCAGATCCTTGATGATGATGTCACATGATCCTGTTTTAAACACACTGTCATTTTTACTCTTACATTCTTCATTCTTCTGACAATCAAGGATGTTTTCTGACTGTCTGCTTAATTCAACAACAGAAATCTCTCTGGCCCCAGATTCACATGTCAGGGTGACGTTTCCTCCTGTTTTCCCCGTCACAGGTACAGGGTTGCTTCCTACAGCTGAGGATTCTGCAAACACAGACAGAATAAAATTAACTCAATACAAAGAATCAATACTGAAAAAGACATGTATTGTTTCTCTCTATTCTCCGTAATCAATGACATCATGAAATATTATTATTTTAGTGAATATATTTATAAATATATATAATTTTAAGTAATATGGAGCCAACAATATTATCTGTGCCACATTTTAACATATCAAATGTTGTAGTGTATTCCTGAACATGTTTATTAATAGATAAACTGCATAGAGAAGTAGCCATGGTGTGTGTGGTGATGTAATATAATGAGAAATGTCATTAATCATTAATCCACAAATGTCAAGCAAAGTCACTTGGTGCAAACAGAAACAATTGACTAGATCAACCTGAAACTGAAAGTTAAACATTGTTACAATTTATGAACAAATATGATACTGACCGCTATAATTGATCAAGCTAAACAGCAGAAGCAGACTCAACCATCTGAACCTGAAGAGAAACAGAAGAGCTGATTTATGTCACAGATACAGGCTAATAATCATAACCACAAACACATTCACCTTATGGAGATGAGAGGGTCTGACTCTCTCTAACCATTGGAGAAAGCGTAATGGCTAACTTGGATCACGTGACACACCTCAGCCTATCGTGTGACGGCAGTGACGTCGGTGCCCGCAGAGTTTAATGGCAGTCAGCTACAGTTTACATTTCTTGTGGATTATTAACATGTTGGTCTTGTGAATAGATTATCTATATTTGGTGTTATATCGCTAGTAAAGGTACAGTAGGACTGCATTGTTTGTGGACTGAGCTTTACTGTGGAAAAAAGCGCAAATATCTCCATTAGCTGCAAAGTACTAGTCACTGCAGGCACAAAAAACATTTAAGATTACACTAAAAACTTAATTGTAATTTAATACACATTTAATTCATTAAAATTATATGTATTTTTTACTGTAAATTTTCATCATTAGGCACACAGCAGATGACACAACACTTCTTGTTTGATTTTAATTAAACAACATACAATATAACACAATATTTATAATTAAATTATACATTTAGTCTTTATTCATTAAAATGCATAATATCAGCGTTATATCATACTGGGCTGCCAACTCTCACGCATTGAGCGTGAGACTCACGCAATTGACACTTTTCACACGCTCTCACGCCACACATCCATTTTCTCACGCACAGAAAAATTGTGGAGCAAAGAGGTACTTTTAATATTAAACTAATTCTCAGCTCTTAGATTCCGTCAATTTTATTACGAAATTCAGACAAAAATACGTTTGGCGCTTGTAAATGTGACGTGACAGATCGCTGAGCGCCTCAGTTCAAGTGCACGTGAACCGATCACCTGTTACTTTTTATTTAAAGACGCAGTACAACTTTCCGAAAGAATACATAATATCGACCAATTAGTGTTTTTCAACCACGGAAAGAGGTCAATATAACAGCAGGAGAACAATTATGTCACATAACGTTACATTTACCTCAGGAAAGCCATTTAATGACCATAGCATGTTAATTGAATAGAAAAAATAGCTAGAGAGAAGATTTTGCTGAGCACTATATTACATATTTATTATATTTTTACTTATGTCATTAAATAATTGTTATTATAACAAAAACTGCATTATATTTAATTTAATATGTTATTTTTAACCTTTAATAATACCAGCAGATTGGGCCCTCTATGTTTACAGCATTAGGTGAGATTATTTTTTTAAATTAATTTTAGATTAATTTTTGTCAAGCAATAATAAAAACTGTATCCTACCAGTCATTGTACAATGTAAACATTGTAACATGTTGTCACTAAACTTCATAAAATTCTATTTAGTTACCAAATGTTTTGACAATCACAATTACACTTATTGTGATGCAATATTTGTTTTACATAAAAAATAAAATAAAAAATCTCACTCCAAGCTAAACTCAAAAGTTGGCAGCCCTGTATCATATGCATAATGCATACATGCAGTTAATAGTCAATACAATTCAAGTCTTATCATAACTGGTAAAACCTGAAAGCCAAAGAAAGAAAACATCGATATTTTTTACTTTCTTTAGACAATATACAATATCACTCGGTATTACACCGTATGAAATGCTATGGTAATGCGGTGTACGAGTCTACGAGACGAGGCATTTACAAACAAGTAATCGACAGCCTGTTGGCGAAACATGTTTTACGCTACACAATACTTTTGTTGGGAACGATAGGCTATGTAGATTTTCCTATGATAAATGTTATTTTATAAGAGAAGACTGAGACGGGAATGTGATTTGGTGATAATCACAGTAGTGGATACTGTACGTTCATCATAAACATGTCGATTTATTTCCTTAGCATCATTAGCAGGATTAGCTTTCCACACACAGAAACACACAGACTGGACATATATTTAAAAATATGAACACTTACATGGTGAAACTTCGGCATGAGTCTTTTGATCAGGCGTTAAAACCTCATAACTTATAGCATTTAGCGAGTGGTGAGACAACTGGATAATAACAAAACTGAAAGTAATTTCCAGGTCCTGATTCTGAGCATTGGAGCCTCATGTCACGTGACTGACCCTGTCCTCTCCACTAGGGGGCGGAGATCTCTGAACCAGTTCCTTTTTATCTAAAAAAACCCCAAATAACAATAGAGGAATGCAAAAACAGTAAAAATCTAAATTCTGCATCTTATATCAAAATTCAATCATGCATCTAATACATCAAGTACACTTGTCAACAGCCCCTATAGACCAGAAACAGCAGTTTCAAGTTTTAGTTTTTATAAATGACACATTTGTATAATAAAAACGAAGCTTTTGAGTTAATAGTATATAATTGGTCCAGTTAAACAAGCTCTTTATTAAACAAGCACTAAATAACACATATTATACAGAAACGTCATATTTAATGGTATTAGATGATTTGTTAAATGTATTTAATAGATTTTACTTTCAATAAAGCATTTGTAATTGGTTGGTAAAGGTGTTTTCTGCATGTTTTGACTGAGTTTCGCTGCATTTACACAGTTTGTGGAAGAGTTTCGTTCACAGTTTCTCCCGTCTCTAACCAAAAGTATCCCACAAAGATGAGCGATTCAAGAAAAAAAAATAATAATAATTCGCCATTATTTATAGTATGATTGGTCAAAATTTTCTTCTACTGGTTATTTTTTCGAAGCAGATTGAGCTGTAAAAACATACATCATGATGTTCAGTAACTGATATGATTTAGTAAATTATTTATTAAAAAATTCGCATATGAATTCAACAATTAACTTTAATAATGATGTGACTTTTATTTTGACACCTTAAAATAAAGTGTAACCAAGTTTTCTTTATTATAAATCTATTTTCTACAAATACTTTATTAGGTTTGTATGTTGCAGTAATGGTAGTTATGCAGTAACTCTGTGTAACTGTGGAAACTATACATTCATAAACACAGTTTTGCAGGAACATGGGGGCATAAGACATGAGCCAACATTGAGTTTTTTCTTTTCTTTCTTTTTTTTTTTTTTACAACTTACAGCGCATAATAACTTGATAAACTATGGATGGCATTGCAGTTTTTCTGTACACTATCTTATCACAGACCTTATTTTACTCATAAATTGAAAAAAAAAACTTTTTTATTCAACAATTAAATACAATACCAGTAAAAATCTGTAAATAAATAAATAAATGATAATAAATACTGGAGGGAAGCACATTAATCTTCTGGGTTCTGACGTCATAAAAGACACATTTAATGATCAGAAACTTCACAGTGTTCTGAGTCTGAGCAGCTTCACAGTGACGCTTCATAATATTACAAACAATTATGAACATAGTAAAAAATATCAACCAAACAATACTAACAAAAACATGTCTTCTTCTATCACAATACATACTCTTTCAAAGCATCTTTACGAGGAATAATGCAACACTTTCATCACTTCATCATTCACAGGAATGAACACTTCAGGAGAAGCTAAAACTGTTTTTCATGCCATATACATATTATTTAAGCACACATATTTAAAAAGAAAACATATATATTCACATATATATATATATATATGTGTGACCCTGGATCACGTCACCAGTCTCGAGTCGCACGGGTATATCTGTGGTAATAGCCAACAACACATTGTATGGGTCAAAATATCATATCATAAGGATATTCAGTAAAGATCATGTTCCATGAAGATATTTAGTAAATTTCCTACTGTAAATATATAAAACATGTATTTTTGTGAGTGAATGCTGCACAATTGCGAACATAAATGCACAACTTTAAAGGAGATTTTCTCAATGTTTAGATATTTTTGCACCCTCAGATTCCAGATTTACAATAGTTGTATCTCGACCAAATATTGTCCTATCATAACAAACCATACATCAATGGAAATATTATGTATTCAGTTTTCAATTTCTCAAAATCTCAGTTTCAGAAAATTGACTCATGTGGCTGGTTTTGTGGTCCAGGATCACATATATAAATACACTTTCTCTCTTTGTTTGTCATAGACATGCTTGCTCAATGTTAATACTGTGAATACTTTACTTTTTTTTTTTTTTTTCAAACAATAGTTGATGGATTCAATAGAAACAAAAGTTCATGCATTAGACTTGGTCATCTTTCAGTTTCCAGCTGATCTTTATAGCTCACTTTAACCAGTGAACACACAGGACCTCATGTAGGAGTGCAGGGCAGATGTTGTAGACTAAATTCATATTGTAGACAGATGAAAGTGAATATGACAGATAGGCAGTGAAATGTTCTGGACTACTGTACAATATTTTCCATTAGGATCTTTTGGTCATGATCCACTTGGGAGGAATTATGTTCTGTTTTCCTGATCAAACATTTGTGTTTCTTGATGACAGCAAATATAATCAGAGCCAGCAGAACGCCAGAAGCACCGGCAGTCCAACAGACACAGTCCAAAACCTCATATCTGGAAAGTGGGAAGAGAAAACTGTGTTTAAAATGTTTTTTTGTTTTCTTTTTTAATCTGTTTAAAGATTGTGCAAATCTCTCAATGTCTCCTGTTTTACTTACTATGTCCAGTGCCATTAGGTTTGTTATCCTCTGTCATCTTTGATTCTGTACCAGATTCTATAGAGAATATCAAAAGTCACACAGTTTAACATTTGCTGCTCAGATCATGATGAATAAACCTCCTCTGTCCAAATGTTTTAAAACATAATATCTCTCCTCATCCACTGATCTTCTCTCACCTGTGACTGAGACTGTGATCAAGATTTCTCCTTCATAATCCAGAACTCTGTATGTTCCAGTGTCAGTGACTGTAAACTCATTAATGATCAGAGTCTCGTCACTGACGGTCAGTCGATCACTGTTGACCCCGTGACCTCTCGTCCACACCTCTGTCCAGCCTTCACTAGAGTTTCTCTCCACTTTATCAGTGTTGATCAACAGAACATCCAACTTCAGATCCTCTCCTTTCTGCACAGAGATCTCATCTGAGGAGGAACATTGAGAAGACATTAATCATTATTATAAAGGTGTCAAACTATCGTGGCCATGAGCACATATTTAGTATCAGGGGACCAGATGTAATCATGTAAATAAGCACATGATGATGGTTTGATCAGTTTTGACTTTACCATGAATTTGAAGATGATACTCCAGTATTAGTCGCTCCAGCACTGTCTGATCATTATTATAATAAACTCTAAAAATGTTTCCCAGCGTCACTGTAGATCAGATCCTTGATGACGACGTCACATGATCCTTCTTTAAACACTCAACCACTGCAGTTTTTCTTCTCACACACAGAGATGTTTTTAGAGAGTCTGATTAAAACAATATCTGAAATATCTCTGGCCTCAATATCACACGACAGGGTGACGTTTCCTCCTTTCTTCCCCGTCACAGAGTTAGAGGAGATTCCTGCAAATAATATTCATTCAATACATCAATAAAAAGTATCTGCCTATTGGCTGTAATCAATGTTTTCTCTTCAATTTTTTTTAAATAGTTGCAATTTATAAACACAAATTACACTGACTGCTATAATGGGCCAGACACAGCAGCAGATTCAGCCGTATGAACCTGATGAGAAGAAGAGCTGGTTTATGACACAGACTCAGACACACATCGCAAAGGCATTTACACCGAGATAAAACACTTTCCTGAGTGGAAAAAAAATATTACATAACGGATCACAATACACAACTCTAAACCTTCAGTTTCAATTTTATTTTAAAGATTTAACACATGTGGATCTTACTTGATAAAAAAAATTGTCCAATGAGAAACATCAAACTTGAATCTGAATCTTTGGTTTAATAAATGATTCCAGTGTAATATTTAAAACTCAAAATGAACCATTAAACTCAAAGGCTCAATAGACACAAACAAAGTTTATTAAATCATTTTTCCTGCTATTCCAATCCAATTTTCTCATCTGAGTTATCAATGTAGAACAGTCTAATAATAATATTAATAACTCCAATAAATATATATATATGAAGAGTTCAGATGCAAAAGATTTAGAAGAAAAAAATTAGAAGAAAATTTTTTCTTCTAGAATGATAATTTTTATCTAGCTTGTATATTTAAGCAGTAATTTCACTTAAATGACAAATCATAGGTCATTTTCATTGCCATTTAAGTGAAATTACTGAACTTAAATATACAAGCTTGATAAAAATGATCATTCTAGAAGAAAATTTCAGATGGCACTCAGAGGCTTTTGCATCTGAACTCTTCATATACTGTCATAATAGTCATCGTCATAATCATGGATACGACTGGATACGTTCATAAACATGTTCACTTATTTCCTCAGCATCAGCAGGTTTAGTTTTCCACAAACAGAAACACAACTATTTACAACATAAAAACACACAAGTTGACTTTAAATACATTTAAAAACACGAAAACGTACATGGTAAAGGTTCTGTATGAGTCTTTGTACGAGTGTTCTTGTGTAAACCACAGCACAATTAGCAAGACTTGAAAGTGAAAGTATGACACAAAGATGAGAGCCTCCAGAGACTGAATACGGCTCCTTCAGGAGAGATCTGATCTCAGCCGTTAGAGCTGCTTAACAGAGTTATTATTATTACTGAAAACACAACACAGACAAAACATTCCTTCATTACACTTCTGTGTTCAGAGTTTAAAACATGTTGAAATTGTAATTAGACCAAAATGCAGAGACTCTAAACCACAAAGTGTTTCCACTTCCTTCCCAGAACTAAATTAAGCCTTTAATAATAGTTGATTTATTACATCAAGACACTATATGTGCAGTAATGAAAATCCTCATGATTTTATAATGTAGTTTTAATACTGGATGTGGTCTGTTAGCTTGCATAGACACTTGGCTGATTTGCGAGTCCAGAAATCAATATTCCAGGTTTCATACAAGTTGGGAATCATCTTGCTTTTGGTTAATCATTTTCTTTACACAAATGTACTAATATAAATCATGTCTCTTCCCAGTTTACATCCCAGTTTACATTTACTTTACATTAGTCTCATGTTAACACATGTAGGCCCTGTTTCACAGACTGGGTTTAGATTAGGCCAGGATTAGACCTTAGTACAATTAGGACATTTGAGAAGCTTTTATAAACATGCCTTAGAAAAAAAAAAAAACATTAATGGTGTGAATCTTGAGACAAAACAATGACACTGATATATTTTAAGATAAGCTTTCAGTTAAAACAGCTCAAACATGTATTTTAGTCTGAGACTAGATTAAGCCTCGTCTGTGAAACCAGGGGTGAATGTTTAAGTGTTCTGGCTAAACTCAGAATAATGTGTTTCTGCATGAGTGTAAAACTGTTTCAGCTCTCTCTGGTACAGAACAAATCATTCAGTGAAACAAAGCTTCAAAAACACCTGCTGACCATATAAACCAGAACACTTTAGCATGACTATAACCACATTTATGATCAGTAACGTGAGGTAGTGATGTTTCATATGACACTGAAGCTTCAGAGTGTGTATCGAGTATGAGGAGCGCGGAGTGTTTTCAGAGAAACTGATCAACGAAAAACTAAGCCTGACTTTCTCTCCAGTCTCGTGAATGCTCACTTTGTGTGTCGGAGTGTTTGAACCCAGGCCACTACTCTACAGGTTTCTGGAAGTTTAAGTCCATTTACAAATTTTTTTTTTTATAAATAAGCCTATAGCCTATGGTACATGATCATATATTCTGCCATTTAAACAGCATAGAAATCACAGAATAATTTAACCACCATTTGCTTGTGTAGCCAGTGGCGTCAGGTACTTGAGGGAACTGTATGAAACTATTATATAACGTTCGACTACGCCACCCGGTATATACCGGGAACTATCAGCCCCAAATCAGGGAGCGCACAGGTTCGTTACCAAAAGAAATGGGTAAGCAGAGAGACATAGGCCAGGGAATATCAATGATGAGGCAGCTTTATTCAAATACAAAATTTAAAACCATCAATACATTAACAAGGGCTCAATATTCACATGTCAAAAAGAAAAGGAAAACAAACACCACTTTACAAAACTTCAAAATAAAGAAATAAATACAAAAATACAAATACACAAGAAAGCTTAATTAGGAGGGAGATGGCCTGCTGTGACCCTCAATTCACACAACACACTTAATATCCACACACACCCGCTCTGGTGAAGTCAGGTCACTCAAACACAGCACTCAATGTAAACCCCGTTAAACAGCAGCTATAAACCCCTCCTCAATACACTTTCTTCGTCACGTTGTTTACGAGAAAAAAAGAAAGGACACCGTCAGTTCACAAACATTAAATAAATAAAAATACACAAACAAAACATAAACTAATTAAACTTAAACAAAGAAAAATAAATTACATACAAAATACGCAAAAATGAGCACAAGACAAAAATAAAGAAATCTAAATTAAAATTCGAAACAAACCAAAAGACACATCAAAATAAAACAAACATGCCACGATCGGCCGCACACACACTCAAAGAGCAGAACAAGTCAGCGAGGAAACAGCCACGCACTCGCACACTGCGGCGAGCAATCGTCCCGGCTCGCTGTTATGCAAGTTCAAGTTCGCTCCAACGAAAAGACGACAAAGCTAAGCTCAGGCAAGACAGCAGTGCGTTACGTCAAAAGACGCGCATCTCTTCCCGCAATATAGAGGTGAAACCCTTGCTCTCGTCACTCAAATCGGAAACGTTCTCAGCGCAGCACTATGCGTGTTCGCTGGCCTCAACATACCGCCGGTTGCTCGTCAATGAACTCAAAGCCCGGGGCAGACTGTGCACGGCCGCACAGAGCCGAAACAGCACTTCAAACTCTCCATTCATAAATGGCGGCCTCCGTAAAGGGGCGGTACGAGTGTCGACGACGCATCCCAAGTGACAAACAACCTCCCCATTTTATACCATGACACCAGACTGTTGATAGGTTCAATGGTTTCACATGACACTGGCCAATAATCAACACAGATACACTTCACCCTGCTACATTCCACCCCCACATTATGAATCGTCGCCCCGACGATTAGTCCCCAGCCCCAAGAGACTCACCTCTGCCGTGGGTCCCAGCAAACACTAAGGGGGAACCTTATTATGAGTCTTCTTGCCATGACGGCTATACAACGAAAAACACAAATGAGATACTTGTTACAAGTACTCTGCCATGACGGCCACACGACGAGGAACAAGTGATACACAAGTTCTCAGCTACGACAGCTACACAAGAAACACGAATGAGATACTTGTTACAAGTACTCTGCCATGGCGGCTATACGACGAGGAACAAGTGATACACAAGTTCTCAGCTATGACAGCTACACAACGGGAAACACGAGACACTGGTTACAGTGCTCTGCCATGACGGCTATACGACGAGGAACAAGTGATACACAAGTTCTCAGCTATGACAGCTACACAACGGGAAACACGAGACACTGGTTAGTGCTCTGCCATGACGGCCACACAACGGGAAACACGAGACACTGGTTACAGTGCTCTGCCATGACGGCTATACGATGAGGAACAAGTGATACACAAGTTCTCAGCTATGACAGCTACACAACGGGAAACACGAGACACTGGTTACAGTGCTCTGCCATGACGGCTATACGACGAGGAACAAGTGATACACAAGTTCTATACGATGAGGAACAAGTGATACACAAGTTCTCAGCTATGACAGCTACACAACGAGAAACACGAGACACTGGTTACAGTGCTCTGCCATGACGGCCACACAACGGGAAACACGAGACACTGATTACAGTGCTCTGCCATGACGGCTACATATGACTGAGAACAGCCAAATAATTCCCGCAATGCAAATATAACTAGTGCAATCCCCCCGTTCAACACTAGGGCGAAGCCTAATCTCTTCCCATGCTTCCATTGCTACACACTTACCACATGCAGAGGGAGTCACCAACAGAGGGGACTTACAAACACACTGCTGCCTTGCCTTTAGAAAAAAAAGAAAAGAGAAAACAAGGAAAAAAAAGAGAAAAAAAGAAAAACAAAAAGAAATTAAACTTCAAACATACAATGTACCAACAGTAAAAAAATATATAAAATATTGCCTCAAGTAGCCTACTCCCAGACCCACTTCTCAAAATAAGCTCACCCAAAATATGGAAATCCTGCCGACTACGCCAAATGTAGCCAGTGGCGTCAGGTACTTGAGGGAACTGTATGAAACTATTATATAACGTTCGACTACGCCACCCGGTATATACCGGGAACTATCAGCCCCAAATCAGGGAGCGCACAGGTTCGTTACCAAAAGAAATGGGTAAGCAGAGAGACATAGGCCAGGGAATATCAATGATGAGGCAGCTTTATTCAAATACAAAATTTAAAACCATCAATACATTAACAAGGGCTCAATATTCACATGTCAAAAAGAAAAGGAAAACAAACACCACTTTACAAAACTTCAAAATAAAGAAATAAATACAAAAATACAAATACACAAGAAAGCTTAATTAGGAGGGAGATGGCCTGCTGTGACCCTCAATTCACACAACACACTTAATATCCACACACACCCGCTCTGGTGAAGTCAGGTCACTCAAACACAGCACTCAATGTAAACCCCGTTAAACAGCAGCTATAAACCCCTCCTCAATACACTTTCTTCGTCACGTTGTTTACGAGAAAAAAAGAAAGGACACCGTCAGTTCACAAACATTAAATAAATAAAAATACACAAACAAAACATAAACTAATTAAACTTAAACAAAGAAAAATAAATTACATACAAAATACGCAAAAATGAGCACAAGACAAAAATAAAGAAATCTAAATTAAAATTCGAAACAAACCAAAAGACACATCAAAATAAAACAAACATGCCACGATCGGCCGCACACACACTCAAAGAGCAGAACAAGTCAGCGAGGAAACAGCCACGCACTCGCACACTGCGGCGAGCAATCGTCCCGGCTCGCTGTTATGCAAGTTCAAGTTCGCTCCAACGAAAAGACGACAAAGCTAAGCTCAGGCAAGACAGCAGTGCGTTACGTCAAAAGACGCGCATCTCTTCCCGCAATATAGAGGTGAAACCCTTGCTCTCGTCACTCAAATCGGAAACGTTCTCAGCGCAGCACTATGCGTGTTCGCTGGCCTCAACATACCGCCGGTTGCTCGTCAATGAACTCAAAGCCCGGGGCAGACTGTGCACGGCCGCACAGAGCCGAAACAGCACTTCAAACTCTCCATTCATAAATGGCGGCCTCCGTAAAGGGGCGGTACGAGTGTCGACGACGCATCCCAAGTGACAAACAACCTCCCCATTTTATACCATGACACCAGACTGTTGATAGGTTCAATGGTTTCACATGACACTGGCCAATAATCAACACAGATACACTTCACCCTGCTACACTTGCATCAAGCAACTCTTGGTATTTTTATAATTAGTTGGCTATTAATATAGTTGTTACATTTAATTTATTGGCACACTTTAATATGTGAATTATATTATCAGAAAACTGAACATTTAGCGTAGTCAGGCTTTAATTTGTGTCTAATGGATAAAACAACCGAGGTGAAATACGCACTCGGGTTTATGGCTGCTGTAAATGTGACCTACCACAAGATGGCGCTGTTTCGACACTCTTGATGCTTTGAGTCTTTTCCCGGAACAATCAGGGGAAAGCCTCAGTGCTTCCTGAGGCTTCATTTGCCCATCCCTAACGTGAGGTAATAAGGTGGATCACTAGTAAGAAGGGAAAGTCCATCATTGTGCTTCTTCTGTCTGTTGTGTGGCTCCACAAACGGCTGTATGATGTGTGGAAGTTTATTTCTGAACAAGATCGCTGATGATTTCAGTCTGATCTCATCAATCTGAGCAGCAGATTTCAGATCTAATTGTGTGTGAATCTGAGATGCAGTAAGATGTAAAATATTTAAACATCCCCATCATATATTATTGTATATATTATTTAACATATTTTCTGAACATAGTAAAAAATAGTCAAAATATTTAATTCATACAAAAATACATGACAAAAAAAAAAAAAAAAAAAAAAACACCAACAAAAATGTTTCTTACAAAAGTGGTTTATTGAGTTTTTCACAATACTACTTGCAGATTTACAATAAATGATGCAGATCCCCTATTATGCAGACAAAAACAACAGTGGAAAGGAACAAGTCTATAGATGATGATGATGATGACACTTAAGGAGAAGCTAAGGCTTTTCCAAAGGCCATATTAAACATACATATTTAAAAACAATATTTTACAATTCATGCATATGTACATAAACACTGTTTTTCACTATATCAGTTCGTCCCCTTAGATTCATTGCATCAAACCACTAAGTGCAAAGATGTATTAAAATCCTCCTGATTTCCCAGCGTTGTTTTTAATATCATGCACATCATGATACATTTAAAGGTACAATATGTAATTTTTTTGCTTTAAAAATAGCAAAAATGAATATATCTATGTTATATATTTTTTTAGTTGTGTACTTACCGTACATTATCCCGGTTGTTTCCAACAACTTTCAAACGAGGAGAAATTTGTAATTTAATTCGAAGACACATACCGTCAATGACGTCATATCCGCGTTGTTCCTGGTTTCCGCTTGTACTGCCATAGCAACCAGAGCCCTCTGATAGTAACCAAGGCGACTGACGTGGACCACTGTGTAGTTCGTAATGTCTATCTGCACGCTGTTGTTGTTTCGTTCAAACATTATGGACCATGGCAAGCAGACTTTGGATAAAAAGGAGAACTAAAACGAGAATCAATATCAGCGCGGTGTTTTCGAGATGCCGAGAGCTCCCATAGACAGTATATAAACGAGAGCTCCACGTCCGAGACTTCGACCGCTCCTACATGTACTTTATTAAACAGGTGAGCACATTTACATAAAACTAATCAATGTTTTATAGTTCAACAATGATAAAATGTTAGAATATAATCTGTATGTTATTCTAATGTTGATCTAGTTTACTGCTAGTCTCATACAGACAAACTAACACATACATTTCAACACATTCAAATGCAGTTTAGTGTGATAGTGTAATGTTAGACCAAGTGAAACAGCGCTGCGTTACCTCACAAGTTTAATTTGTCTGATAAACTGACCTGTGAGTAGTGATTCTGCGTGTAGTTCGGTAGAATGAAATGTCCATATTCCTTTTATATCCGCGGGACTCGCGTCGCGTGTGGAGCTGATCGCTGTCTCTTAGCAATCCCGAACTGCTTCATATCACAGTCATGATAAAAGCATCGATGTATTAACTCATCCATAAACATTATTATATCGGTCGGCTTGATGCTGACGACAAGATCCATAATTCTTAGCAAATGTTGCGTCATCAAACTACGCCTTTGTTATTGTAAGAGGTTAGCGACCCCTAGCGGCCAAAAATTACATACTGTACGTTTAATTATTCAGTTATAAATCATGTTTCTTCCTGGTTTACATGTCACAACATGAGTTAAAGAGTGTATAGCGGCAGCCAGTAACCGCTAAGTGGCTGAGTAGAGGGATTAAAGATTGACGCGTTTTCACTGTTGATCCAGGTGATTTATTATAACATTGAAAAGAACAGCAACATGATGATGATGATGATGATGACAGTAAAGTAAACAAAAGGAAATGAAATGAAATCTAAATGAAATGAAAACGGTCAACAGAAAGTGAGCATCCCAGCTACTCACCCCCTTCCTCCATGCCAACCACACGCAAACTAACAGGTAATATGCACCTAAAACAAGTGACGTAACAAACCGAAAATAAAAATTTCTAAATAAAAGACATCAACCCAAACCTGGCACCTACAGAGTGAATATAACTTTACATAGATCTCAGTAACACATGTAATGTTCAAGTGTTCTGGTTAAACTTTCAGAAGTCCGCATGTGTTTTCTGTTGTCTTTAAAAACTAAAGGAGGAAGTCCATCACTAATGTGACGTAAGACATGAAGCTTACACTGACATTTTGAAGAAGTGAACATCAGTGATAAAGGAGAGAAGTTTATCTTGATGCCGGATCATTTCAGAGCAAGAGAGGATTCAATTCAGTTTACAAAGAGAAGCCCCTTATAATCTCCTGTAGAGATCAGTTAAAGGCAACAGCGGTGAGGAGAAATCTCTCTAAAGATTATTAATATGGGAAAACACTTCGGCAAGAACACAGACTCAACTTTGGACACACTTTTCCTTCTGTACTGACAGTCAGACAGACAGAAACAAATTACAGGAAAATCGAACAATTTGCAATATGAGTGGCTTAATAATGTCAGATTCCACATCAATAAAACAACAATTCTGATATTATTGTAGATGATAAATAATAATTTGATGTAGGGCTGGGCGATATGGCAAAAATATCATATCACGATTTTTTTCAGGAAAATCACGATTCACGATTTTATCACAATTCTTTTTTATGCTGGTTTTACTATTTTGTGACTGAGCATTACAGCCAAACTAATGTCCATATTTTAAAAACAAAGCTTTAGGTAACAAAATATAAAATAAAAAAGAATGGCAGACAGGGGCGAAGATAAAAAAAATTGTCATTATTTTCTTTATGTTAATAAATATTAAGATCAAAGATACACATGCACAACTATAAATAAACAGTGCTTTATGTTTTCAGCTACAGTAGGTGTATTTAACAGTAGCATTGAAGAAAGTAATTAAATGAACAAATATGAAAATAAAACAAAACATAGACTTCACTGTATAAATTATACATTGATACTTATTAAAGCTACTATTAAAGTTATCAGTCTTTTTGCATTTTGTTGTTTTATTAACATTAAAGGGATAGTTCTCCTAAAAATTCAAATTGTCATAATTTTCTCTCTCAAGTTGTTTTAAATTCGAATAAGTTTCTTTCTTCTGTTGAAAATAAAAGTTATTTGGAAGAATGTGGGTGACCAAACAGTTGATGAACCCCAGTGACTACCATAGTATATTCTTCTCCTATGGAAGTCAATAGGGACCAGCTACTGTTTGGATAGCCACATTCTTCAAAATATTAATATTAGAAAAATATTAGAAAATATTAGAAGGAAATCAATACAGGTTTGGAACAACATTAGAGTGCATAAATAATGAGAATATACACGCATTTGACATGCAGATTTTCTCTCGATTTTCTCAAGTTTGCTTTCACTTTAGACATAAACGACTTTGTTTATGTAAACCTTGTGTGTATTTAACAGTATTAGCACAATAAGACTCGAAAGATAACTTACTCCAGTATCCAGGCGCTGGTAGACAGGCTTTTAGTGCATGTGAGCTTCACATGTACGCGCTGAGAAACGCACACGTTGTAACAGAGTGAAATATCTGTAACAGTTAGTTTGTAATGAAAGAATGGAAAGGTGTAGAGATACTACAAGCCATTAGAGGGCGCTATATATGCTTACCTGTATGGCATATAAGGAAAAGCTGGCATGAAGAAGCAAGTTAGCTGTCTTCTTGACACTTTGCTGGAAAATTGTTCCCTGGATACTGGAGACTTACCCTTCGGAAAGTTCACGCGGGAGGAAAGTTGAAGAAGCGATGATAAAAGTTCTTCGAGTTGCTGTCACCTAATGAAGAGAAGACAAGGAACTTTATTGGAAGAAATGGGGAAACGTGACAAAGGGGTGAAAACGATGTCGGGTAGGCAAAGCTGTGCTGGAAATGGGCCAGAATGGGCTAACTCGGATGACACTGAGAGTGAAGATCATATGGAGTTTAGCCAGGAGATAGATAGAATAAGAGAGAGACGGGGTGGTGAGAGTGGAAAAGAGGGGTCAAAGAAATTCAAAGGGATGATGACTAAAGTTGATGGAAAGGATGATAATTTGAAGATAGATGATGAGTGCAAAGTAATACTTAGATTTGGGGAAGAAAATGGAGTGCTTGGTATGAATCCAGTGAAGTTGACTACGATTTTAAAAAACCAAGTGGGAGATGTCAAAATGGCCAAAGTTTTGAGGGATGGAAACCTTTTAATAATATGCAAAAATGAAGATCAAAGAGAAAGGGCCTGTAGAATGAAGGAGATAGGAAGGTTTAAAGTAAGTAGCGTTAGTCGCGTGGAGAAGAGAAACATGTGGAATAGAGGGGTGATTTGGGGGATCCCTGTTGATGTAAATGTGGATGAAATAAAAGCAAACTTAAAAGGAGGGAAAGTGAAAGATGCCCGAAGATTGACCAGCTTTAAGAATGGGGTGAGACAAGTAAGTGAAAGTGTGTTGTTGGAATTTGAGGATGAAATGCTTCCTAACAGAGTATCCCTAGGATATATGATGAATAATGTGAGAGAATACGTTCCTAAACCTTTGAGGTGTTTTAAATGTCAGAGGTTTGGTCACACAGCCATGAATTGCAAAGGGAAAAGAAGGTGTGCTGGATGTGGTGAGGACCATGATTATGAGAAATGTAGAAGGGATGTGCAACCGGAATGCTGTAACTGTGGAGGGAATCACAGTGTGGCATACGGGGGATGTGAAGTAATGAAAAGGCAGGTTGAGATTCAGCAGGTCAGAGTGAAAAATAAAATATCATATGCAGAGGCCGTTGGACTGGTGAATCACAGGGAGGAAAGAGTAGTAAATGAGGCAAGTGAGAATCTGAATAATGATCAACATGAACAGATAAAAGGGGGTAAAGTTCTGGTTGATTTAAGGAAATTAGTCATCTTTATAGCAGGGGTCATCAATGCTACAACTGAGGCAAAGTCAAAAACGGAAAGGATACAAATAATAGTAAAGGCAGCAGTGAACCATCTTAGCCTGAATGATTTGTCCTGGGAAGAGGTGAGGAATGAGCTAAGTGCTCAGGTCAGTCAGGAAGCTTCATCTGTTGGCTGATATTATGGTTCTTATTCTTCAATGGAATGCAAGAAGCTTGGTGGCAAATGGGCAGGAATTTAAGTATTTTATCAGTTCGTTACCAACTACACCTGATGTAATCTGTATACAAGAAACATGGTTATCACGGAAATTAGATTTTAGTATATATAATTATGTTGGTGTAAGGAATGATAGGGAAGATGGTGTAGGGGGTGGGTGTGCTACATTTATCAAGAAGAATATTCCATATCAAGTTATATCAAAAGGAAGGGAGGAAGAGTATATTATTGTTAAAATATGGACTAAGCAAGAGAAGTTTTCTGTGGTAAATTATTATAATCCATGTAGAAGATTAGATGGCGATAAATTAAATCAGATCGTTGAACTAGCAAGTGACCGCATTGTTTTATGTGGAGATTTTAATGCCCATAGTTCATTATGGGGAGGGGGGAAAACTGATTTAAATGGTCTAATAATAGAACAGTTGTTGGATGAGTTTGATCTGGTATGCATTAATGATGGGAGAAGCACAAGAATAGATGTTCACACAGGTAAAAGTTCAGCACTTGATTTAACACTAGTGTCAAAAGAGGTGGCAGGTATTTGTGAGTGGGAGTTATGGGAGGACTCTACTATGGGTAGTGATCATTTTCCTGTTTTATGTAAGTTATGTGTGAGAAAGGATGAGAGGGAAGAAGGAAGAGAGGATAAATGGATATTAAATAAGGCTATGTGGGGTAAATTTGAATATTTATGTGAGGAGGCGAGTAGTGAAATTGATTTAAGCCAGGATATAGATGAAATTGATGGAAAATTTAAAGAAGTAGTGATTAGAGTGGCTAACTTATGTATTCCAAAAAGCAAAGGAAAAATTAATAGGAAACCAGTTCCATGGTGGACGGAAGAGTGTGGGAAAAGCATTAAAGTAAGAAATAAGGCATTTAAAATGCTGAAGAATAATCTTAACTTCCAAAGATTAATAGAATACAAAAAGGCCCAAGCTCAAGTTAGGAAAGTAGTAAAGAAGGCAAAAAGAGACAGTTGGAGAGAATATTGTAATAAAATAGGTAGAACGACTCCATTAGGAAATGTGTGGGGAATGATAAGGAAAATGAGGGCAATTAGAAAGGACTGGCAGTTTCCAGTTTTAAAAGCAGGAGAAACCATTGCAGTAACAAATAGGGAAAAAGCTGATATCATAGCTAAGGCCTTGGTTGAAATTCATAGTTCTAATAATCTGTCAGAGGCTGGAAAAAGAGGAAGAGAAGTGACTAGAGATGCATACCCAGCGGCACTAATAAGAAAGGAAAGTACAGAGGATGCTATGGATTCCCCTTTTACATTAAGCGAAATGAAACGGGCAATAGATAAAGCTAAGGTAACTGCTCCAGGAAAAGATCAGATTAGTTATAGTATGTTGAAACAGTTTGGAATTTTAATGCAAATGAAACTTTTAGGTTTATATAATAAGAGCTGGGAAGAAGGGAGATTACCAATAAGTTGGAAAGAGGCTATTATTATACCTATAGCAAAACCAGGAAAGGATTCAACGAATCCAGCAAACTACAGGCCCATTGCCCTTACGTCGCATGTTGGGAAAATTATGGAACAGATGATTGTAGAAAGAATGACATTTTATATAGAAAGTAAATATCTTTTATCCCCTTATCAAAGTGGGTTTAGGAAAGGACGGGGAACAATGGACCCTGTGGTTTGCTTGGAAACAGAAATTAGAAAAGCTATGATAAATAAGGAATCGGTTATGGCAGTTTTCTTGGATGTGGAAAAAGCTTATGATATGGTATGGAAAGAGGGGCTATTGATTAAATTAGATAAAATGGGTATTAAGGGAAGAGCTTTTAATTGGGTCAAAAGTTTTTTATCTGAAAGGTATATTCAGGTTAAAATTGGTGCTTCAGTGGCTAATAAATTCAAAGTAGATAATGGGACCCCGCAGGGTAGTGTGATAAGCCCATTACTTTTCTCTATTATGATCAATGATGTTTTTAGTAAAATAAAGTATGATATTGGGAAGTCATTATTTGCTGATGACGTTGCCCTATGGAAAAATGGCAAGAGCTTATGTTTAGTTCAAGAGAAGATACAGGAAGCAGTAGGTTTAATTGAAGAATGGTCGTATTCATGGGGTTTTAAATTCTCAGTGGAAAAGACAAAGATGATGGTTTTTACTCAAAAGAGGGATAGGGTGGCTAAGGTGTTATTGTATGGGAATCAAATTGAGCAGGTGAATTACTTTCGGTTTTTAGGGGTAACATTTGACTCTAAACTAACTTGGACAGAGCAGGTAAGGAAAGTAGAGGAAAAGTGTAAGAAGATTTTAAATATAATGAGGTGCTTAACTGGGATAGAGTGGGGTTCTAGTAAAGGAGCCTTAAGAGGGGTGTATGTGGCTTTAATAAGACCAGTGATGGAATATGGAAGTATAGTGTTTAGATCTGCGTCGAAAACATCATTAAAGAGACTGGAAATTATACAAAATCAAGCACTACGAATGTGTTGTGGAGCCATAAGGTCCTCACCGGCTTGTGCATTGCAAGTTGAGGTGGGCGAGCTTCCATTAAGTTTAAGATTTGAGCAACTGATGATGAACTATTGGACTAATCTAAAAGGTCATAATGAAAGATGAAATCCTACAGTTAAGTGTCTTACCCCTTGTTGGGAAAGTGGGAAGGCTAAGATAGAATGCTTTGCTTGGGCATCTAGTAAAATAGCAATTGAAATGAAATTGCAGGAGAATAAGTTCAGTCCTAATGTTCCTTTTTCAAATACGCCGCCTTGGTTGTTTTCGCCACTAATTCTAGACTTCTATATTCAAGGAGAAATAAAAAGACTTAATGGGAAAGGAAACTGGGTAGAAAAAGTGGAGGACAGAATAAGGTCTATATATAATTCATTTATAGCTGCATTTACGGATGGCTCAAAAGATCCTAAGAGTGGTGTTACTGGTTTTGCATTCACTATTCCAGAATTAAAGATAAATGTTAAGGAAAGAACCTCTGATCATTTGACAGTATTTACTGTGGAAATGTTAGCTATTTTAAGGGTATTACAGTGGGTAGAGGAAAACAAAATTACCAAGGTTCTCATTATTGTGCAAGAAGTAGGGAAAAGGAAATCTATAGATCGATGTACTAGAAAAAGTAGCATTTTTTCGAGGTTGAGATTAGGACATACTAAATTAAATAAAACTATGTATTTATTGAAAAAGCACCCTTCAGGTTTGTGTGATTGTGGAAGGGGAGAGGAATCAGCTGAACGTGTGATTAGTGAATGTGTCAAATATGAAAATCAAAGGATAAAATTAAAAGAGGAATCACTGAAATTTGGGGAAAATGTGTTGAACCTTAAAAATCTTTTTAAAATTGGAGAGCAGATAATGGGAGCTTTGTTTAACTTTTTGAAAGAAACTGGTTTAATAAAAAGGATTTAATTGATTGGTGAAGTTATAAAGGTAGAAAGAAGGTAAAATTAGTTTTTTGTTTTGTTTTTGTTTTTATCTATTGTGATGCTTACATTTCTGGCCCACACTCCAGCACAGTAGGTGGCGGATATGCACCTTAAATGTCGGTTGCCACCCGCCAATATAAGAAAGAAGAAGAAGAAGAAGAAGCAAGTTAGGCATATGTAATTAATTGCACGGACCAAGTTAGACACAAAACAGAGAAAATAAAAATAATTGTGAAGGGAGCTGAAAAGTTTTTGGGTATAAACAATATATCCTGGGAAAACATCAATAAAAGACTGGAAGGAGATGGGAAGTCAGGAGGTGCAGGTGATAAGACAACTTGAATATTGTGCAGTGGAATGCAAGAAGTTTGTTAGCGAATGGTCAAGAGTTTAAAGGTTTTATAAAAGAGCTTAGAAAGAAACCAGAAATTGTATGCATACAGGAAACCTGGCTTAAGCCAGTGTTGGATTTTAATATTAAAGGTTATGATTGTGTACGTAGAGATAGAGAGGAAGATATTGGGGGAGGGTGTATAATATTTGTAAAACAAGGAGTACAATATAATGTTATAGAAAAAGGAAAAATGTTGGAGTTTATAGTAATAGAAATTTTGGGGGAAAAAGGAAATGTTAAAATTTTAAATTTTTATAATCCTTGTAAAAGACTATCACTAGAGGTGTTGGGTGAACTAATTGTTCATTTAGAAGGAAAAGTTATATGTTGCGGAGATTTCAATGCTCATAGCACACTATGGGACAATTGCAATGATGGAAATGGAATAGTGATTGAAGAATTAATGGAGTTAAAGGAATTAGTATGTTTAAATGACGGTGGGGGAACAAGGTTTAATGTGAGAACAGGAATAGAATCAGCTATTGATCTTACACTTGTTTCAAGTTCACTAGCGGGTATGTGCATATGGGAGGTGATTAGAGAAACAACTATAGGGAGTGATCATTACCCTATAATAATTGAGGTAAATTTAAGTTTAGGAAAATGTAATACAAGAGGAGAAGACAAATGGTTCTTTGAAAATGCAGATTGGGAGAAATTTAGGAGTATTAGTGAACAAGAAATGGAAAACATTAAAGTTAAAGAAGGGATTGATGAGGTTAATAATGATATTTGTAATGCTATATTGATATCAGCAAGTCAGTCTATTCCAAGGAAGGGAGGTAGGAAAAAAAAGAAGATTGTACCATGGTGGACAAAAGAGTGTGATAAGGTAATTAAATCTCGAAATAAAGCTTTTAAAATGTTAAAAAAGAATCATAGTTTTCAGAACTTCATTGAATATAAAAGGATGCAAGCAAATGTTAGGAGAATCATAAAAAATACAAAAAAAGACTTCTGGAGGAGGTTTTGTAACACAGTGGGAAGGGAAACTGAAATTGGTCAAGTATGGAATATGATAAGAAGAATGAATGGGATAAAAAGAGAATTTGGGTATCCAGTATTAAAAGATGGAGATACAATAGCAATAAAAGATGAAGAGAAAGCAGAAATGCTTGCAAAAAGCTTTGTTAAAATACATAAATCAGATAATAGTAGTAAGGAGGGTAAAAGAGGAAGGGAAAGGACATTGGAACAGTTTAAAGACTTAATACAGAATGAGGAATATAATAATGAACAATTGAATATGATATTTACAAAGGCAGAGTTAAATCGAGCTCTTAGGAAACCAAGAATTCAGCTCCAGGTATAGATCAGATTTGCTATTTAATGCTAAGACATCTCAGCGAAGTATCTAAGGATGTTTTATTAAATATGTACAATAAATCATGGGAAGAAGGAAAGTTACCACAAAGATGGAAGGAGGCGGTGATAGTACCAATACGTAAACCGGGGAAGGATAGTACAAATCCAGGAAATTATAGACCTATTGCGTTGACATCTAATATTGGTAAAATAATGGAAAAAATGGTGAATGAAAGGTTAATGTATCATGTAGAAATTAATAAAGTCTTATCCAAATATCAGAGTGGTTTTAGGAGAGGGAGAAATACAATGGATCCGGCTGTGTGTTTAGAACATGAGATAAGAAAAGCACAAATAAATAGAGAGAGTGTAGTAGCTGTCTTTTTCGACATAGAGAAAGCTTATGACATGATGTGGAGAGAAGGGTTGTTAATTAAACTGTATAAGTTAGGTATCAAAGGTCAAATGTATAGATGGATCAAGGATTTTTTATCAGACAGAACACTTAAAGTGAGAATAGGAAACAGTTATTCAGAAAAGTTTACAATTGTAAATAAGTCCTGTATAATAAGTCCTTTATTATTTTCCATTATGATAAATGATGTGTTTGAAGATTTGGATAATGGGCTGGGCCTCTCACACTTCGCTGATGATGGGGCAATCTGGAAAAGGGGAAGGAATATTGATTTTATTGTGAAAAAAATACAGGAGGCTATTACAATAGTTGAAGAATGGTCATATAAATGGGGTTTTAAATTCTCAGTTGTTAAAACAAAAATAATGTTGTTTACAAGGAAGAAAATTGGAAGTGAGGTGAAACTAAAGTTATATAATCAAGAACTGGAAAGAGTAAAATATTTTAAGTTTTTGGGGATATGGCTTGATGAAAGAGTTACGTGGGCAGTGCATATTCAGAATATAATAAATAAATGTAAGAAAATAATAAATACAATGAGATGTTTAGTTGGTAGTGAGTGGGGGGCAGATAGGATGGCATTAAAGGCAATGTATAATGGACTGATTAGATCTGTGTTAGATTATGGGTGTGTGGTTTATGGATCAGCTGCAGAAACATCTCTTAAAAAATTAGATAATATACAGAATCAGGTATTTAGACTATGTACAGGAGCTATAAAAACTACTCCAATTACAGCACTACAGGTGGAAATGGGTGTTATGTCTTTGGAAATGAGAAGGGAACAGCTATCATTGAATTACTGGGTTAATTTACAAGGCCATAGTCAAGAGCATCCAACACTAGACACGTTAAAGCCATGTTGGGAAAAAGAGAGGAGGAAAACTAAAAGTTTTGGATGGACTGTGATACAGAAAGCAACAGAACTTAAAATTAATCGATTAAATGTTAGTCCTACTGTTCCATTACCAGTAATAAAACCTTGGGTACTTCCAGATGCTATAGTTGATTTTACATTGTTAGAACAGAGAAACAAGGGTAAGGAATGTAATTCATATAATGTACAGACATATATTAATGAGTACTACAGTTATGTTCAGATATACACAGATGCATCAAAGAGTTCAGACAACAAGATAGGAGTAGCATTTACTGTTCCAGAGTTTCATTTATCAATAAGGAAAAGGATCAGTGATGAGCTATCTGTTTATACAGGGGAAATGGTTGCATTATTATTAGCGATACAGTGGATAGAAGAAATAAGACCTGTGAAATCAGTTATTTGTTCAGACTCATGTTCATCATTGGCTAGTTTACAATACAGTCATTCAGATAGTAGACCAGATATTTTAATGGAGATAATGCAAACAATATACAGAATTCAAATGATGGGGATTACAGTAGTATTTTTGTGGGTGCCTGCACATGTTGGTGTTCAAGGAAATGAAATTGCAGATAAAGAAGCAAAAGAAGCAGTTAAAAACAATGACATTAATTTAATTGTTAATTTAAGTAAGAGTGAAATTAAGAGTATTATCAAGAAGAGACTAAAGGAAAGGTGGCAAAAACAGTGGGATAAGGAGAAAAAAGGTCGGTGGTTCTATAGAATTCAAAGGAAAGTGGGAGAGATGAGAATTGCAGGGAAAAATAGGAGAGAAGAAATAGTAATATCACGGGTGAGATTTGGACACACAAGATTAAATAGTACGCTTTATAAAATGGGTAAACATGATACGGGAAGATGTGATTATTGTGGGCAAGAGGAAACAGTAGAGCATGTTTTAATGCATTGTCAGAAATATGAGAATGAAAGAAGGTTGTTAATTCATAATTTAAAAAACATAAAAATGAAATTCATACCAAAGTATATTCTGCAAAATAATTCGAGAAATGAGTGTTATATTTTTATTCTTAAGTTTCTTGAGGAATCTAATGTGTGGGAGAGAATTTAAAAAAATAAAATAAATAAATAAGGGGGGGGGGGGGGGTTTAGTCGTTTTGATCCACACTCCATACCAGTTGGTGGCGGAAATACACCATTGTGTTGTTTGTCAACCGCCAATAAAAATTCAAGAAGAAGAAGAAGAAGCAAGTTAGTTTGGGGGTAGTGGGAGCACATGTTTCTTGGAGGCTACCTTAGAAAACTTGGCCTCATTGAGAAACCGTAGGGTTTTAAGCTCAATGTTAAGAACTATTCATTTACCATGCGTCTTAGGGTGAATTGGGAAGCCTATTGGTTTAAAAGGATTTTGTGGTGGAGTGGATTTGTTTGTTTTGTCTTCTCCAGCCTGAAAGGACAATTCTAAAGAAGAGGGAAGAAGTTCAACGTACTCAATGTTTTTCTTCATGGAAACCAATTTCAACGCACTCAATGTTTTTTCAGGTTGCATAGCTTCATCTTTTTCTCAGGACAAAACTTCATTTCAGATAAGAACCTTCATTTGATTTTTTTTTTTTTTTTTTTTTGTGTGTGTGTGTGAAATCAAAGACACTGTTTCTCTAGTTCTTCATTTGGATTATTGTTATAAAGTGCCACAGAATTGGGGAAATAAATCACCTAAAGATTATGTGCTCAAGTTCATTAAACAATAATTGATCTATGTGATAAACTCTCGTTAGTAACTAAATCAAAGAACAAAAAGAGAAAAGATACAACGTTAGAACAGCAAGCGAATAAAATGTTTAACCGACAAGGCATTAAAGCACATGCAAATGATGAACTTTTGTGAACTGCAGTGTCCCGTTCCGCTGCGTTAACATTTTATGTGAATATACGTCGCGTTGTTCAGTATGTTAGACAGAGGCGCCAGAACAGCAACTGGTAGAATGCGCAATATTACGATATTTCTTCAAAAGCAGATCGTGGAGACATTTTAATCGTCCACGATCAAAAATCGCCATATCGCACAGCCCTAATTTGATGCATTTATATAGCGCTTTTCTCTGCATTAATACCACACACCTCTCGCTGCAGACGTTCAGTGTGCTGACAGAATCCTCTGTAGATCTGTTGATCTGAAGGGGAATTACAACTAACCAGTGTCATCACTAGATGTTCTGGACTACTGTACAATGTCTTGCCTTGGGACATCCTTGTAGTCATCATGATCAGTGTTTCTGTGACGTTGGTATTTCTTGTAGACAGCAAATATAATCCCAGCCAGAGCCAGAACCAGCAGAGCTCCACACACACACAGTCCAATAATCCAAGGCTCTACAGCTGAAATGAGGGAAGAGAACACAAGTTTTTAAAAATGTTGTTTCTTTTTTCTTTTTCTCTCAGTTTCTCCTGTTTTACTTACTATGTTGTTCTATAGGTTTGTGATCCTCTGTTCCCAGTTTTCCCTTTGATCCTGAGCCAGATTCTGTAGAGGAGATTGAAAGGTTACTCACACACAGTTTAGCATCAATTTTCTGTTCAAATCCTGATTAAAAATCAGCTCAAATATCTCTCCTCATCCACTGATCTTCTCTCACCTGTGACTGAGACTGTGATCAAGGTTTCTCCTTCATAATCCAGAACTCTGTATGTTCCAGTGTCAGTGTCTGTAAACTCATTAATGCTCAGAGTCTCGTCACTGACGGTCAGTCGATCACTGCTGACCCCGTGACCTCTCGTCCACACCTCTGTCCAGCCTTCACTAGAGTTTCTCTCCACTTTATCAGCGTTGATCAACAGAACATCCAACTTCAGATCCTCTCCTTTCTGCACAGAGATCTCATCTGAGGAGGAACACAGACATTCATCATTATTATAATGTGTCAATCAATCAAGACCATAAACACATATTTGGGATTAAAGGAACGAAATGTAATCATTTAAAAACCATTCACTGAAAAGCCTACATTGAAATCATCTAATCTGAATATTGAATAATTGTTACATTTAATGTGTTTGCTGATCGCAGGCCCTGCACACAATAGTTTTAGGAAATCATGAAAGCACATGATGATGGTTTGATCAGTTTTGACTTTACCATGAATATGAAGATGAAGATGATACTCCAGGGTTTGTGGCTTCACTTTTGTCTGATCATTAGTGTAATAGACTCTCAAAATGTATTTCCCAGCATCACTGTAGATCAGATCCTTGATGATGATGTCACATGATCCTGTTTTAAACACTCTGTCATTTTCACTCTTACATTTTTTATTCTGACAAACAAGGATGTTTTCTGCCTGTCTGTTTAATTCAACAACAGTAATCTCTCTGGCCCCAAATTCACATGGCAGGGTGACGTTTCCTCCTGTTTTCCCCGTCACAGATATATGATTGTTTCCTACAGCTGAGGATTCTGCAAACACAGACAGAATAAAATTAACTCAATACAAAGAATCAATACTGAAAAACACATGTATTGTTTCTCTCTATTCTCCGTAATCAATGTCATCATGAAATATTATCATTTTAGTGAATATATTTATATAAAAAAATTATATATATATAATTGTAGGTAATAAGGAGCCAACAATATTAGCTGTGCCACATTTTAAAATATCAAATGTTGTAATGTAGTGAATTCCTGAACATGTTTATTAATAGATGAACTGCACAGAGAAGTAATCATGGTGTGTGATGATGTAATACACAAAGAAATTTCCATCATCAATCCACAAATGTCAAGCAAAGTCACTCGGTGCAAACGAGAAACAATCGACTAGATCAACCTGGAAATGAAAGTTAAACATTGTTACAATGTATAAACAAATATGATACTGACCACTATATTTGATAAAGCTAAACAGCAGCAGCAGATTCAACCATCTGAACCTGAAGAGAAACAGAAGAGCTGGTTTATGGCACAGATACAGGCTAATAATCACAAACACATTTATACAGGGATAAACCCAGAGATGGTAATGTACCCAGTAATGGCTAACTTGGATCATGTGACACACCTCAGCCTATTGTGTAACGTCTGTGCCTGCAAAGTTTAATGGCAGTCAGCTACAGTTTACATTTCTTGTGGATTATTAACATGTTGGTCTTGTGAATAGATTATCTATATTTGGTGATATATCGCTAGTAAAGGTACAGTAGGACTGCATTGTTTGTGGACTGAGCTTTACTGTGGAAAAAAGCGCAAATATGTCTCTTAGCTGCAAAGTACTAGTCACTGCAGGGCACAAAAAACTACATTTAAGATTACACTAAAAACTTAATTGTAATTTAATTCTTTTTTTAATTCATTAAAATTATATGTATTTTTTTACTGTACATTTTCATCATTAGGCACACAGCAGTTGACACTAACACTTCTTGTTTGATTTTAATTAAACAACATACAATATAACACAATATTTATAATATTTATTAATATACATTTAGTATTTATTCATTATCAGCGTCATATCATATGCATACATGCAGTTAATACTCAATACAATTGACCCTTCGCTAAGCCCCGCCCTCCTTAGTTACTGTTGCTACGCCTGTCAAGCTTTTGCGCCTGGCACGTCTATTACAGTATGTATGCACTGGTTTCAGACATTCCTAAGGAGATAATTAGTCATTTTTTGGCGAACAGGTGAAAATATGAGAGAGCAAGACTGCAGTATGCATTCGAGGGCTATATCCACGACATAATATGCAAACGATTAGAGAATAATTTCATCAAAATTGAAGCTAAAGTCTATAACGTTAGGTCCCAGCGCAAGCAGCAGCCGCCTCATACGCTGACCATTCAAATGGGAAACACACAAATTGAGGAACAGCTTTGTGCATGCACAGCAGGGTAAGTGAAATGTGAAAATATTCTAATATTTATAAATCAAACAGCTTATCCATATGTATTGTGGAATAAACACAAGACATTAGCCTGACCACTTGCAATGATAACATTCTCCCGCTTATATTTGTAGTGCGCCAGGCTAACGTTACTGCTCGTGCTCACATGTCGTGGGTCACATTATTAGTGACTACTGTTATGAACGATTAAGTTTGCATACCAACCTTTTCCTTGGAGATCTCCGGCAAGCCCCCTGATGTTCCCTCCTTTTACTAGCCTAACTATATTTTACTTTTACTAGAACTAACACCGGGAGAGTCGCGATCGGATTGGGGTAACGTTAGTTTGGCCGTCGATTAACAAAATGCTGAAATATATTTTTAAGTAACGTTAAATTATGTCAGTGAGCCTCCGTCTTGCCTTTAATCACACTGCTTGATCCACGAGCTGGACAATAACTTTATTCTAGAGCTGCTATAAAGCGAAAACACTTTACTTTTAATTTCCTATTATCAATGTAAAGCTGCTTTGGAACAATCTACATTGTTAAAAGCGCTATATAAATAAAGATGACGCCCGGCATTTCTCCCCTTGGGTTTTAGGTTTCGGGAAGAGAACAAAATCCACCACCCCGTCCAAACTTTTAGGGTACCGGAGGGTTGTTCCATAACCAGTGTTGCCAACTAATTTTCAGGGGAAGTTGCTAAAGGCAGATCAATTTGTTGCTAAAAGTTGCTAAATGACGTTGTGACGTCATTGCGCTATGACGTCATTACGTAATCGCAACGCAACATTACGCCATTATGTCATACGTATATTATTTGAAATGCTAATTTAGATTTGTTTGTAAAAAAGAAAAGAAAAATAATATATATATATATATATATATATATATATATATATATATATATATATATATATATATATGTATACATACATAATACAAACACTTTTTCATGATCAGATTTTTTAATTTTTAAATACAACATTGATATTGTACAGTTAAACACTTTACAATTACATTTAATGTAGGCTATTTTCTTATCAACCAGTGAAACATGAAATGTGTTTTTGCCAAAAATGTGAAATGCATGCTACTGCTGCTGCTGCCGCCCGCAGCCTCTGTGCCTGGCTATATAGACCTGTAGCCCCGCCCCTGCGCTCGTTGTCTTTTGTTTTCCGGTTTTCACAGCGATTTCCACATTTACACAGCGATCTTAAGGAATTATGAATGAACCGCTCTGTCTATTTAGCTAGCTTGTACGTGTGTTGTTTGGATTAGAATCACTTTCCAAAAGTTGCTAAAAGTTGCCAAATAAATTTAAAAAATTGCTAAATTTGTTGCTAGGTGCTTTTTGAATAAAAAGTTGCTAGGGTAGTCTGAAAAGTTGCTAAATCTAGCAACAAAATTGCTAAGTTGGCAACACTGTCCATAACCAAGGCCGTCCATAAGGGGGATAAAGGGGAACGTTTTCTGGGGCCCAGCCGCTAGGGGGGGCCCATGCAGTCCAGCAATAATTATGTTCATCCTACATATAAGCAAAGGTTACCATAGTTTATTTTGAACCAAAATAGCACCATTAATTGTTGAAAGTGCGAAAAAAAACATTTTATTTAATGTTGCTTGAGTAAAATGTAGCCTGTGTCATAATGAAACACACCTCTCCTGAAAATGGTATGAGTAGCCAACGCAACGTCAAAACGCCAGTGCTTCGCGCCAGTTCGCAGCGCAAGTGACCTTATTTTTCCTGCAGACCAAAATTTCGTTATTTCAAATGTAGGCGCGTTGCGCGTGGCAAGCGCGCTCATAATCCGCCGGCGCGACCACAACATTGTCCAACATCAAATGGCAAACGTAATGCAAGCGGAACGAAACTGCTCGTTATTGTGTGGTTGACGGACCGTTTATCAGTTTGAACCAGTGCAGCGCGAGCCGATCTCGATCAAGCGACACTGTTACTACACAGCTCTAATAAGAGATCCGGTAAAGAAAGCATTTAATAACATCGCTGCGAGATCTAGTGAGAAACATTCGCTACTACAATATTACTAGGGATGGGACTTTTTATCGACAAAACGACCGACATTCGACACATGCTCCACTCGACAAAAAAAATAGAGTGTCGACATGTCGAGGGGGCGGGGCTTGTGGGATTTCCAAATTGCATTTTTTTTTTTTTGCTTTTAATTTATTACATTTCCTATTCAAATACACATCATAAAGTGCCACTTTTCCCATAATGAAATAAAACATTTTAAATAAAACAACCCATTTTTTCTAAATAGGATAGCCACTAGACCGTTTACCCCACTTGACCCTGTGTGTGTGTGTGTGTGACAGGCGACAGAGTCAACATGGCGGCAGCGGCAAGGAGCAAGGTGTGGGGGAGTTTTAGCAAAATTAATGATAAGATAGTGAGGTGCAAATTGTGCGGCAAAGATTATGCGTTCCACACATCCACGTCAGGGATGCAGGCTCACCTCGACAGAAAACACCCGATGCCGTCAGCGACACAGAGCAGTATGGAAGCCTTCAGAGTGCGAAAGCTGGACAGTCGCCGCGCAGAGAAGATCACTGGTTTAATGACTAGCATGGTAGCTAAAGATGTTCTGCCTGTCAGCTTTGTCGAGGGGGCAGGTTTTCGCGAATTAATGGCTTTTCTTGAGCCTGATTATCTAGTGCCATGTCGCAAAACGACGACTCTGCGTTTGGAAAAAATGTACGTGGATAAGGCTGCGTCTCTCCGTAAATTGCTCTGTGCAGCAGAACACCTGGCCATCACCACAGACGCATGGACGGCTCTTACTACTGAGTCTTACGTGACTGTTACGGCTCACTATTTTGAGAAATGGAAAATGAAAACTGCTATCCTGCAGACACGTGCCATGCCAGAGAGGCATACCGCCGAAAATCTTGCTAATGTTCTGAGAGCAGCAGCTGAGGACTGGGGCATAGCTGACAAAGTTGTAGCATGCGTTCACGACAATGCTACTAATATAACTGTGGCAACCTCTCGCCACCTGGAATGGGAGTCACACCGATGCTTTGCACACACGTTGCAGCTAGCCATCAATGATGGCTTCAAACTGAACTCCATAGCCAATGTGGTCGGTGGGGCAAGTCGTCTTGTCTCGCACTTTCATCACAGCACGGTTGCGTCTGAGGCGCTCAAGAAGAAGCAGGCGATACAACTTAAGGAGCCTCACCGTCTCATCCAGTACGTAAAGACAAGATGGAACTCTATCCATGATATGTTTGAACGCCTGCTCGAGCAACGTTGGACCATATCAGCAGTTCTGTCAGACCGAGAGGTGACCAAAGTGTCGGATGCCAGGACCCTGGATCTCACCGATGCCAACTGGCACACCATGGAAGAACTACTGCCAGTTTTACGTGCCCTGAAGTTGGCCACAACCGCACTGTGCAGTGAAAAAGAAGTGTCGGTGTCAGTCGTTTACCCGATTACAGCTGCTCTGCTTTCTAGGTTAGTTTGTGTGTGTGTTTTTTTTTTTTTTTTTTTTTTTAGTCGATTGTATGATTCTGTGTCTATATGGGGAGAATTATTCTATTAAAATATAATTGCCTTCCTTGTCAGGCACCTGCAGCGGGACGAGGGGGAGTCTCCAAAAGTCTCAGAATTTAAGAGAAGAGTGTCAGAGTCTCTCACCTCTCGAATGGAACCTGAAAATCCCGGCACCGCACAGAAGGCAGCCATCGTCGCATCCTTTTTGGATCCGCGTCACAAACACCTAAAGTTCACGACCAACGAGGTTAAGGAAGCTGTGCACGAAAAGGTTAGAGATCTGTTGTCCGGGCTCCGTGTGGTCTCAGGTGACGAGTCCGGGCCCGCAAAAAGGGCAAAACCGGTGGATGCAATGGTTTCATTCTTCGGAGAGGACTATTTCATGGGGGACACGGTCACATCTGACCACTCTGAAATGGAACGTTACACAAACGAAGAAGGAATATCATCCAGTCAGGATCCTGCGCTCTGGTGGTCTCTCAATGAGTCCAGATTCAAAAACCTGAGCCGTCTAGCGAAAGCCTACCTCTGCATCCCCGCCACATCTGTGCCAGCAGAAAGAGTGTTTTCAGCCGCGGGACTGGTCGTGAGTAGACTCCGCAGTCGCCTTCTACCCAAACATGTGGATATGCTTCTGTTCTTAAACAAAAATTAGGCCTAAATGTAAAGATACATATTGGTATATTTTATTTTCACTGCTGATTTGTTATGTTGAGTTGATGGTATTATGCTGCCTCCTTTTTTGTGGTTTAAAAAAAAATGGGCACGCTGTTTTCAAAATTAATTGTTGCTTATTTTCACGTTTGATAAGCATGTTAATGTTATATAATTATAATATAGAGTGTTATTTTTTTCATTCGGAAAACTATCTTGTTTAGGCTACATGCACAGAGCTAATTAACTAATGGACAGGCCGTTTTATTTCTGTAAATTCCGAACGGCAAAAAGTAGCCTATGTCTTATGTGTTTGTAAGGCTGTTGAATAAACATTTTAAATTAGCCTACTCTCTCTCTCTCGTTTTTATTATTACCGCTTCAATGGTCAAAATTTGACACTAGAGCCATGTTTTTGAGACTAGAATAAACTAGTACAACAATGTAGAATATTTTCCACCCTCCGCATTGCTGCTGCTCTTTAAAAAAAAAAAAAAGAAAAAAAAAGGCCGACAATCCGACAAAAAGTCGACACATGGGCCTCGACAGTCGATTTCCCAAATCCCGTGTCGTTCCCATCCCTAAATATTACATTTCTTTTTTTCCAAGGAGCTGTTTTGTTTTATATGCTCCTAAGAAGAGTCAATTATAGCTCTAGAATTGCTCAAAGTAAAAAAAAATCATACTTTATGATGTTAGTTTTAATAAATAAAAAAATAATTAAAAAAATGAAATCAAGGAAATTTCTCTGGCATTTCTTTTGCTGTATCAAAAACGTACCGAACCGTGACACAAGTGTATCGTATCGAACCGTGAATTTTGTGAACCGTTACACCCCTACTGTTTACACAACAGCTGATGCGAGAGTAAGTGTAACAAAGCAATTTGCAATTTGGCAACCATGTTAATCTCTTGTTGCATGGGATGCGGCACATACCTGGTAAACAGTCATTTCTAACAACATAGGGCAATCTGGCGAGCGTGTTGTTTTAGGCTAATACACCAACAGCACATTTCTGTTTAATAAAGCGCTCAGAAATGTGTCATTTGCATATTAAAATCTCAACCTTTGTGTGTGTGTGTACCTATGTAGCCCCCATCAATGAGTAAGTCTCTCTCAGTTAAATGTATGTGTTAATGTAGGAGAGAGAGAGAGAGAGAGAGAGCACACGCATGATATGAGTAGATAGCGGATTTGGGGAGGGCCCATTCACTGGACCTTTACAGGGGCCCAGTCATTTCTGTGGGCGGGCCTGTCCATAACGCTTAGAAAAGCGGGGATTAAACTCCAAAACCGGACTTGAATGAGCCTAACAAATAAGTTGGGGCTAAAGTGGTTCCATAAAAGGTAATTGAAGTTCACACAATCTCACTAATTTGATCCTGGTTTATCTAGTCTAGATAATTGCGTGTGCACGCGTTTCTGAAGCAGCCCTAGAGGTCGATCGTGGATCAAATCGATCCACCATCAAACAGCGTATATATTTTGTGCTGTTTTATGCGTTTGTGACCTGTTTTTTTCCCCCTCAGTGCAAAACTTACATTTTACAGTTATATTCTCCACCTGTAAATGTTAGAAAGTCGTGCAAATGTATCCATTTTACTGCTAATCTTCATATTGAACGAGCGCCGCTGAGCGCATGCGCGCCATATAGAAGCGCAATAATTCTGACTAAAATATACATTTTGCTTGGCAAATTAATATGCAATATTTTATAACACCAGAAATATCTTCTAATTATAATCATTTATCTTTAGGATGTTGGATAAGTTGCAGTGAACTTCTAGCTCATTACACTCATATATTTTATACTTCTAATAATAAAAAATAAAAAAAATGAACAGAAGTAGCCTAATTCAGGGAAGTTTTTTTTTTAAGAAACTAAATATATAAAGATACAAAATATAGTTTTGGGTATAGGACCTATGCTACTTAATAAAGATGACATATACTTATTTAGAATGCTGAGAATTACAGCTTTTAATGCAATAATGTTTTGGAGAAAGCAAGAATCCCCAATTTTAAATGAGTGGTTAGATTTAGTTTCTAAAGTGAAATAACATGAAATTAAGAGCAAATGTATACATTTTGAAAATATATGTGCAACTCTAAAATCAAAGAATATTCCATAAAATAAAGGAATATATATTAGCCTACATTAACTACATTTTTATATAGCCCTCCCTTTTATTTCTAGTTATTTGTTATTTTATTTATTTACTTATTTAATATTGAATATTTGATATTTAAATAATATTACTTGAATAACTATTAGGAATTATGTGTCATTATAAGAGTTTGTTACATTTTTATTAATATTTATTTACTGTTTTTTTTTCTTTTTCCCCTTAAATCATATGTATGTGTTGGTGGGTATTATCACAAAAGAAAAAAGTAGAAGGAAAAATAAGGAATATTTATTGGGGGAAAATATGATGTCTTTAAAGGAACTGTCCATTTGTATAATTGTGTTAAATGTGTTTGAATAGAAAGACATAATAAAGTACATAATATATATATATATATATATATATATATATATATATATATATATGGTAACATATTTGTTATTTGGACATTAGATGTCCCTTATTTAGAATTTTAAACCTACAAGTGTATTTTTATGATAGCAATAACTGTAAAGGGACTATTGGGGTAAATCAAATGTAGGCTAATATACTGTCAATTACTAAGCTCAGATTCATCTTACCAGTTAAAATTTATACTGTGCTTTTGTAATTATTTATTTTTAATTTTGTGATTTTAACTTCTGCTTTAAAAAGCTTTTTTTTAGATTGTGTTCTAATGTTCTTCTAATCATAAACATGTACTATAGCCACCGGCGGCGCCAGGGGGGGTCTTGGGGGGTCTCAAGACCCTCCCAAAAAACGCCTTGCCCCCCCATTTGACCCCCCACCCCCTTCCTGATTAAAAAATATATATATCCTGGATAAAGATTTAAAAATGTTTCTCTTCAAACTACGCAGAACAATAATAATTAATAATTTATTCGACATATAAAAAAATATAAACATAAGAATCACTGCGACGCCTCATGAACGTCGTTGCGCCTTGCGTCATTGCGTTCAAAGCGTTGCCGCGAGCCCGCAAGAGCTGCTACAGTTATAGCTTGAAGCTAAAAATGGATCGCTTTGCTGGACAAAAGAGGAGCAGAGAAGATGCCAGGGGGAAACTGGACAGAAGTAGGGCAATCAAAAGGTGGTGAGAGTATGAGAATTATGGAAGCTTGTTTCCGCCACAGAATAAAACATTTTAAAAGATAATTGCTACTTTTTATCTCACAATTGCGAGTTTACATCTCGCAAAGCTGTCTTTATTTCTCAGAATTGCGAGATATAAAGTCAGAATTGTGAGATAAAGTCCAATTCTAAGGGAAAAAAAGACAGACTTTTTTTTTTTTTACCTCAGAATAGTTTATATCTCATAATTCTGACTTTATAACACGCAATTGCGACTTTATATCTCCCAATTGCGACTTTATTTCTCAGAATTATGACTTTATATCTCACAATTCTGACTTCATATTTCTCAATTCTTAGAAAAAAAGTCACAATTCTGACTTGATATCGCAATTGTGAGAAAAAAAAAGTCAGAATTGTGAGAGAAAAAGTCGCAATTATTATTATTTATTTATTATTCAGTGGCGGAAGCAAGCTTCATAGATACTATTTTGTAAATATGTTTTCTGTCATGGGTGTGGCTATGGCAATTAAAGTTCGAGCATATTTTTGCAAACTGCAATTGATTAATTAATTAAAAACAAAGTAGTTGATATGCTGTGTTGTTTTTGTTGTTTAGTAGCAGTAATATGCAGTTATTAGCCGTGTCCACTGGATTTTTTGTTGGTTTTCATGAGACCCCCTCTTAAAAATACCAGGACCCCCCACTGCCCCCCCAATCAAAATTGTCTGGAGCCGCCACTGACTACAGCTGCTAAACAAAACCAGAGAGAAATGTATTCATAAATCTTTAAAACAATCTAATTAAATCTTGGGCACAAAACATTCAGCCTGTAAAAAAAGAAAACCTGTAGTATATATATTGTATTTATCTATCTATATCTATAAATACAGTACATATACAGTATATATATAGGTCTACAGTATATTGTCTAATTTATCATTGTAGCCTTATATAAGTTCTGTATACTGTGTATTTATTTTTGGACTAATAGTGGCTAATAAAGTCAAATAATAGTATGAGAGAGTGTCAGTGGTAATATCATTGTGTTCTTGTCGGTCAGTGTTAGAGGATCTGTGTAACAGCTGAGGCTTAGCCTGACAGTTAGCCTGCCCTGGACCAGGCTAGTTTCCCAGCATAAGTTGCCAGGGTAACTGTGTTTGAACTATTTTAAATTTGCTTTATGAAACAGAATCCACCGACAATAAGTCTGACTAACCAAAATAAGCCTGGCTTGTATTCTAATCTTGTTTTATGTAACAACCCTCTGGTATCAGATTTGCACAACACTTCGGTTATGTTTCCCTCGCTCGAAAGCTTGCCACTGCCAGACCTCCCGCGCCTAGTAACGGTTGCTAAGCCACGATTGGCCTGTGGTGGTTTTCGGGCGTGGCTTAGCGAAGGGTCAATTCAAGTCTTATTATCATAACTTGTAAAACCTGAAAGCCAAAGAAAGAAAACATCGGTATTGTTTACTTTCTTTAGAAAATATACAATACAGATACAGATAGCTTTATTAATCCCCAAAGGGCAATTCAGTTTCTACAGTACACCGTCTAGACATACAACCATTCACACAGCCATAGCATGTAGTATATAACAAGGGCAACATGACAGGGTCCGGATCCAAGGACCGTTTATATATATAAAAAAAAAAAAAAATAAATAAAAAAAAAACCTACATACACACACACACATGTACATATACACACATACATAAACACATACATACATACATACATACAGAAACACAATAAAAAGTAAATAGAAAGTGAATTACACATATCCGTAGCTCCTAAAGTGCATAGTGCCAAGAACAGATCAGTCCATAATTATTTCCTCAGCTCACTGTTTAACAACATAATTGCTGAAGGAATAAATGATCTTCCATAACGGTTTGTCTTTCTAGGGGGCTGCAAATAACGCCGACCTGATGGCATAAGAACAAATTTATCTCCCAGAATATGATGTTGGTTCATCAAACTTTTTACTTTATGAAGAACACGTTTCTCCCAAAGAGAATTTAGGTCGCACATTTGGATTCCAATAATTTTGGAGCAGACTTTCACAATATTATTTAAACAGTTTCGGTCCTTCACTGAAATGTTACCAAACCAACAAATAAAAGAAAAAGTAAGAAGGCTCTCAATATAAGACAAATACACAGTGCACAGTATAGATTTAGAAACCCCGAAGGAATTTATCCTGCGCAATAAATGTACTCTCTGCTGGGCCCGTTTGACCACTAATTCAGAGTTCCTTTCAAACTTCAGTTGAGAATCAAAAACCGTACCCAGATATTTATAATAATTTACGATCTCCACATCCTCACCATGGATCCTGCATACTGAAGTATTTGTCCCTTTTTTTCTAAAATCAATAATGAGTTCCTTAGTTTTAAGAACATTAAGATCAAGAAGGCTGTCATCGCACCACTTTACAAAATCAGGAAGTGCACGTCCATGATCTGACTCTGTGCCATGGAGGAGTGACAGCAGAGCAGTATCATCAGAAAATTTAACAAGAAAACTGTCCTCTTTTAGAGACCTACAACTGTCCGTGTATAAAATGAACAGTAGCGGGGAAAGTACACAGCCTTGTGGGGAACCTGTGTTGGAGACCTGGGTTTTTGAAGTAACCCCATTTACTAAAACCCTCTGTGTCCTATCAGTCAGAAAATTTAAAAACAAGGCTAAAAGCTGGTCGGGCAGATTAAAATAAGAAGCAAGCCTCTCAATCAAAATGAGAGGCTGCATTTTGTTAAAAGCTGATGAGAAGTCAGCAAATAGAAGCCTGGCATGAGATTTGGGTTTCTCCAGATGCTTATAAAGTGTGTCCAGGATAAAAAGCTTAGCATCATCCACACCTTTATTCCTCTGATAGGCAAATTGGAGAGAATCAAGTTTGCCCTCGACCAAGATAAGAACCTCTTCTTTTAGGATTTTCTCTAGGTTTTTTACTACAAGAGAAGTAAGCGCCACAGGTCTGAAATCTTGTAATTCCCTAGCTCTATTGATTTTGGGGATAGGAATAACAGTGGAAGATTTCCAAATAGTTGGGAGCTTACAGTTATCAACACACATTTGAAAAAGATGGGAAAAAACACCACTGAGTTGTCCAGCACAGTGGTGTAATGTGTGACCACAAATAAGGTCCGGGCCAGGGGCTTTCCTCTTTTTTGTTTTGTTAAATAGAACCTCAACTTGTTCTTGAGATATTTTAATATCACTACATGGTGTCAAGGAGTTTTTCAACCTGGAGACATCATGCATGAAATCAGACGTTTCAAATCTTAAAAAAAAAGTATTAAAAGCATCAGGCAAACAGTCATCCTGAACACTGACAATATCACTCAATATTACTATTAAATGTCATGGTAATAACGTAAACAAGTCCTATCTGTAATGGTAATGCGGTGTACGAGACGAGGCTGACTTCAGCTCCTTTTTCGCCAGTTCCTTATTCAGACAATCTTCGTCCTACGAGTCCTATCTGTCGCGACATTCCCTCCTTTACAAACAAGTAATCGACAGCCTGTTCACGAAACATGTTTTACGCTACACAATACTTTTGTTGGGAACGATATGTAGATTTTCCTATGATAAAGGTTATTTTATAAGAGAAGACAGAGACGGGAATGTGATTTGGTGATAATCACGTTCATCATAAACATGTCGACTTATTTCTTTAGCATCATTAGCAGGGTTAGTTTTCCACAAACAGAAACACAACTATTGGTTTAATCACACAAAAACACACAGACTGGATATATATTTAAAAAATATGAACACTTACATTGTGAAACTTCGGCTTGAGTCTTTTGATCAGGCGTTAAAACTTCATAAATTACAGCATTTGCGAGTGGTGAGACCAAGACGAGGATAATAACTTTCCTGAAAGTAACTTTCCAGAATCTGCCAAGTAGGTTAGAGGTAACTGCTAGAGTTGTGACGTTCGCGAACGAACCGATTCTTTTGAACGGCTCATAAACATGAACGATGGGAGCCGAGTCACGCGGCTGGAGGGGAGCCGTTCTTTCTGTCGTTCTTATTTCCTATGCGTGTTTCACACAGATGCACACACATTAGCTCCTCCGCGAGACAGAACAGTTATAGGGGGAGGGGCGCACCCAGCGATGTAGACATTTCCATTTTATTTATTCTAATTTTATCTACAGTATATATTTAAAACTTTAAATATTTTTTGTTTTCTATCAAAATGTTCTTGTGTGAAAACAATGTTCTTGTGTGGAAGTGTTTGTAGTAAAAGCTGTTTTGCACAGAAATTCATTGCAGCCGGCTTTGTTTTTGATGTTTATTTGTGAGTAGGTATTGTATGAATAACATAAGTCAACGTAGCTTTACACATACATACACACACTTTGTACTAAAGGTAAATCCAAAATAGTGATGTCACTGTCTAAGCAGAGGGATGTTGTGCAACCCTGGAATATAGTCCACACATGACAAATGAGGTAATAATCAATATTTCTGAATAATTCAAACTCAGATATTGGTGTGTGTGATATCTGAGTTTTAATTATTTGACTACAAATCTCACCTCATCATTCCTCCCAGTGATTATTTCCAGGATAAACTGAGATGCCCCCAAGCTGGCTTCTTAAAACTGACTAAATATTTAAAAAGAGCCAAAAGAGCCGTTCTTTCGAACGGCTCTTTGAAAGGAACGGATCGCCAAGATCCGGATCCCCTCAAAGAGCCATAAATCCCATCACTAGTAACTGCAGGCTGGAGCAATGGGCGTGCCCAGAGCCATAGAAAGGAATGGGGCGTGCCGTAAGGTCTTTACACGAAAGCTTCCTGATCCGCAGGGCCGTGCACAGACATTTTAAGGGGCAGTGGCCTAAACCAAAAAAGGGGCAATATTTTGTTTTGTTTTTTTGGGGGGGGGGGGGGCACACTAGTGTGGCAAAATTTAGTTATTTGTATTAGATCTGATCAAGAGTACAATAATTTGATTAGACAAGCAGCTAATTCTAAGAACGTGGATATGTTGTGCACAGGGCTGGACTGAAAAAAAAAAATAAAAATAAAAAAAATCGGCCCTGGCATTTTGGCCCACACTGGCCCACTATATGATCATAAACAGCACCCATCTTTGCACGCCCTTAAATATATGCATACCAACTCCAATTCCTTAAAACCACTAATGCCATGTAATGAGTGAGTATATGAGAGTTAACAGATGAAATAAGTAAAAATTTGACATTTATTAATACAGTGATGAATCCTAAAACAAGCTATAAGCTGCACTGGCATAGCAATACCAGTGTTTCTCACAGGATTTTTGGTAAAACTGTGGTGGGACCTCTGTCCTTGGGGGTATGCCCCCCCCGTAAGAAAATTTTGTGCATTTTAATGTTAAATTCATCAATCTGGTGCACTTTGAGAGTTCAAAATTAAAAGCTCCAACCCATATTCAGTGTGCAAATTAAACAAAGAAATATTCAAACCTCTTTTAGTTACAGTGTCTACATTACACCTACTACATAATAATAGTTATAATATTAATTAAATGACAGTAATAGCCATATTTAGTAAAACAATAAAGGAAACTTTCATAATTAGTTTTGTACCAATTTCTATACTTGAAAGAGATAAGCACATGATATTTTATTTTGACGCAAACTGCATCAAGCTTTTATTTTGGCGGAAAACATGGTTTACAAACGCCTCTCATTAAATTTCTAGTGAATTGCGGTAATCGTCAACTATGCAGATGTGCTAAATAATCTGTAACTGGGTTATGGGTTCCTACACTCATGACATAGCCTAAGTGTTTTAAAAGTAGTTCTGCTTACCGCAGGCTCTACACTTTCTCATCTCTCTCCTGATCCTCCTCACTATCATCATCTGCCACTGGAGCTGATGAAGGTCAGAAAATATACACTACCGTTCAAAAGTTTGGGGTCAGTAAGATTTTTAATGTTTTTAAAAGAATTATCTTCTGCTCACCAAGGCTGCATTTATTTGATTAAAAATGCAAACAAAAACAGTAATATTCTGAAATATTATTCCAATTTAATACAGCTGTTTTCTATGTGAATATACAGTAATGCTGTTCTTTTGAACTTTCTATTTATCAAAGAATTTTGAAAAAAAAAAATGTACACAACTGTTTTCAACATTGATAATAATAATGAATTTTTCTTGAGCATCAAATCATCATATTAAAATGATTTCTGAAGGATCATGTGACACTGAAGACTGGAGTAATGATGCTGAACATTTAGCTTTGATCACAGGAATAAATTACAATTTAAAATATATTAAAATAGAAAACATTTTAAATTGTCATAATATTTCACAATATTACTGTTTTTTTTTAAAAAATATAGTAGCATATATTACATGTTGTGGTATTTAATATTATTATCCCATTTAGTCTAGTGTGATTTGTTTTTGTAAATGGCTTGCTGCTTTTAAGCATTGTTTTTAATCTCATGAATAAACTTCCCTTTCCCATCAATCCAAAAATCAGCTGAGCTGAAACATAATATAGACGGGTAGCTTACAGGAACACAATGCCTAAAAAACTCCACCCATACGTTTTTGTAACTCAAATATGCAATTTAAAATAAGGATTTTTTTTTTTTTGTTATTGCACATATTCTCAAATAGTCTCAAATGATATTCTCATTTTATCACTTCCACCTATCACTATCACACTCCCCAATGCTATATTTAACACCTGTTTTAGAAGCCTTTATCTCTTATTACACAACAAAGGATACAAATGCATTAATAGAACGGTTTTAACCATTAATAGGCTGTTCGTGGTTTGTTATGCACTACTAACTTGATCCAGTGAGCTTTCTTTTATCTGATAACGTCCCCTAAAACTACTAATTTAGAGAGCAATAGTAAACTACCATGCTTTAATACACAAGTTAATTTGATTCAGATGTACTGATAATATACAATGTTATTCGTTAAACGTCTTACCTTTTAAAAGTGCATCACAAACGGTCTGTTCTACCGCGCTGCTGCTACTACTTTCGGGAACTACTAAGATCTCTTCTCGTTCAGACTTAAAGGCAACTCGGTCACAGTCAGTGAAGGGCGTATTCGTTCACTACATCCAACAAATACTATCATGCTCCATCACATCTCATACTCGAACGCTATTGGCTTGAGGTTTAGTCATTCTTGACAGGTTGCCATACTTCATTGATAGTAGCTTATGTTGAACTTTATTCTTGTTCAAACAGACGCTGTATAAAGCTGTACATAAAGTATTGAATGAAAATGTCTCTGAAACATCTGTGTATTATTTGGCAAATATTGCATTTATTTCACTGCAGCTGTGGTAAAGTATGCAAACACCACGCGAGCGGTCACTACGGGAACCAGAAAGTGTCCGACTTCACGTCTCCGTTTGCAGCTCCTCCCCGCCTGCACGCGGCTACTCTCGCCGATCGGTTGCATCCAGCCGCAGCCGATGTCGAACACACCTAACATCACTACTGTGTCGCAACTTTCTAAAAAACAATTTTTTTAAGGGAGTAGGGGGTTATATTATGAAACCAAAATCTTCTAATAAAATATACAAAAATCTTGATTTAGGACTTTTCATCTCTCTCAACGTCTCTAGATATATTACAAATTCCTCTTTAAACACCACTAATCTTGGGGGAGTTTTGAAAAATTTACATTTATGAATGTAAAATTTTAACAAAAGTAACAAATTATTTAATACGTATGAAATCTTTTTGTCTTTAAATATCATACCAAATTTAACAATATCCCAAGAGAGGATCAGTCTTACAGGTAGTCTTTGGTGGATCCAGCAAAATACATCATTCCAGAATGTTTGTACCAAATTACACTGAAAAAACAAGTGTTCAACTGTTTCTATCTCCAGATTGCATAATTGGCAAATATTGGAATCCCCAACATTGAATCTTATTCTTAAAAATTCTTTTGTAGGATAAAAATGATTCATAATTTTAAAATGTACCTCTTTACATTTAGAATTTACAGGGAATGTATAAATGTATTCTAATTTCAGACACTTTTTTCTTATCAAAATGACAAAAGGACAAATTATATAAGATCTCTTTACTGGTCCTGGAAAACAACGTTGTATTAAACAATTTCTCAAAAATCTGTTAGAACATTTTTTATCAGTAAAGTTAACATTTTCTATCATAAGATCAGGCAATTTGGGAGTTATTGTTGAATATTTTACTATTTCCTTAACCAAATTTATCATCTGCAATGGGATACCCTTAATAATTTTATCATACATTTTAGGGGAACAACATACATTGTATTTACCACACATATCATCATAACTCAATATATTCCCTAAGTCATTCATAACATGTGTTAGTGACCATATTCCTTTCTTCCACCAATCATCAATAAATATAGATTTTCTATTCACCACAATACACCTGTTGTTCCAGATAGACATGTTATGTGGGCTAAAATTGTGTTTAAAAATCAGTTTCCAGTAAAGTAGTACTTGTTGATGGAACGCAGAAAGTTTTATGGGGAGTTTAGACAATTCAAAATCACATTGTAACAGAAAACTAATACCACCACACTTTTTGAATATAGCTGTAGGAATCTGAAACCAAAATGAAGATTTGTTGTTTATAAAAGATTGTAACCACTTAAGTTTTATGACCCCATTCATAATATCAAAGTCAATTGTTTTAAGACCACCTTCATCGTAATCTTTAATCATATCACTTTTACGTATATAATGACTTTTCTTTTTCCATATGAAATCAAAATTTAACTTATTTATTGCCTTTATCTTTTTTGCAGACATTGATAAAGAAAAACAAGGATAAATGAATCTAGAAAGGCTTTCCACTTTCGTTAATAAAATCCTACCAAAGATCGTTATGTCTCTCTGCAACCAATTGTTCATTATTAATCTACATTTCTCTAGATTTTTATCAACATTTAAGTTTTCTAAATTATCCTTTTCCTTAGATAACTAAATACCTAAGTATTTAATTTCATTTTTTACTGGGATATTGTATAATGATATATTAGGGTGATCATGGATGGCCAATAGCTTGCATTTTGACATGTACAACCATAAACCTGAAGCTTTTGAAAAAATCATTATAGACTGGAGTGCTAAGGGAATTTGCTGCTCATTTCTTAAAAAAAGAGTCGTATCATCAGCAAATTGACTAATGATAAAATGATTCCCTTCTAAATTGATGCCCGATATGTTGCTCACTTTGATTAAAATAGACAACATTTCTGCAACCATGATAAAAAGTAAAGGTGAGCAGCTACAACCTTGCCTAATACCTCTTTCAACCAGGAATCTTGAACATGTACCTTGAGTAAGAGCTACAGAGCTGTTTATGTCTTTATATAGCATTCTTACTATACTTATAAATTTTGGACCAAAACCAAAGTGTTCAAGAGTTTGAAAAATAAAAGGGTGTTCCACCATGTCAAAGGCCTTATAAAAATCCAAAAATAAAATAAACCCATCTTCTTCAATTAATTGACTATATTCAATCAGATCAAAAATTAACCTAATATTATTATGAATTGATCTATCCTTTAAAAAACCTGATTGTGTCACACTGATAATTTGTGATATTCCAGTTTTCAATCTATAAGCCAAAGTCATAGTAAATAGTTTGTAATCCGTATTTAGAAGTGTTATGGGGCGTAAATTATCTAATAATCTCTTATCTTTACCTGGTTTTGGTAACAAAATTATAAGGCCTTGCTTCATAGTAGGTAAAAGTTCATTATTCCTTATACACTCCTGTAAAGCTTCCAACAAAAGAAATTTTAGGTCCTCCCAAAAATGTTTATAAAAATCTATGGTTAAACCATCAGGACCGGGTGATTTACCAGGTCTGCTCTTTTTAACAGCTACATCAAGTTCTTGTACGGTTATTTCTGATTCACAAACTTCTTTAAACCCACTATCAATTGATGGTATATTATTTTTTATCATCTGAAAAAAAGAATTAGAAATACTAGGGGAAAATGATGACGAATACAATTTAGAGTAAAAATTAAATACCTCTTTTATCATTATGTTATGATCTGAGTGCTCTACTTGATTCACAATTAAACAGTTAATCGAATTTCTTTCTTGATGCCTTTTTTCCAGATTGACAAAGTATGAACTATTTTTTCCCCCCTCTTCCATCCACTTAGCCCTGGATCTCACATAAGCCCCTTTTGCCTTTTTAATATACAATTCATCTAAAATAGAGTGTAATTTAGTAAGTTTTTGTCTCTCCTCTTCTGACATAATGGGTTGACAACAACATTTATTAATCTCTTGAATCAACTGAAATTCTTTTTCTCGTTTCTTTTTCAGATCAGATTTTTACTAAATGTAATTGAATATTCTCTCAAATCAGCTATTATTTTTTTTATATATGCACAAAAGTCCTTATGATTTAGTAAGTCTGCATTAAATTTCCAATACCCTTTAGTTTTAGAAGATTTCTTATTCTGTTCTAAGATTAGATTGATTACACTATGATCTGTTAAGGGGGCACCTGAAATACTACATTTAGTTGCATAACTTGAAAGAGTCTCAGATCCTAGCCAATAATCGATTCTCGATTTTGATGTGGCATTTGGTTTGAACCAAGAAAAGTGTCTGGAAGTGGGGTTTAATTTTCTCCATATATCAGTTAATGAATTTGATAAACAGAAATCTTGAATAATATAGTTTGTATCAGAACTACTAAATTTAGAAGGATGTCGATCCATAAATTCGTCTGGTGTCATGTTGAAATCGCCACCAGTTAAAACATATTCTGTAGGATATCTAATTTTAGGTCATTTATGACAACTGTTACAGTCTCCAGAAGATCCTTATTTTGGGACCGGGCATTATATCCATATTAGTCAAGATGAAAAATATTTCGTCCAACTGTAATACCACTGCGAGCCAATGACCATCCACATCAGCCCTGTGAGTAATAATTTTACCAGGGCATTTATTCATGCAAACAGCGACACCTGCAGATCTACTTGACCCATGACTGAAAAACATGTCATCCCCCCACTGTTTTTTCCAAAAGGCTGCATCTTCCGATTCTGAATGAGTTTCCTGTAAAAACAAACAGTGTGATTTTTGACTTTTGCAAAATAAAAAAATTGCCTTTCTTTTAAAGGGGTGATGAACTGAGAAATCAAATTTTCCTTGAGCTTTTGACATATAAGAGATCATCATACTATAATAATATCCTGTAAGTTTCAGAACTGAAAACTACCTTGTTAGTCCAATAAAAGCTTTTATAGACATCAGGCTCAGCAAACGACTCGTTTTTCAAAGTGGGGAACTATGACGTCAAAGAGGATAAAACACCGCCTCCACGAAAGAAGATCAACGCCTACTTCAACACGGCCTGTTTAGCCCCGCCCACCGATTCGCCCAAACATGCTAAATAACATAGGACGACATGATGATTGCTAAACCGGATCGAGCTACTTCCAAGCAATAAACATGCTGTTTACTAAATATTGTGCAGTGCCTGTTTGTGGAAGAAGACAGTCTGCATAAGCTTCCTTCGGATTCCAGCATGGTTAAACTTTATTAAATCAGTCAATCACAATTTCCCGACGGATCTGCCAGAAACATGTAAGTAACCATGTGTATTCTAATGCCTGATCTGCGATCAGTGATTTCTGATGTGTAATTATTCAAGTTCAGATATCTTTCTCTTAAAATCGTTCAATACTGTTTATGCATCAGTGACTAAACGATCAACTTCACATAATTTCTCGTAGTATTATGAAAATAATCTTTTTTAAACTGTTATTAAATTATATACAGAAAGCGATCAAAGAACCCATTCGCGCCGCGAGAGCTTATCTGGACACTTACTACCAAACTCGTGATGAAATAATGACACTGTTACACTACACAACGAAGCTCTTACTGTGTATTCACATTGTGTTTGCATTGTGATTTGGTGTAAGCATTTGTGAGAGTGCAAAAATTGCGTTGCAATGATAAGATCTTTATTCACGCGATCAACAGACTGTCTGTCATCTGCTCAGTCAGTAGTGCTCATCATGCTGCAACCTTTCATGCGATGTAATAGATTTAAATATAATGCTTTAAACGATACTTTTCACGATTTGTTAATCTCGATAGCTGTAATAGTAAAAACGTAGTAAAAGTTTTCGAGAGAGTTCATGTAATACTAGCTATTTCATATGCAAGCATGTCAGCCAATCACAGCAGTGGGCGTTTGCACTGCAGTCTCACAGCAGACACGCCCCTTAAAACGGAGCGTTCAAAACTGAGGCTGAAATCAGGCTTGGAAAAATGGCTTTTATTTATAAATTATGACAATTTTTGATGTAAAAATCATACTAACATTATAAGGGCACCCCAGGCAACATTATAAAATAATAAAACAATCCAGTTCATGACCCCTTTAACAGAATCCTTTAAACCCCTACAATTCAAGGATGAAAACGAGATGCTCGATTTTAACGTGAACATGAACAAATTGAACAAAAAAGGAATTAAAAAATTGAATTTAACAAAAATAAAAGTACAGTCTGTTGCAACGCAGACTAAAATGTAAAGCTTGTGAGATAGAAACCAAAGTCCCGTTTCCTTTTCAGACCATCTCACCTCATATTAACAAGAAACAGTTAATACCCACTCAAGAAATACGTTTACCATCGATGTACCCAAATGGGCCTCTAAAGCCAGCTGCTTTGGCTTCCTTCCTGGCTTGTTCGATTCTTGGCCTTAACTCACGTCTTAAGAGTCTATCTTCTTTCGTCAAATCCTCCGCAAAGCGAATGCCAGCTTCCTTGCATACCGAAGACATCTTGGTTCTTTTCCATATTTCGTCGCGGACCATCCTGCGAGCGAAGAGAATGATCACCTCTCTGGGACGACTGGCCTCCTTTCTTCCCACCCGATGCACGACATCCACAGCCTCTGACATGCTAGCAGCAAACTCCGGCGTTATCTTGCCAAGCAGCTGGATCACATCATCTCTTATCCGTTCATTGGAGTTCTCCTTGAGACCTTTTACGCGAAGACACCACCTTCTTTTGTACCGTTCCTCATCCAACACACGAACTTTCAGATCATTATTGACTTCAGTATGTGTTTCAATTTGTTTTTCCATCGTTTTTATTTTGTCTTTGCATTCTTTTAACTCCTGTGCATTTATTTGTACAGATTTGGCGACGCTAGCGATCATCGCACTGTGTTGCTTCATTTGCATGCTTATTTCCTCATGCTGAACATCTACCTTGGTTCCAAGTGCTTTGATAGCATCCAAAATAGCCAAATTGGACACATCATTTTCCTCATTTTCAGTCGGCTTTTTAGATTTTTTACCTTTCTGTGGTTTACATGGTGTGGGTGGGTCAGAGTCAGTACCACGCTCCCTTTTGCTTGAACCTGCGGTTATGTCCATTGCGTAACAGTGTTCCTCTACATCAATCATGGTTATAACAGCTTGGGGTGTGTTTCACTTACGCCATTAGCAGGTGAGAATGGAATATAATTTATCAAACTTAATAAACTCGGGATTAAATGTGAGAGCACGTCATAAATGCGACTACTCAGTGCGCCATCTTGCCGGAAGTCCCCGCTCTTGAGAAGCTGCGCTGACTGAGTTCTCCGGCTACTCTCGAATCGCTCTCGCGGTACTTTGATGGCATACGTCACAGTCACGTGGTGTCGGCGCTGTATCAAGTCGGACAAAATTTCTAACCGGCATGCACTGCTTTAAGTCAGTAATCTAAATCATTATTGCTAGCACAACACGTTAGTAAAATGCTGGGGCACTGCCTCCAAACGGGGTGGCCGCCAGTGGGCAAAAAAAAAAAAGCTAAACTTTTTTAGCTAGATTTTATTATTTTTTTTAACTTGAATAAACAAATTTAGTAATAAAGCACATTTTTGATTAATTTAGTTTTTTGTCATCCCTGTATATATCCATTAAGTTACATTTGAGAGCCAGTGTTTATTATTTTTAGTGTTTTCATAAAACTAACAAGTTTCTAAAATAAAAGCAATTTTAATAATGAGCAATTTTAAAAACCCAGAAGCAGAAACGATGTCAACTATTTTCTTTTAATTAGTTTGGCCATTACAATGTACAGTAGTTTTATACACAATCTCTTTCAAATAATAATAAATAAATACAAATAAAATTCCCCCCACTGTAATAATTCAAATGGTTTGGCCAAAACATCATAGTGTTTCATTCAACATTTCTTTCAGATTAAAGTACAAAAAAGCTGAGTAACACAGAGTTAAAGTTTTAGCACTGTAACAGTTCAAATGAAAACACCACAGTTTAAAAATAAAATATGGAACCATTACATTGTGCTCTGCTAATATATTAAAGAACAGTCTTTAGTTTAGAAACATTAAAAACATTAGCATAAAGAGAGGAAAACAGTCGAAAAAGAAAGAAGGCAGACCTCAACTAAAACAGCTGGATTCTTCTGTTTCGGTGGTGACTGGTGTACTGGTAGGATGTTTTGGATGTGTAATGTGCGCATGCGCGGGGAATGTGAGTTTCAGTAAAGCTTCCATGTTAAGAGCCCGCTGTCTCCTGTCTGTTCTTTACGAATAATCTAACATGGTGTCAGAAGCGGATTTACCTCGCTTTCTAAGAGATAACAGTAATCCGCACCAGCGTGGCGAAAACAAGAGTTTGTAAGTGAAGTTTCGAGGAAACAAACGAGATCATGCGATCGGCACGGCGGCAGCTGCGAGACGGACACAGAGTGTGAGTGAGCTCTGAGACGATAAATGAGAAAAAAAAAAAAAAAACCCGAGGAAAGTTCAATATAAAACAGCATCAAGGTAAACATATAAGATGGATACTTTGTTCTCAATAAGCCCGCCTGAACATTTCGACTTCAATGATTTTGGCAGCTGGCCAAATTGGATTAGACGATATGAGAGATTCCACATAGCAGCGGGAATTAGTGAAAGAGGCCAAGAATATCAAGTTAATTCGCTTATCTTCACAGTGGGAGATAAAGATGATGATATCATGTGCACGCTGGCTCTTTCTGAAGAAGACAGAAAAAAAATATGACAAAGTTAAAGAAGCATTCGAGAAACACTTAGTATGTAAACACAACGTGATCTACGAGAGGGCTAAATTCAACAAGAGGTGCCAAGAACAGGGCGAATCAGCTGAAATGTTCATCACTGCAGTTCATAAACTAGCAGAAAATTGCCAGTATGGAGTCCTTCAAGAGGAAATGATACGAGACAGACTGGTAGTTGGCATACGAGATCACGGATTGTCAGAGAGATTACAGCTTGACCCCGAGCTCACACTCATTAAAGCCATCACAAAGACGACAAAGTGAAGAAATAAAAAAGCAGCAGACTATCTTAAGACAAGCAAGCGGTGACTCAAATGAGGTAAACATGGACATGTTAAAATACAAAATGAAACCAAGATTGGCACATAAAGGACTGCAAAGACGAGCCAGCAAGGGATGTGGCAGATGTGGAAAACCACAAGCACACTCACTGAATAGCTGTCCAGCGAGGGAGGCTGAGTGCAGGAAGTGCAACAAAAAAGGCCACTTCGCTGCAGTCTGCAAAACGAAGAAAAGACTGGAAGAAATACATCATTGTGATGAGACGGAGAGCATAGAGACTGTGTTCCTGGGAGCCGTTAAGACTGAGAATTCGACTGATGTCTGGCAAAAGTTAATCGCAGTGAACGGCGAGCAAATTCTTTTCAAACTGGACACAGGAGCAGCAGTGACAGCCATCCCAGAGAGCATGTACTCAAAGACGAGCCACGGTGTTCTCAGCCCTCCGAACAAAAAGCTGTGTGGACCAAGCAACATGTCAATACAGGTGAGAGGGCAGTTTAAAGCATCACTTTGTCATCTGGGAAGAGTGATAACACACCCAGTGTTTGTGATACCAAGACTGGTGTCCCCACTCCTATGGACTACCAGCCATAAAAGAGCTGGACTTACTTCACACAGTGGATGCAATGCAAACAGCAGATCCGAACTACAAAGAGATGTTCCCAAAAGTCTTCACAAGACTTGGAAAATTGGAAGGAGAATACAAAATCAAACTCAAAGAGTTAACCACTCCATTTGCTCTGGCTGCCCCTCGTCGAGTGCCCTTGCCCATGATGAATAGAGTGAAAGAGGAGCTAGAAAGAATGGAAGAAATAGGAGTTATAACGCCCATTGAAGAAGCAACTGAGTGGTGTTCAGGTATGGTGATAGTGCCGAAACCAAATGGCAAGATTCGAATCTGCGTTGATTTAACACATCTAAATAGCAATGTCTGCAGAGAGAGACATATTCTTCCTGCAGTTGATGAAACACTGGCTAAACTGTCAGGCGCAACAGTGTTCTCTAAGTTGGATGCTACTGCTGGATTCTGGCAGATTCCTTTGCATAAAGATTCGGTCCCGCTCACTACCTTCATTACGCCTTATGGAAGATACTGTTTAACCGCCTTCCATTTGGCATTTCCTCAGCACCTGAACACTTTCAGAAACGGTTGACACAACTGCTGGAGGGCCTGGAGGGCACACTGTGCCACGCAGATAACATCCTGGTGTTCGGTGCTACACGTAAAGAACATGATGCAAGACTTATCAAGGTTCTGAACCGTCTGGAACAGAAAGGGTTGACACTGAACGAAAAATGTCAATTTGCAGTGCCTCAAGTTAGGTTCCTAGGACACATTGTCAGTGCAGAAGACATACGAGCTGACCCAGACAAAATAAAAGCTATCAAAGAAATGCCAGAGCCTAAAAATACGGCTGATGTCAAGAGATTCCTTGGCATGGTGAATTACGTTGGAAAATTTTCACCCAACATTGCAGAGTTGACTGGACCTATCAGAGACCTGCTCAAAGCTGAAAACGTCTGGGTGTGGGGGAGTCCACAACAACAAGCTTTTGAAAAATTGAAGCAAGAACTCAGTTCTTCGGCAGTATTAACACAGTACTGTCCAGATCGACATACCAGAGTTTCAGCTGATGCGTCTTTCTTTGGATTAGGAGGAGTATTATCTCAGCTGCAGCCTACAGGTGAATGGAGACCTGTTGCTTTCAGTTCGAGGAGCATGACGCCTACGGAGAAAAGATATGCTCAAATTGAGAAGGAGGCCCTAGCAATCACGTGGGCCTGTGAAAGATTTCAAACCTATCTTCTGGGACTGGATTTTGTGGTCAGGACTGACCACAAGCCACTAGTCAGTCTACTTGGCTCGAGATCGCTAGATGACCAGCCTCCACGCATATTAAGATTTCGTCTACGACTCCTGCGGTTCTCCTACACGATCATGCACGTTCCTGGAAAAAATCTGATCACAGCGGACACACTCTCCAGAGCTCCACTCAAAGACGAGCCGTCAGAAGCAGACCTAAAAAGAGAGGAAGAGGTAAAAGTGAGTGTTGATCATGTCATTCAACAATTGCCAGCAACACCTACCAAGCTTGCTCAAATAAAGAGGGCTCAGGAAGAGGATGAAGTGTGCAGACAGCTAAGTTCTCTTGTATGTACAGGTTGGGATGGAAAAAAGAGTGTTCCACCACACCTAGCATTGTTTTGGCAACACAGACATGACCTGCTCAATGCAGAGGGTTTGCTGATGAAGGGAAAATGACTAGTGATACCTGGCAGTATGCAAAAAGAAGTCCTAGAGAGGTTGCACCAGGGACATCAAGGCATCACTAAATGCTTGGCAAGAGCGCAAATGTCAGTATGGTGGCCAGGTATAACAAAGCAAATCAAAGACAAAGTAAGTCAGTGTGAAACATGTGTCAAAAACAGCTACAGTTACCCAGAACCCCTGTTGACCACTCCATTACCTTCACGGCCATGGCAGAGAGTGGCAGCAGATCTTTTCCATTGGAACAAGGGTGATTATGTTCTGCTGATAGACTACTTTTCACGCTACATAGAAGTTGCTTCTCTCACTTGTGAATGTGATGGAGAAGCTCAAAGCGATGTTTGCTCGCCACGGGGTCCCAGAGGTCCTAGTTACAGACAATGGCCCTCAGTTCGCAGCATCAGATTTTGCTGACTTTGCAAAAGATTATGATTTCCATCATGTAACCAGCAGCCCGCACTATCCTCAAAGCAACAGAGAAGCGGAAAGAGCAATGAGAACTGTTAAAACACTACTGCGTAAAGATGAGGACCCTCACAAAGCACTTATGTCTTACAGAGCTACGCCATTAGCATCAGGAGCTTCACCTGCTCAACTCCTGATGGGACGGAACATCAGAACTACTCTCCCAGTGAGTCCATCCACACTGAAACCAGCCTGGCCAAACCTCAACACCTTCAAAAGAAAAGACAAAGAGTTGAAGGTAAAACAGACTAAAGGCCATTACACACTGAGTCCGAAATTCGCATCCGAAATTTTCGCACGTTAAAAAATAAAGACGACCTCACGTTATGTCAATCACGCTTGCACACTGCCTCCGAAACTTTCGTCCGTCAAAAAAAAATTCGGATCAGGTTCGATTTTCTGCGTTTTTCGCATCCGTTGCAAGCATTTTGAATGGTGTTTTGACAATTCAGAGCCACCGTACAAGCGAACGACAAAACCCATGTATTATTTGGGTATAAAATATAACCTGTATAGCTGCTACAGCTGTTCTGTCTACCCAGCGCTTCCGCCGGCCGTGTGTGTGTGTGCGCCAGTCTCTGTTCAGGATCGATTGGTTCACGGAAATTGGTGGTCTTCTTTTTAATATGTGGCACCAGTATCGCTAGCAAAGCATCAAACTGTTCCACTGACATTCTGAGGTAAATTTTTAATCGCTCGGGATAATTTCGCAAATCTTTGATAAGGAGGTGAAACTCCTTCCTCTCGGCGCAATCAGGATTGGATGGACCCAATATTTCCTTTTTCTTTTTCTCTTTTTAGAAGGAGGGCAACAAAATCATCCTCACTGCTTGACGAATCCATTTTGTATTTTTTGCGTTTTTTCCCGCAAAGGTTTAATAAATACGCATCGGACTCAGTGTGCAAGATTTCTGTGCGTGACGAATTTTAAGGCTGACGAACACGAAAAAACGCATACGAAAATTTCGGACTCAGTGTGCAATGGCCTTAAGTGGTACAATAAACGCCACAGAGCACATACAAAACCTGCTCTACAGTCTGGACAATCAGTCTGGATTAAGAATGTGCCAAACCTAGGCATAGTCATGAGTCCTGCTGATGCTCCACGTTCCTACATTGTAGAAGGGCAGTCTGGTAGTTTGAGAAGACACCGTTCCCATCTGAGAGCAGTTCCTTCACAGCCAAGAGAGATTAGGGACTGTGTTAGAAGCAGAGTGGGCAGGGTGATCAGACCACCATTAAGATTAAACATTTAGAGTTTGACTTGTTATTGTCCGTTCTGAGGTTATTTCCCTTTCTTCTGTTGAAACATAGTAATAAGTAATGAAAATTAGTAATAATACCTGTGTTTTGTTTTTCTCCTACAGAGACTTTGTTTTACTAAAAAAAAAAAAAGAAGGGGAAGGAATGGACTGAATGAGAAAGTAATAGTGCAGTAATATGTTATGTTAACGTTCTTTAGCTAAAAGGGGGAGATGTACTGGTAGGATGTTTTGGATGTGTAATGTGCGCATGCGCGGCATGCGCGGGGAATGTGAGTTTCAGTAAAGCTTCCATGTTAAGAGCCCGCTGTCTCCTGTCTGTTCGTTTTGAATAATCTAACAACTGGCAAACCGTCTAACAAAATCATCTAAGTCAAGACATTTGGCCCTCCTCACCTCAATGCTTAAGACTCCAAGATTACTGAGTCTGTCATCAGTCATGGTAGTGCGTAAATGTGTTTTTATGAGCTTAAGTGCAGAGAAGCTGCGCTCACAACTTGCACTGCTGACTGGTAAGGCCACAGCTATGCAGCACAAACGAAAAAGCTGATAAAACACTTCTTTGAATGGCTCAAGGAAGATGGTAAACTCTAGGAGACTAGACAATTCAATTCCAGTCTGGAATTTCCTTTCTAACACCCTCCTCACTTGATGCAGTTCATGTTTTATGTCATCAGTATCACATTCATAAATCCTAGCAAAGCTAAAAATGGTCTCTTCATCTTAAAAGTTTCTGCTTTTAGGGTTCAGTGCTTGTATACCTTGCATTATACTGCAGTTTGACTTACTGAAACGCCTCTGCATCTCCCCACTCAGACAGTCCAGAATGGGGAAGAATATACCACTTCTGAACAGTTCCATGTCTCCTTCCTTACACCTCCGCTGTCCAACAGTGGATTCAACAATTGACCCGCTCAATCTAGAACAGATTTTGTGTGGTCTTTTCACCACAGTTTCTACTGCAACATTGCACTGCTTTCCAGTGTCTACAGTGTCTTTCCAGATTTCATCAAAAGATGAATCACTTCTTAGGTCTTGGAGGGTGTCTTGAAATGTTTCAACTTTTTTTTTTCAACAAGTCCACGGCCTTCGCTAAATCAAGAGACGTTGACTGAAGCATGTCTGCAAGGAATTTTGCCTCTCCAAGGACTTTTGAAAAGATGACAAGTGTTCCGATAAAGGTAAGATCCAGTTGGGCAAGTAAACCCCGTGCCTCCACAGAGCGTTCTCCTCTGTTCCCCACATCAATATCATGTAGCACACGCAATACAGCAGGCAGTCTGTCTTTAATGTTTTTGCAACCCTGGTACCGACATGCCCACCTGGTGTCACTGAGCCTTTGTAGCTCTCTTGGGGCACCTTGATACATTTCCTTTTGCACAGAGAGCCATTTCTGGTGCACATAGGAGCCTGACATGTACACATACAATTTCTGTAGCAAAGAAAAGAACGTTTCAGACTCAGGCACTGATTTTGTTGAGTCAACGAGAACAAGGTTAAGACAATGTGCGTTGCAGTGCACATAAAAAGCGTTATTTGTTTTAGCTTTAATCCTTGCTGCAACTCCAGAGTGTCTCCCTGACATGACTGAGGCCCCATCGTAACCTTGCCCCACTAGATTTGACCTGTACTCAAGTCCATACGTCTCCAGGCATTGTATTATTTTTTGAGTGAGTCCCTCTGCATCAAGCTCAGTAGCTTACTTGAAATCAAGGAAGCTTTCATGGACTGCACCATTATAATAGTACCTAAGTACTAATGACAGTTGCTCTTTCTTTTTTAAATCCTTTGTTTCATCTACAATGATGGAAAAATATTTGTTTTCCTTGACTTCACTGATGATGCTTTCCCATACCATATCTGACAGACATTCAAGAATTTCATTTTGTGTTACTTGTGTATTTTGCATTCCCCACAGCTTTTAATTTCTTGTCAATTAGTGGACTATGCTTAGCAATCAAATCCATAATGCCTAAAAAGTTTCCTTTTTTTGCAGATGCATCGGTCTCAAGGTGTCCCCTTTGTGAAATGTTTTGCGTTGCAGTAAACAAAAGTACCTCAGCAACTGTTTTAATGTAGGTACGATTTTGTTCGACTACTTCTTGGTGTTTCTTATCGAGGGCATTTAACATTGAAGTGTCCGTCAAGATTCTTTTTTTGTGTTCATTCCATGCTATCATGGCATTAACATGATTTTCAGATTTTTCATGTCCCCTGAAACCTCCATCTTTATACATTGCCTTCTTCCAGTTAGAATAGCCCAGTGATGATGTGAATGAAGTCTCTTGAATACCAGGGAGAGAAAAGAGTCAACACGGAAAACAATATGCAGAGTCTCGGCTTACAGAATACTCCAGCCATTGGTGTTGTGTGTACCACATTTTGTTGAAAGGTCTTTTCCGATCGCCCTTCATGGTTCGAGGGAACACCTTCAAGTGCGGCTGTGTTGGTCCTGCTGCCTGAGACTGTGAAATGTCTGCAAATAAAGAGAATGGTCTTCTTATAGCGATGACTAGCCTACCAGGGGTCCTCAATCAATTTAAACAATGAGTAATAATTAAAATAATTATCAGTGCAGAAGGTGTAGTTAGTCAATTAAATCAACCTAGAATACATACAATTGATTCTGCAAATTAAGTTTGAATGAAAGTTAGTTACATAACCATAGACCCTCCAATAATATGAAGGCAATCGGTCATTTTTAAGGTTTTAGGAATTTAATTAAAATACACAAGTTCATCATTAACACCCATTTAGACAATACCTTCTAGAAATATGTCAGTAAAAAAAACCTGGAGCATACCATGTGGTCCTGGCAGAATGCGATCTGTGGAGATGTTGGCATGTGGTGCCTGAGGTCTGTCACCATCACCCCCTGACCTATGCTGACACAAAGTTTCTCCGTGGTCTTCAAATTCAGACAGGTCACTTACAGCTGAATTATCTGCAGATACAGTAAAATAATAATCAACAGAGTAGACATCAAACATCATTTAAAATCACTTGCTGAACATGTGCAAACAAAAGAACTTTCAGGTCTCAACTACAACTATACATACCTTTGCATTCTGTTGGGGATGAAGGTGCTTGTTTATCCCCACTAAACGCTGATCCTGAGAAATGATGAAATGTCACAAGTAAATATTGCATCAATGAGAAAACAAAACAAGCTCTGTGAGTACTATAGCAGAATAAATACGCTCATGGTATTTATTCATGTACATGCAATGATTACTACCGTTTTAGTTTGCTTCATACAAATGAAATGTAATATTTCTCAAATATCCCTAAAATTCCCTCTACACTTCACATACTTGAAGTTGCAGGAAGCACAGAGGAAAATGAAGGCCACTGCTGTCGGCTGGGTCCACTGGCATCACTGTCTGTCTGGCCTGTTGATTCCTTGCTGGCTGATTCTGTTCCAGTGACAATTTTTCTTGCTGCCTGACATTTTCTTCTTGGTGAGGAACATTTTCTTCAGTTGCTTCTGCCTCTACACTTGTTTTGTTTTTTTTTCTTTGAAAGAAACTCCCTATATCTTTACTTCTTTTCATGGCTTGGCACTGCTCTCTTCCCTGCCTTCAAAAGAAACACTTATGTGTGTCTGTTATTCTCAATCTCAACAAAAATTGTTCTAATTGTGAATGAAATGCACAGAATGCATCCATGTCATTTCACGTGTAAATGACTAAGTTAGGCCTGACAATTTAACTGACTATCTAACTGACTTACTCTCATGCATTAACAAGTAACGTGTCACCAGACAATTATTATTATTATTTTTTATTTTTTTGGAACAATCTGTGCATTTTGTCATTTGGTGCAATCTTGCTATGTGGTCACTGTCACAAAATAAACTGATACAAAATATGCAAATCACCATGACAGTGTTTATTGTTTGATAGCGCCCAGCGTATTTTACTTTGGCCAATTTTACCCTTGGCCACCACGTAGACCCGCCCCTGCCTTTTACGAGTCCATCAAACAACTTAGGTGAGTAAGATCAGTCAACGAACACGGTAAGTCACGTCATCTTCTCCTCTTATTGTTACTTGCACCTCATGCAACATGTTTAGCATATCCTTCTCTGTCAGCACAGGATTTACATGTGATAAATGCAGGGAGATAGTAAAACTGACGGGGAAGATTTCAGAACTAGAGACACGCATCCAAGCTTTAATTGAGGTTAATTGTAAGAGTGCAAGGGCTTTAGATACTGCTTTGGATGCGACTAGCTTAGTGAACTCTGTACATTGTTCAGTTCCGGCTGAAGTAGAGCCTGTGCAGCAGGGCAACTGGGTGACGGTAAGACGCTGTAGTTGCGGAACAAAACACCACTCTTCCATTCCAATTACAACTTCAAACAGATTCTCCCAAATCAGTGAAACACCCACTGTGAATCCTGAATGTGCTCTAGTTATTGGCAGTTATTACGTTTCACAGAACATGAAAATAGAGACACCAGCCACCATAGTCACATGTTTGCCGCAAATTTAAAAGTGCTGGCTAATTCTAATCGTAAATTCTCTAAGATTATTATTCACTTCGGCACAAATGATGTTCGACTCCGCCAGTCGGAGATCACCAAAATTAATGTTAAAGAGGTGTGTGAACTCGCAAGTACGATGTCAGGCACTGTAATTTGCTCTGGCCCCCTTCCTGTTCGCAGGAGTGATGAGATAGTTAGTAGATTGTCCTCACTCAATGGTTGGCTGTCTTGGTGGTGTCCCCAAAATAATATAGAATTCATAGACAATTGGAAAAGTTTTTGGGGTAGACCTGACCTGTTGAAAAGAGATGCTATTCATTCCTCCTGGGATGGTGCTGCTCTTCTCTCTAGTAATATGGCACATAGTCTTATAGCTCAAACATGACAATCTGGGGCTCAGGTCAGAAAGCAGACAGACTGGCTAAACCGACCGTTTGCTAGCTGTCTCACGTCACCAAGGTCAGATAAATCCCATCACATAGAGACTCTTTCACCTAGATATCATCATATAGAGACTGTGTCTGTTCCCCAAATTAGGACATACAAAAAACTCCTAAACCCATTCAAGGGTTAAAATTTTATTGATGTTCAACAAATAAAAAACAGATATAATACGAATGAACAAATGATAAAGCTCGTGTTGCTGAATATTCGATCCCTTACTTCAAAAGCACTTATTGTTAATGATATGATTACAGACTATAACCTAGATGTGCTGTGTTTGACAGAAACCTGGCTAAAACAAGGCAATTATATTACTTTAAATGAGTCCACCCCGCCAGATTACTGTTATAAACAAGAACCTCGTCTGAAAGGCAAAAGGGGAGGTTTTGCTGTAATTTATAGTAATATCTTCAGAATTACTGGGAAGTCTTGTTTTGAATATAATTTTTTTGAGGTGTTGTTGCTAAATGTAACACTATCTAGTGTAAATGATAAATCACGTTCAACATTTGTGCTGGCTACTGTATACAGGCCACCAGGGCACCATACAGACTTTATCAAAGAATTTGCTGATTAGAGTTAGTACTGGCTACAGATAAAGTCCTAATTGTTGGTGATTTTAATATACACGTGGATAACGAAAAAGATGCATTGGGATTGGCATTTAAAGACACTCTGAACTCAATTGGAGTTACACAACATGTGTCAGGACCTACTCATTGTCGTTATCATACTCTAGATCTAATATTATCACATGGAATAAATGTTGATGCTGTTGAAATTCTGCAGCAGAGCGATGACATCTCAGATCATTATCTAGTCTCGTGTAAATTTCATTTAGCCAAGGCTGCAAAGTCGACTCCGTGTTACAAATATAATAGACCTATCACTTCTGCCACTAAAGATTGCTTTATCAATAATCTTCCTGATCAGTTTCATCATCTCAGCATCCCAGATAGCTTAGAAGAACTCGATATTGCGACAGAAACTTTTAACTCTCTCTTTTCCAGCACTTTAGACACAGTTGCTCCATTGTGCTTAAAGAAGATTAAAGAAAATAGTCCAACAGCATGGTACAACGAGCACACTCAGGCCCTTAAGAGAGCAGCCAGAAAAATGGAGCGCAACTGGAAGAAAACAAGACTAGAGGTATTTCACATTTCATGGAAAGAGAGCTTGATTGCATACAGAGAGGCCTTAAAAGCTGCTAGATATGCTTATTTTTCAAACCTATTAGAAGAAAATAAACAAAACCCTAGGTATTTATTTGAAACAGTCGCTAAACTAACAAAAAATAAAGCTTCAAGCCCAGAATTTTCCCAAGCAGCACAGCAGTAATGGCTTTATGAACTTCTTCACTCATAAGATTGATAACATCAGAGAGAAAATTATGACTATGCAACCGTCTACTACAGTATCGCATCAGGGAGTGCATTGTAGTCTCCCTGAGGAAAGATTTGATCCATTCATTGCTATAGAAGAGGAAGAATTCATTAAACTCGTTAAATCATCTAAATCGACAACATGTATGTTAGACCTTATACTGACTAAGCTACTGAAAGAGATACTTCCAGAGGTCTTAGATCATCTTCTTAATATCATTAATTCATCTTTGTCATTAGGATACCTACCAAAAACTTTTAAGCTGGCTATGATTAAACTGCTTGTTAAGAAAACGCAACTTGATCGTACAGAATTAGTCAATTACAGGCCGATCTCGGATCTACCTTTTCTGTCAAAATTACTAGAAAAGGCAGTATCCTCACAACTATGTTCCTTTTTAGAAAGAAATGATATCTGCGAGGATTTTCAGTCAGGATTTAGACCATACCATAGTACTGAGACTGCTCTCATTAGAGTCACAAATGATTTGCTCTTATCATCCGATTGTGGTTGTATCTGTATTTTAGTGTTACTCGATCTTAGTGCTGCATTTGATATTATTGACCACAACATCCTTTAAAATAGACTCGAAAATTATGTTGGCATTAGTGAAATTGCATTAACATGGTTTAAATCATACTTATCTGACCGTTATCAGTTTGTAGCAGTAAATGAAGAGATGTCTCATCGATTACAAGTTCAGTATGGCGTACCACAAGGCTCAGTACTAGGACCGTTGCTGTTCACTCTGTACATGCTACCCTTAGGAGATATCATTAGGAAGCATGGAATTAGTTTTCACTGTTATGCTGATGATACTCAGCTGTATATTTCTTCACGCCCTGACGAAACTTACCAATTCACAAAATTAACGGAATGCATAGGTGATATAAAAAATTGGATGACTAGTAATTTCCTACTACTAAATTCTGAAAAAACAGAGATTCTAATTATTGGACAAAAAACTTCCTCAGTTAATAACCCAGAATACTGTCTAACACTTGATGGCTGCTCTGTCAAGTCTTCGTCGTCGGTTAGGAACCTGGGTGTGCTCTTTGATACCAATCTTTCATTTGAAAGTCACTTGTCTAGTATCTGTAAAACCGCATTTTTCCATCTTAAAAATATATCTAAATTATGTCATATACTCTCATTGACAAATGCGGAACAATTAGTCCATGCGTTCATGACATCAAGGCTAGATTATTGTAATGCTCTAATGGGTGGTTGCCCTGCATGCTTAATAAACAAATTACAGCTGGTCCAAAATGCAGCAGCTCGAGTTCTTACCAGAACAAGGAAGTATGACCATATTAGCCCAGTTCTGTCAACACTGCATTGGCTCCCTATTAAACATTGTATACATTTTTAAATATTGCTGATTACTTACAAAGCACTAAATGGTTTAACTCCGCAGTACTTGGGCAAGCTCTTAACGCATTATAGTCCTTCACGTCTATTGCAATCTCAAAATTCCGGCCAGTTGATAATACCTAGAATATCAAAATAAACTGCTGGCGGTAGATCCTTTTCCCATTTAGCACCAAAACTTTGGAACAGTCTTCCTAACATTGTCCGGGAAGCAGACACACTCTGTCAGTTCAAATCTAGACTAAAAACACATCTCTTTGACCTAGCATACACATTACACATTATAGACTTCTATAATTCAATGTTAGGCTGCATAGTTTAGGTCAGCCGGAACCGGGAACACTTCCCATAAATCCTGCTGTACTCATTACATCATAAGAAGAATGCCGTCTACGCTAATATTAGTCTCTCTGTTTATCCAAGGTTTACCACAGTCCGCCAGATCCAGGCCGTATCCAGAATCCGATGAAGGACCTGTGCCTGGACCCATCTATGACGCATCCCTGAAGTGCCAGCCTCATCAGCCCTGTGAAGGCCTCATCGACACGAACAATCTGACTTCTGACCTGGAATGCTGCCTGGACCATAATCATACACTGTTCGCTCATTGGCCAGAGGAGAGCTGGCCCCCGACTGAGCCTGGGTTCTCCCAATGTTTTTTTCTCCATTCTGTCACCAATTTTGTCAGGAATTTTGGTTCCTTGCCACTGTTGCCTTGGCTTTTGGCTTGCTTAGTTGGGGACATTTAATATTCAACAATATCCAACTCCTAGTAGAGTGTGCCCTCAACCTAGGTGGGCAAGGCACGTCCTGGGATTCATAAGCCCGAACGATAGCATCCACTATCCAGTGGGCTAACCTCTGCTTGGAGACAGCTTTCCCTTCTGCTGGCCTCCGTAACAGACAAAGAGCTGGTCTGAGGTCCTAAAGCTTTGAGTTCTGTCAACATCGCAGCACAGTGCGTGAACGGGACAGAGAAAAGCCAGGGCTGGGTCTGCTTCCTTCGGGAGCAGCGCTTGCAGGCTCACTGCCTGATCTCTAAACGGAGTGGTAGGAACCTTGGGCACATATCCGGGCTGGGATCTCAAAACAACATGAGAGAAGTCCTGCGCGAACTCTAGGCACGATTCATCGACCGAAAAAGCGTGCAGGTCCCCTACCCTCTTGATAGAGGCCAAAGCCAGCAGGAGAGCTTTCTTCATTGACAGTATATTTAACTCGACTGCAGGCAAGGGCTCAAACAGGGGATTCTGGAGTGCTCTGAGCACTAGAGTTAAATCCCAAGAGGGTACGGGGTGCGGATTGCGTGAGGGATTCAACCTCCTGGCAATCCTGAGGCACCTGCTGACCAGGTCGTGCTTTCCTACTTACTTACCTTCTACTGCATCGTAATGAGCGGCTATTGCGGCAACATACACTTTGAGGGTGGAGGGAGACAGCCTTCGCTCCAACCCATCTTGCAGGAAGGAAAGGACAACACTGATTGGGCAAGTTCGGGCGTCTTCCCGGCGGGAAGAACACCAGACAACGAACAGGTTCCACTTCAACGCACAGTGTCTGTGCAAGAAGGCTCACTGGGGGAAATGCATATTTCCAGCTGTGTGCTTGTGCTGAAGTAGCCCTCTGAGGTGTCACAAGGCTAAGCGTACTGCTTGCAACTCTAGGCAGTTGATGTGCCAATGCAGTTGGGGCCCCGTCCACAAACCCGAAACTGCATGCCCGCTGTACGTGGCCCCCCAGCCGTTGGCAGAGGCATCTGTGAAAACCACAGCATGCCTGGACACCTGGACACCTGGACTAAGGGCACTCCAGCCCGTACAAACTGTTGGAAAGTTTTCTTTCATCGACACAAGACCAGGAGACGTTGGGATAAGCAGAAGTGATTTATTGGGATCTTCGCTGTGTGTCGTCTGTAGTGTTCTTCCAAGTCTAACTCAAGACAGTTGCCTTGCAAATTTGTAGACATTTAGGGGGAGGGATTTACATTGAGGTGGAGTCTCTGAACAAAGCATGTAAATTAAGTATGAACACACCCTACTCTGAGAGCGCTACCAGTCCAATTGAATCAGCATAACTTATTCAAATGCTGAAACTGGCCAGGAACTCCGGTTCCAAGAGCCAATCCCAGAGCCATTAAAGACAAAAGGTGAAAGTCTCCCCTACAGCTAATCCAATCAACCTAATGATTCATCGTCTAGGGCTGGGGCTCGAGCCATTAAAGACAAAAGGTGCGTCTGGGGCTACGGCTCGAGCCATTAAAGACAAAAGGTGACTTACAATAGAGAAAAACAGGAGTGGCAGAAACTGTTGTTACTATTATCCTAACCTAACCTTAAAATGCTAACTTCAATGTACTCAACTTTTACTGTTGCAACCTAAATTAAACATTTCATAAATTTGTAATACAACAAAACGCAGGGTCTGACCAAGGGCTGAAGGTTTGGCGACAGTGCGGGGTGATGTTCTGCAGAGTGCCGCTCTGCCACGCCCATCTCGGGACTCGATCGTGAAGCCAGCGCTGAAGCGGTCTCATATGGAACAGACCGAGCGGCGTTACTGCGGCTGCGGTTGCCATATGCCCCAGGAGCCTCTGAAACTGTTTCAGTGTGACCACTGACCTGCCTTGAAAGGACTTAAGGCAGGTGAGCACTGACTGGACGTGCTCCTCCGTGAGGCGCGCAGTCCGACCGACCGAGTCCAACTCCATACCGAGGTAAGAGATCCTCTGCGTGGGGCAGAGTTTGCTCTTGTCCCAGTTGACCTGAAGCCCCAACTGGCTGAGACGCTGAAGCACCATGTCCCTGTGTTCGCACAGCAGATCCCACGAGTGAGCTATTATGAGCCAGTTGTTGAGATAGTTGAGAATGCGAATGCCACGTTCTCTCATTGGAACAATGGCCGCCTCCGCGACTTTTGTATCAGTACAGGACCTTGTACTGATATGCTCGACCCTCGAACGCAAAATGTAGAAACGGTCTGTGTCGAGGAAGAATCGAGACCTTCAGGTCGATCGCTGCAAACCAATCCTGGGGATGGATGCATTGGAAGATGTGTTTCATGACCAACATTTTGAACGGGAGCTTGTGCAGGGCCCGATTCAAAACTCGCAGGTCCAGGATTGGCCGTAACCCACCGCCTTTCTTGGGTACAATGAAGCAAGGGCTGTAAAACCCTGACCTCATCTCAGTTGGAGGGACCGGCTCGATCGCATCCTTTGCCAGCAGGACATCGATCTCCTTTTCGCAGGACAGGGGCATCGCAGCTCTGCACATGGGTGAAGCGGACGCCACTGAACTTGGGAGGCCGGCGGGCAAATTGAATTGCGTAGCCAAGCCGGATGGTATGGGTGAGCTACCGGGATGGCCTCAGAAGCACTAGCCAGGCTTCGAAAGACCATACCAGCGAGCCCACCTGGACCACCGGCGTACCCGCGGTGGGGCAGCGAGGTAGAAGGCAGGGACGCGACTCCGGAGGCATTGCAGTGGCCGAGAGTGGGGTCTGGGTGTGAGGAGTATGCATCAGTTTCAGTCATTTTTGATGAACAGGTGAAATATCTGAGAAAGCAAGACAAAAGGGACTGCAGTATTCATTAGAGGGATATATCCACGACATAATATGCAACCGATTAGAGAATAATTTCATCAAAATTGAAGCTAAAGCCTATACTGTAGGTCCCAGCGCAAGCAGCAGCGCCTCATTCGCCATTCAAATGGGAAACACACAAATTGAGGAACAGCTATGTTCATGCACAGCAGGGTAAGTTAAATGAAATTTGAAAATATTCTAATATTTATAAATCAAACAGCTTATCCATAAGTATTGTGGAATAAACACAAGACATTAGCATGACCACTTTGCAATGATAACATTCTCCAGCTTATTATATTCCGCTACTGCTCACACGTTGTGGGTCACATAAGTGACTACTGTTATAAACTGATTAAGTTTGCATACAAACCTTTTCCTTGGAGATCTCCGGCAAACCCCCTGATGTTCCCTCCTTTTACTAACTACCTTTTACTTTTACTAGAACTAACATTAACACAGGGAGAGTCACGATCGGATTGGGGTAACTTACTAGTTAGGCCGTCGATTAACAAAATGCTGAAATATATTTTGAAGTAAGTTATGTCAGTGAGCCTCCGTCTTGCCTTTAATCACACTGCTTGATCCACGAGCTGGACAATAACTTTATTCTAGAGCTGCTATAAAGCCAAAACACTTTACTTTAAATTTCCTATTATCAATGTAAAGCTGTTTTGGAACAATCTACATTGTTAAAAGCGTTATATAAATGGATGACGCCCGGCATTTCTCCCCTTGGGTTTTAGGTTTCGGGAAGGGAACAAAATCCACCACCCCGTCCAAACTTTTAGGATACCGGGTATCAGATTTGCACAATCCATACGCACAACACTTCGGCATGTTTCCCTCGCTCGAAAGCTTGCCAGACCTCCCGCGTCTAGTTACGGTTGCTAAGCCACGATTGGCCTGTGGCGGTTTTCGGGCGTGGCTTAGCGAAGGGTCAATTGAGCCTTGACTGCCAGTCTCGACCATGTATGACCCTGGGGAAGTGGAAACTGCTCTTGAAGTTATGGGTACCACAGCAGCAGAACAGAAAGAAAATGGAACCAAGGATTCTCCACCAAGCCCTCCTCCAGGGGAAGGAGTGGTGCAGACACGCACTCCTGGAGAGCAGTCATCACCCTGCTACCTAGGTGGAGGCGGCTGCTTAGGCTGGGCAGGGGTGGGGCGGCGGCAGCCTGTCTCCGGGGCATAATGTGTTTGATCACCTCCGACTGTTTCTGGGCAGCGGAGAACTGTTGGGCGTAGCTCTCCACCGCGTTGCCGAAGAGGCCACCCTGGGAAATGGGGGAGTTCAGGAACCTACTCTTGTCCGACTCCCTCATATCAGCCAGGATGAGCCAAAGGTGTCGCTCCTGGACCACAAGTGTGGACATTGCCCGGCCCAGGGAATGTGCAGTGACTTTTGTCGCCCGGGGGCGCGGGCCTTGGCCGTATGCAGCTCTTGCATGTCACTGAGCACCTTGGCCTGGTGGACCTGGAGATGCGCCATGGCATGCAGGGCAGAAGCAGCTTCTCCACACGCACTGTAAGCCTTACCGGTCAGACCAGAAGAGAACCTACATGCGCGGGAGGGGAGCGTGGGGTTACCCCGCCAGTTGGACGTGGTCTTAGGACACAATTGCATCGCAACCGACTGTTCCACTGGGGGGATGCCCTCGCATCCCTTCACTGCCCCGCCATCGAAAGTGGTGAGGGAGGAGGAAGGAGTCGACTTGTGTCTTGCCGCCAGAGGGGCTGTCCATGATCTCGTCACCTCCTCATGCACTTTCGGAACGAAAGGAACCGGGGCGGCACGCTGAGAACCAGCACGGCCCGCCCCGAGAAACCAATCATCGAGCCGCGAGAGTTCGGGACACGGTGGAGGGTTCCACACGAGCCCGACATTTGCGGCCGCCTAGGCAAGCATAGCAGCCATTTCTGGGTCAGGCTCGGACAACATTGCCACACCCAAAGGGGGCAACGCAGCTGGGTCGTCATCCCCAGAAGATGGCCACTCTCTCTCCGATGCCGCAATCGACATCTCGTCCTCCGTGGAGCCCCGAAGGAAACGACTGGGACCACACGAGATGGCCCAACGCGCTCTTCCAGGGGCTCCAATGGCAGCGATGCAGAGGAGTGGGAAGCCCATGGGGGTCTTTCACCCGGCGGGTCATTCCTCACTGTAACCCTCAGACCACCAATGGGATTAGCCGAAGTAAGCTTTTTCTGGAGTGAACCAGAAGAACTACTAGATCGGGGAACCTCCAAAGGGACTCCCCCTCGTTTGAGGGTTCTCAGTCTCGATCTTAACATCGCAAGGCCCAAACACGAGAGGCAGTGATCATGACCATCAACCGGTGGCAGATATTGACCACATCCAGAAACACACGGGTGACACGTCATCCTGAAAAGGACGCGATCTTCACTCGTGTTGCTCTTTCAGAAAAACGCTCTCTTATTGTGCTTAAGCACACTGGGATCAACGTGGCAACACAACAGGGAAACTGCAAGCCCGCTGTGTGCACTCAACCAGATACCAGCTGTGACAACAGCTATTTGAAAGAAGAGATAGCGTGAAGTAACAGCTATCACCCGGGAGACTCGCGAAGATCACTGAAGCTCCGTAACACCAGCACAGAGAGGTCTCAAAACAGCAGACTCGTTGAGCTTGTAGAATCACTATCCCAAACCCCTCTGAAGCAGAAAGCGATTTGTGTATGCTCACGCGTCCGCTTTATACCCGCACTGGCAGGCGGGGCGCGGAATGCAAATCCTGCAAGCCAATGTCCATTGGCTCATTTTAGTTTCACTCGAAGGCAATTGGTCTCCCTAGCGTGATCCCAATTCGTTGGTAACTCCTACCGATGTGACGTATGAGTGACCGAACGAAAGGGAACAGCAGAAGCAGAAGTTTTGAAAACCTGATGATAAAAACAGAAGAGCTGGTTTATGTCACAAATACAGACACACATTCATACAGGGATAAAACGCTTTCAGGAATGGTGAAATATCACTAAACAATGACTGATAAAATGATAACATGATAAAAATGTCAAATAAGAAACATCAAACTATAACGTGAATCTTTGTTTTTTATAAATGATTCCTATGTTATTCTGAAAATGATCGGTCAAACTCAATACACAAACAACAGACTTTAGAAATTCATAAGCAATCTAATAATTATCTCTATAAATTAAGAAACATCATCATAATAGCAGTAATTGATTCAGCATGGCGATTTATTTCCTCGTCACTATATCAGGATTAAACAATCAGAAACACAACTATAACACAAAACAAGCTGGATTTATATTTAAAAACTTACATGGTTCTGCAGGAACTGTATCTTCAGGCGTCGACACGTTGTAATACACAGCTCGTTCAGTGAGATATGAAACAAACGCAGCCTATCTCATTATCTGGGTGTCATCGGGAGAATCCCCCGGGAAAATCCCGATCATAAATGGTGCCAGTTTTGACATGGATGTGGAAATTCATGGTTTATTTTCAATGAGAGAACCAAATCGCAAAAACACAACAACAAAAAAAGTTTAACACAAACACACACACACACACACATCCGCAAATTAAATGAATTGATTTGATACCACTTGCGATCTATTGTGTCTTTAAGGATCTAATGCAGTACAAATCGACTGTCTCTTTCCTGTACACACACTTATAAAGCTGATGCACGTATCTGAGCTCTCTGATGATGTATATATAGTGTATGCTTCGTGACTTTTTATTTTATGTTACTCAGTTACTCACTGAGCTACTTTGTCCCGGAGCATATAGGCTACTGTTCAGTGTTTTCTTTCCAGTCACGTGATTGCTTCAAGTCCACGTCCGTTTACTAACATTTATTTTTTATTTTTTCATGTAAACCTTTAGCCTATATTACATTATATCATATATTCTGCCATATCAGAAAACAACCACATCACCTTTAATGAGGTTATAAAAACCATCAGCCTCCTGAAGAACAACAAAGCCCTTGGTGTGGATGGGCTTCCACCTGAAATCTTCTTAAGCGGTGGCAACACACTTGCCGTGGAACTCCATCAGCTCTTCTCAACCTGCTGGAATGAAGGCACCATCCCCAACAAATGACATAACGCTAACATAGTTACTTTCCACAAGAACAAAGGGGATCACTGCGAATGCAACAACTACCGTGGCATAGCTCTACTCTACCCGCCTCGTCCTCACACACATACAGGTCATTGCAAACAGGATACTCCCGGAGAGCCAATGTGGCTTCCGTCCTGGTCGCTCTACCATCGACATGATTTTCTCAGTTTGCCAAATCCAAGAGAAATGTATTGAGCAAGGTCGGCCTTTGTATGCAGTCTTTGTCAATCTGACAAAGGCCTTTGACTTTGTCAGGTCCAGCCTCTTTACCATCTTCCGACAACTGGGCTTTCCACCCAAACTCTCGAAAATCATACAAGAATTTCATGTTCACATGAAGGCAACAATACAGTTAGAGGGCTCTCTCTCTAAGGAATTTCCAATTTTCTGTGGCTTGAAGCAAGGCTGTGTACTAGCTCCAACTCTCTTTGGTATATATTTTTTCCGCTGTCTTGCACCGAGCTTTCCCTGTTCCTTCTGGAGTGCTACTTCACACACACAGCTCTGGCAATCTTTTCAACCTGGCAAGACTACACGCAAAAACAAAGATCAATCGCGTCCACATCCGGGAACTCCTATATGCTGATGATGCCGCCTTCATTGCCAACTCTGAGACTGAGCTGCAGGCTATGTGATCCTCCTTTGCTGCTGCTTGTGAGGAGTTTGGATAGAAGATCAGCCTGGGAAAAACAGTAGTCTTTGCCCAACCTGCTATGCTCTCACCCACAATCACCATCAACAACAGCGTACTGACAAACATCACAAAGTTCACCTGTCTGGGTTCCACAGTCGACACCTCCAACAGTCTAGACTGCAAATTGGACATCCGTTTTGGGAAAGCTTCAACAACCTTCGGCAGGCTTAGTGAGAGAGTATGGAAGAATAATTCATTTAAAAATCAAAGTTTACGAGGCCTGTATTCTCAGCACTCTCTGTTACGGCCCTTGGCCTTCTTCTGGTCCTTCTCCTGGTCCTTCTCCTGCCCCTCCTCTCTTTCAGGTCTAATTGCTGTCTCCTGGGAAGTTGGTGTTTAAATAGGAGCTTCTTTGCTGCATTGATTACTCTCTCTTCCTGCTCTGGTCAGGTGGCTAAAAGCTCGAACGCTGCTCTGTTGTGGCCTGTCCAGGTTCACGACTCGCTCGGGACGCCAGGATTTTACACAGATGCACATTTAAGTTTGTCTTTTATTTTTACATTCAACACTTGCACCCGCACACACAACACATCCATGTACCTGCCGAACACTACTGATGCTGACGTTCACACTTTATATTTGGTTTTGTTGTTTAAATTTGGGCTATATTCATAATAAACTTATGTTTTGCACCGTTTGTTTGTGGCATGGTCTCCTATCTCCCATTATGAGAGTTGTTGATGTAATGGCTTAAAAAATGCTGATTTTATTTTTGTGTGTGGATGGAGCTTAACTTGCATCAGTTTAAAGAATATATTTTTTGCCTTTTATTATGATAGGACAGTATAGTATCAAGAAAGTTTGACGAACCGGGACTTGAACTCGGGTCGTAATAAGCTGAAAAACAATGAATAGCAATGCGGAGGGTACTGACCACTAAGCTATTGGGTTTAGCAATTATCTGCAATGTGATAAATATTAAAACCTCATTGTGTAAGAAACATAGGGGGAACAGAATCCGAAGGCAAATAGTTCAGCTGTCGAAATCCGTTCCCCCACTCCCATTATGAGAGGTGTTGATGTATTGGCTTAAAGTATGCTTATTCTATTCTGTGTGTGGATGGAGCTTAAACAGCATCAATTTGATAAATATTAGAACCTCAGTGTGCCAGAAATATGGGGGGAACAGAATCCGACGGCAAAAAAAAAAACAGCTGTTGGAATCCGTTCTCCCACTCCCATTTTTGCCTTTTATTATGATAGGACAGTATAGTATCAAGAAAGTTTGACGAACCGGGACTTGAACTCGGGTCGCCCAAAGCTAAAAAAAAAATATTGGCAGTACACTGACCACTAGGCTATTAAGGTTAGTAGTTTGCCGCAATTTGATAAATCTTAGAACCTTATTGTGTAATAAACATAGGGGGAACAGAATCCGGCGGCAAATAGTTCAGCTGTCGAAATCCGTTCCCCCACCCCAATGATGAGAGGTGTTGATGTATCGGCTTAAAATATGCTTATTCCATTCTGTGTGTGGATGGAGCTTAAACAGCATCAATTTGATAAATATTAGAACCTCAGTGTGTCAGAAATATGGGGGGAACAGAATCCAACGGCAAAAAAACCCCAGCTGTCGGAATCCGTTCCCCCACTCCCATTATGAGAGTAGTTGATGTAATGGCTTAAAAAAATGCTGATTTTATTTTTGTGTGAGGATGGAGCTTAACTTGCATCAGTTTAGAGAATATATTTTTTTGCCTTTTATTATGATAGGACAGTAATTCGGGTCTTAATAAAACTTGAATTTGGGTCGTAATAAGCTGAAAAACAATGAATGCCAGTGCAAAGTGTACTGACCACTAGGCTATTGGGTTTAGCAACTAGCTGCAATGTGATAAATATTAGAACCTCATTGTGTAAGAAACATAGGGGGAACAGAATCCGACGGCAAATAGTTCAGCTGTCGAAATCCGTTCCCCCACCCCAATGATGAGAGGTGTTGATGTATCGGCTTAAAATATGCTTATTCTATTCTGTGTGTGGATGGAGCTTAAACAGCATCAATTTGATCAATATTACAACCTCATTGTGTAAGAAAAATGGGGGAACAGAATCCGACGGCAAATAGTTCAGCTGTCGAAATCCGTTCCCCCACTCCCATTATGAGAGGTGTTGATGTATCAGCTTAAAATATGCTTATTCCATTCTGTGTGTGGATGGAGCTTAAACAGCATCAATTTGATAAATACTAGAACCTCAGTGTGTCAGAAATGTGGGGGGAACAGAATCCGACGGCAAAAAAAACCCAGCTGTCGGAATCCGTTCCCCCACTCCCTTTATGAGAGGTGTTGATGTAATGGCTTAAAAAATGCTGATTCTATTTTGTATGTGGATGGAGCTTAACTTGCATCAGTTTAAAGAATTATTATTTTTGCCTTTTATTATGATAGGACAGTATAGTAAAGTTCGATGACCCAGGACTTGAACTCGGGTCGCCCAAAGCTATAAAAAAACAAACATTGTCAGGTTACTGACCACTAGTCCATTGAGGCTAATAATTTGCTGTAATTTGATAAATATTAGAACCTTATTGTGGAAGAAACATAGGGGGAACAGAATCCGACAGCAATATGTTCAGCTGTCGAAATCCGTTCCCCCACCCCAATGATGAGAGATGTTGATGTATCGGCTTAAAATATGCTTATTCTATTCTGTGTGTGGATGGAGCTTAAACAGCATCAATTTGAGAAATATTAGAAACTCAGTGTATCAGAAATATGGGGGGAACAGAATCCGACGGCAAAAAAAACAGCTGTCGGAATCCGTTCCCCCACGCCCATGAGAGGTGTTGATGTAATGGCTTAAAAGATGTTGATTCTATTTTGTGTGTGGATGGAGCTTAACTTGCATCAGTTTAAAGAATTTTTTTTTTTTTTGCCTTTTATTATGATAGGACAGTATAGTAAAGTTCGACGACCCGGGACTTGAACTCAGGTCGCCCAAAGCTTTGTGAGGTCACTGACCACTAGGCCATTGAGGCTAATAATTTGCTGTAATTTGATAAATATTAGAACCTTATTGTGTAAGAAACAAAGGGGGAACAGAATCCGACAGCAAATTGTTCAGCTGTCGAAATCCGTTCCCCCACCCCAATGATGAGAGATGTTGATGTATCGGCTTAAAATATGCTTATTCTATTCTGTGTGTGGATGGAGCTTAACTTGAATCAGTTTAAAGAATTTTTTTTTTTGCCTTTTATTATGATAGGACAGTATAGTAAAGTTCGACGACCCGGGACTTGAACTCGGGTCGCCCAAAGCTAAAATAAATAAACATTGTCAGGTCACTGACCACTAGGCCATTGAGGCTAATAGTTTGCTGTAATTTGATAAATATTAGAACTTTATTGTGTAAGAGACAAGGGGAAACAGAATCCGACGGGAAAAAAAACAGCTGTCGGAATCCGTTCCCCCACTCCCCTTATGAGAGGTGTTGATGTAATGGCTTAAAAATGCTGATTCTATTTTGTATGTGGATGGAGCTTAACTTGCATCAGTTTAAAGAATTATTATTTTTGCCTTTTATTATGATAGGACAGTATAGTAAAGTTCGATGACCCAGGACTTGAACTCGGGTCGCCCAAAGCTATAAAAAAACAAACATTGTCAGGTTACTGACCACTAGTCCATTGAGGCTAATAATTTGCTGTAATTTGATAAATATTAGAACCTTATTGTGGAAGAAACATAGGGGGAACAGAATCCGACAGCAAATTGTTCAGCTGTCGAAATCCGTTCCCCCACCCCAATGATGAGAGATGTTGATGTATCGGCTTAAAATATGCTTATTCTATTCTGTGTGTGGATGGAGCTTAAACAGCATAAATTTGAGAAATATTAGAACCTCAGTGTATCAGAAATATGGGGGGAACAGAATCCGACGGCAAAAAAAACAGCTGTCGGAATCCGTTCCCCCACGCCCATGAGAGGTGTTGATGTAATGGCTTAAAAGATGTTGATTCTATTTTGTGTGTGGTTGGAGCTTAACTTGAATCAGTTTAAAGAATTTTTTTTTTTTTTTGCCTTTTATTATGATAGGACAGTATAGTAAAGTTCGACGAACCGGGACTTGAACTCGGGTCACCCAAAGCTAAAAAAAAACAAACATTGCCAGGTCACTGACCACTAGGCCATTGAAGCTAGTAATTTGCAGCAATTTGATAAATATTAGAACCTTATTGTGTAAGAAACATAGGGGGAACCGAATCTGAAGGCAAATTGTTCAGCTGTCGAAATCCGTTCCCCCACCCCAATGATGAGAGGTGTTGATGTAATGGCTTAAAAAATGCTGATTCTATTTTATGTGTGGATGGAGCTTAACTTGAATCAGTTTAAAGATTTTTTTTTTTTTTTGCCTTTTATTATGATAGGACAGTATAGTAAAGTTCGACGACCCGGGACTTGAACTCGGGTCGCCCAAAGCTAAAAAAAATAAACATTGTCAGGTCACTGACCACTAGTCCATTGAGGCTAATAACTTGCTGTAATTTGATAAATATTAGAACCTTATTGTGGAAGAAACATAGGGGGAACAGAATCCGACGGCAAATTGTTCAGCTGTCGAAATCCGTTCCCCCACCCCAATGATGAGAGATGTTGATGTATCGGCTTAAAATATGCTCATTCTATTCTGTGTGTGGATGGAGCTTAAACAGCATCAATTTGAGAAATATTAGAACCTAAATGTGTCAGAAGTATATGGGGGGAACAGAATCCGACGGCAAAAAAACAGCTGTCGGAATCCGTTCCCCCACTCCCCTTATGAGAGATGTTGATGTAATGGCTTAAAAAATGCTGATTCTATTTTGTATGTGGATGGAGCTTAACTTGCATCAGTTTAAAGAATTATTATTTTTGCCTTTTATTATGATAGGATAGTATAGTAAAGTTCGATGACCCAGGACTTGAACTCGGGTCGCCCAAAGCTATAAAAAAACAAACATTGTCAGGTTACTGACCACTAGGCCATTGAAGCTAGTAATTTGCAGAGGCGGACAGAGTACATAGCTTCATTACTTGAGTAAAAGTACAGATACCCCTTGCTAAATTTTACTCAAGTACAAGTAAAAGTACTACAGTCAGATGTCTACTTAAGTAAAAGTACTAAAGTACTTGTTTTTAAAAGTACTTGAGTATCAAGAGTACAAGAGTACATTTTCTAAATATTGCATTACTACTGCCACAGTGCTTACATTGGTAAACACAGCAAACACTTGAAGCGAAAACTATCATTTACTTGTTCAGAAAATTGAAATAGTCTGGCGAGGTGGGGCCACGGGTTGGCACATTCCCGGGATGCAATATTTTTTTTCCCAGGATGGTAGGGGAAGACTCATGAATATTCATTAGGGAAGTCATCCCTGATTGGTCTGATGACCTACCCCTAACCCCACCCCTAAACCTACCCGTCACTGGGGGTCTTATGACCTCCCTAACCCCGCCCCTAAACCTACCTGTCACTGGGGTTAAGACCAATCAGGGATGACTTCCCTAATGAATATTCATGAGTCTTCCCCTACCATCCTGGGAAAAAAAATACTCCCAGGATGGACCTGCTGCGTCTTCATCCATTGTTTCGTCCATGGTTTCGTCTCTTATCTAAATCTGACAATGGAGTTGACTTTGGCGGAAAGCTGAAGGTGATTGCTGATAGGCTGTCCCAATCAGTGGCGCCTGCACAATCCAATCACATTTGAGAGGGAAACAACAAATTGAGGGTTTCCGAGATGTTTATTTTTTCCTTTTATTTATTTATTTATTTTTTTAGAAGAAGTAACGGGTACTCACAGTTATGGATAGAAATGTAGTGGAGTAAAGAGTACAATATTTGCCTCTCAAATGTACTTGAGTAAAGTCATGAGTACTCCCCAAAAATGATACTCGAGTAAAGTACAGATCCCTCAAAATTGTACTTAAGTACTGTACTCAAGTAAATGTACTCCGTTACTGTCCGGCTCTGGTAATTTGCAGCAATTGGATAAATATTAGAACCTTATTGTGTAAGAAACATAGGGGGAACAGAATCCGACGTCAAATTGTTCAGCTGTCGAAATCCGTTCCCCCACCCCAATGATGAGAGATGTTGATGTATCGGCTTAAAATATGCTTATTCTATTCTGTGTGTGGATGGAGCTTAAACAGCATCAATTTGAGAAATATTAGAAACTCAGTGTATCAGAAATATGGGGGGAACAGAATCCGACGGCAAAAAAAACAGCTGTCGGAATCCGTTCCCCCACTCCCCTTATGAGAGGTGTTGATGTAATGGCTTAAAAAATGCTGATTATATTTTGTGTGTGGATGGAGCTTAACTTGCATCAGTTTAAAGAATTTTTTATTTTTTTGCCTTTTATTATGATAGGACAGTATAGTAAAGTTCGACGACCCGGGACTTGAACTCGGGTCGCCCAAAGCTAAAAAAAACAAACATTGTCAGGTCACTGACCACTAGGCCATTGAAGCTAGTAATTTGCAGCAATTGGATAAATATTAGAACCTTATTGTGTAAGAAACATAGGGGGAACAGAATCCGACGGCAAATTGTTCAGCTGTCGAAATCCGTTCCCCCACCCCAATGATGAGAGGTGTTGATGTAATGGCTTAAAAAATGCTGATTCTACTTTGTGTGTGGATGGAGCTTAACTTGAATCAGTTTAAAGAATTTTTTTTTTTTTTTGCCTTTTATTATGATAGGACAGTAGGCTATAGTAAAGTTCGGCGACCCGGGACTTGAACTCTGGTAGCCCAAAGCTAAAAAAAACAAACATTGTCAGGTCACTGACCACTAGGCCATTGAAGCTAGTAATTTGCAGCAATTTGATAAATATTAGAACCTTATTGTGTAAGAAACATAGGGGGAACAGAATCCGACGGCAAATTGTTCAGCTGTCGAAATCCGTTCCCCCACCCCAATGATGAGAGGTGTTGATGTAATGGCTTAAAAAATGCTGATTCTATTTTGTGTGTGGATGGAGCTTAACTTGAATCAGTTTAAAGAATTTTTTTTTTTTTGCCTTTTATTATGATAGGACAGTATAGTAAAGTTCGACGACCCGGGACTTGAACTCGGGTCGCCCAAAGCTAAAAAAAACAAACATTGTCAGGTCACTGACCACTAAGCCATTGAGGCTAATAATTTGCTGTAATTTGATAAATATTAGAACCTTATTGTGGAAGAAACATAGGGGGAACAGATTCCGACAGCAAATTGTTCAGCTTTCGAAATCCGTTCCCCCACCCCAATGATGAGAGGTGTTGATGTATCGGCTTAAAATATGCTCATTCTATTCTGTGTGTGGATGGAGCTTAAACAGCATCAATTTGAGAAATATTAGAACCTCTGTTTGTCAGAAATATGGGGGGAACAGAATCCGACGGCAAAAAAACAGCTGTCGGTATCCGTTCCCCCACTCCCCTTATGAGAGGTGTTGATGTAATGGCTTAAAAAATGCTGATTCTATTTTGTGTGTGGATGGAGCTTAACTTGAATCAGTTTAAAGAATTTTTTTTTTTTTGCCTTTTATTATGATAGGACAGTATAGTACAGTTTGACGACCCGGGACTTGAACTCTGGTCGCCCAAAGCTAAAAAAAAAAAACATTGTCAGGTCACTGACCACTAAGCCATTGAGGCTAATAATTTGCAGCAATTTGATAAATATTAGAACCTTATTGTGGAAGAAACATAGGGGGAACAGATTCCGACAGCAAATTGTTCAGCTTTCGAAATCCGTTCCCCCACCCCAATGATGAGAGATGTTGATGTATCGGCTTAAAATATGCTTATTCTATTCTGTGTGTGGATGGAGCTTAAACAGCATCAATTTGAGAAATATTAGAACCTCAGTGTATCAGAAATATAGGGGGAACAGAATACGACAGCAAAAAAAACAGCTGTCGGAATCCGTTCCCCCACTCCCATTATGAGAGGTGTTGATGTAATGGCTTAAAAGATGTTGATTCTATTTTGTGTGTGGATGGAGCTTAACTTGCATCAGTTTAAAGAATTTTTTTTTTTTTTTGCCTTTTATTATGATAGGACAGTATAGTAAAGTTCGACGACCCGGGACTTGAACTCGGGTCGCCCAAAGCTAAAAAAAACAAACATTGTCAGGTCACTGACCACTAGGCCATTGAAGCTAGTAATTTGCAGCAATTTGATAAATATTAGAACCTTATTGTGTAAGAAACATAGGGGGAACAGAATCCGACAGCAAATTGTTCAGCTGTCGAAATCCGTTCCCCCACCCCAATAATGAGAGGTAATGATGTAATGGCTTAAAAAATGCTGATTCTATTTTGTGTGTGGATGGAGCTTAACTTGAATCAGTTTAAAGAATTTTTTTTTTTGCCTTTTATTATGATAGGACAGTATAGTAAAGTTCGACGACCCTGGACTTGAACTCGGGTCGCCCAAAGCTAAAAAAAACAAACATTGTCAGGTCACTGACCACTAGGCCATTGAAGCTAGTAATTTGCTGCAATTTGATAAATATTAGAACCTTATTGTGTAAGAAACATAGGGGGAACAGAATCCAACGGGGAAAAAAAACAGCTGTCGGTATCCGTTCCCCCACTCCCATTATGAGAGCTGTTGATGTAATGGCTTAAAAAATGCTGATTCTATTTTGTGTGTGGATGGAGCTTAACTTGAATCAGTTTAAAGAATTTTTTTTTTTTGCCTTTTATTATGATAGGACAGTATAGTAAAGTTCGACGACCCGGGACTTGAACTCTGGTCGCCCAAAGCTAAAAAAAACAAACATTGTCAGGTCACTGACCACTAGGCCATTGAAGCTAGTAATTTGCAGCAATTTGATAAATATTAGAACCTTATTGTGTAAGAAACATAGGGGGAACAGAATCCGACGGCAAATTGTTCAGCTGTCGAAATCCGTTCCCCCAACCCAATGATGAGAGGTGTTGATGTAATGGCTTAAAAAATGCTGATTCTATTTTGTGTGTGGATGGAGCTTAACTTGAATCAGTTTAAATAAATTTTTTTTTTTTGCCTTTTATTATGATAGGACAGTATAGTAAAGTTCGACGACCCGGGACTTGAACTCGGGTCGCCCAAAGCTAAAAAAAAACAAACATTGTCAGGTCACTGACCACTAAGACATTGAGGCTAATAATTTGCTGTAATTTGATAAATATTAGAACCTTATTGTGGAAGAAACATAGGGGGAACAGAATCCGACAGCAAATTGTTCAGCTGTCGAAATCCGTTCCCCCACCCCAATGATGAGAAATGTTGATGTATCGGCTTAAAATATGCTTATTCTATTCTGTGTGTGGATGGAGCTTAAACAGCATCAATTTGAGAAATATTAGAACCTCAGTGTATCAGAAATATAGGGGGAACAGAATCCGACAGCAAAAAAAACAGCTGTCGGAATCCATTCCCCCACGCCCATTATGAGAGGTGTTGAAGTAATGGCTTAAAAAATGCTGATTCTATTTTGTGTGTGGATGGAGCTTAACTTGCATCAGTTTAAAGATTTTTTTTTTGTTTGCCTTTTATTATGATAGGACAGTATAGTAAAGTTCGACGACCCGGGACTTGAACTCGGGTAGCCCAAAGCTAAAAAAAACAAACATTGTCAGGTCACTGATCACTAGGCTATTGAGGCTAACAAATTGCTGTAATTTGATAAATATTAGAACCTTATTGTGGAAGAAACAAAGGGGGAACAGAATCCGACAGCAAATTGTTTAGCTGTCGAAATCCGTTCCCCCACGCCAATGATGAGAGATGTTGATGTATCGGCTTAAAATATGCTTATTCTATTCTGTGTGTGGATGGAGCTTAAACAGCATCAATTTGAGAAATATTAGAAACTCAGTGTATCAGAAATATGGGGGGAACAGAATCCGACGGCAAAAAAAACAGCTGTCGGAATCCGTTCCCCCACTCCCCTTATGAGAGGCGTTGATGTAATGGCTTAAAAAATGCTGATTCTATTTTGTCTGTGGATGGAGCTTAACTTGAATCAGTTTAAAGAATTTTTTTTTTTTGCCTTTTATTATGATAGGACAGTATAGTAAAGTTCGACGACCCGGGACTTGAACTCTGGTCGCCCAAAGCTAAAAAAAACAAACATTGTCAGGTCACTGACCACTAGGCCATTGAAGCTAGTAATTTGCAGCAATTTGATAAATATTAGAACCTTATTGTGTAAGAAACATAGGGGGAACAGAATCCGACGGCAAATTGTTCAGCTGTCGAAATCCGTTCCCCCAACCCAATGATGAGAGGTGTTGATGTAATGGCTTAAAAAATGCTGATTCTATTTTGTGTGTGGATGGAGCTTAACTTGAATCAGTTTAAATAATTTTTTTTTTTTGCCTTTTATTATGATAGGACAGTATAGTAAAGTTCGACGACCCGGGACTTGAACTCGGGTCGCCCAAAGCTAAAAAAAACAAACATTGTCAGGTCACTGACCACTAAGACATTGAGGCTAATAATTTGCTGTAATTTGATAAATATTAGAACCTTATTGTGGAAGAAACATAGGGGGAACAGAATCCGACAGCAAATTGTTCAGCTGTCGAAATCCGTTCCCCCACCCCAATGATGAGAGATGTTGATGTATCGGCTTAAAATATGCTTATTCTATTCTGTGTGTGGATGGAGCTTAAACAGCATCAATTTGAGAAATATTAGAAACTCAGTGTGTCAGAAATATGGGGGGAACAGAATCCGACGGCAAAAAAAACAGCTGTCGGAATCCGTTCCCCCACTCCCCTTATGAGAGGCGTTGATGTAATGGCTTAAAAAATGCTGATTCTATTTTGTCTGTGGATGGAGCTTAACTTGCATCAGTTTAAAGAATTTTTTTTTTTTTTTGCCTTTTATTATGATAGGACAGTATAGTAAAGTTCGACGACCCGGGACTTGAACTCGGGTCGCCCAAAGCTAAAAAAAAACAAACATTGTCAGGTCACTGACCACTAGGCCATTGAAGCTAGCAATTTGCAGCAATTTGATAAATATTAGAACCTTATTGTGTAAGAAACATAGGGGGAACAGAATCCGACGGCAAATTGTTCAGCTGTCGAAATCCGTTCCCCCACCTCAATGATGAGAGATGTTGATGTATCGGCTTAAAATATGCTTATTCTATTCTGTGTGTGGATGGAGCTTAAACAGCATCAATTTGAGAAATATTAGAAACTCAGTGTATCAGAAATATGGGGGGAACAGAATCCGACGGCAAAAAAAACAGCTGTCGGAATCCGTTCCCCCACTCCCCTTATGAGAGGCGTTGATGTAATGGCTTAAAAAATGCTGATTCTATTTTGTCTGTGGATGTAGCTTAAACAGCATCAATTTGAGAAATATTAGAACCTCAGTGTATCAGAAATATGGGGGGAACAGAATCCGACAGCAAAATAAACAGCTGTCGGAATCCGTTCCCCCACGCCCATGAGAGGTGTTGATGTAATGGCTTAAAAGATGTTGATTCTATTTTGTGTGTGGATGGAGCTTAACTTGCATCAGTTTAAAGAATTTTTTTTTTTTTTGCCTTTTATTATGATAGGACAGTATAGTAAAGTTCGACGACCCGGGACTTGAACTCGGGTCGCCCAAAGCTAAAAAAAAACAAACATTGTCAGGTCACTGACCACTAGGCCATTGAAGCTAGCAATTTACAGCAATTTGATAAATATTAGAACCTTATTGTGTAAGAAACATAGGGGGAACAGAAACCGACGGCAAATTGTTCAGCTGTCGAAATCCGTTCCCCCACACCAATGATGAGAGGTGTTGATGTAATGGCTTAAAAAATGCTGATTCTATTTTGTGTGTGGATGTAGCTTAAACAGCATCAATTTGAGAAATATTAGAACCTCAGTGTATCAGAAATATGGGGGGAACAGAATCCGACAGCAAAAAAAACAGCTGTCGGAATCCGTTCCCCCACGCCCATGAGAGGTGTTGATGTAATGGCTTAAAAGATGTTGATTCTATTTTGTGTGTGGATGGAGCTTAACTTGCATCAGTTTAAAGAATTTTTTTTTTTTTGCCTTTTATTATGATAGGACAGTATAGTAAAGTTCGACGACCCGGGACTTGAACTCGGGTCGCCCAAAGCTAAAAAACCACAAACATTGTTAGGTCACTGACCACTAGGCCATTGAAGCTAGTAATTTGCAGCAATTTGATAAATATTAGAACCTTATTGTGTAAGAAACATAGGGGGAACAGAATCCGACGGCAAATTGTTCAGCTGTCGAAATCCGTTCCCCCACCCCAATGATGAGAGGTGTTGATGTAATGGCTTAAAAAATGCTGATTTTATTTTGTGTGTGGATGGAGCTTAACTTGAATCAGTTTAAAGAATTATTATTTTTTGCCTTTTATTATGATAGGACAGTATAGTAAAGTTCGACGACCCGGGACTTGAACTCCGGTCGCCCAAAGCTAAAAAAAATAAACATTGTCAGGTCACTGACCACTAGGCCATTGAAGCTAGTAATTTGCTGCAATGTGATAAATATTAGAACCTTATTGTGTAAGAAACATAGGGGGAACAGAATCCGACAGCAAATTGTTCAGCTGTCGAAATCCGTTCCCCCACCCCAATGATGAGAGGTGTTGATGTAATGGCTTAAAAAATGCTGATTCTATTTTGTGTGTGGATGGAGCTTAACTTGAATCAGTTTAAAGAATTTTTTTTTTTTTGCCTTTTATTATGATAGGACAGTATAGTAAAGTTCGACGACCCGGGACTTGAACTCTGGTCGCCCAAAGCTAAAAAAAACAAACATTGTCAGGTCACTGACCACTAGGCCATTGAAGCTAGTAATTTGCAGCAATTTGATAAATATTAGAACCTTATTGTGTAAGAAACATAGGGGGAACAGAATCCGACGGCAAATTGTTCAGCTGTCGAAATCCGTTCCCCCACCCCAATGATGAGAGGTGTTGATGTAATGGCTTAAAAAATGCTGATTCTATTTTGTGTGTGGATGGAGCTTAACTTGAATCAGTTTAAATAATTTTTTTTTTTTGCCTTTTATTATGATAGGACAGTATAGTAAAGTTCGACGACCCGGGACTTGAACTCGGGTCGCCCAAAGCTAAAAAAAAACAAACATTGTCAGGTCACTGACCACTAGGCCATTGAAGCTAGCAATTTGCAGCAATTTGATAAATATTAGAACCTTATTGTGGAAGAAACATAGGGGGAACAGAATCCGACGGCAAATTGTTCAGCTGTCGAAATCCGTTCCCCCACCCCAATGATGAGAGGTGTTGATGTAATGGCTTAAAAAATGCTGATTCTATTTTGTGTGTGGATGTAGCTTAAACAGCATCAATTTGAGAAATATTAGAACCTCAGTGTATCAGAAATATGGGGGGAACAGAATCCGACAGCAAAAAAAACAGCTGTCGGAATCCGTTCCCCCACGCCCATTAGAGGTGTTGATGTAATGGCTTAAAAGATGTTGATTCTATTTTGTGTGTGGATGGAGCTTAACTTGCATCAGTTTAAAGAATTTTTTTTTTTTTTGCCTTTTATTATGATAGGACAGTATAGTAAAGTTCGACGACCCGGGACTTGAACTCGGGTCGCCCAAAGCTAAAAAACACAAAAGTTGTCAGGTCACTGACCACTAGGCCATTGAAGCTAGTAATTTGCAGCAATTTGATAAATATTAGAACCTTATTGTGTAAGAAACATAGGGGGAACAGAATCCGACGGCAAATTGTTCAGCTGTCGAAATCCGTTCCCCCAACCCAATGATGAGAGGTGTTGATGTAATGGCTTAAAAAATGCTGATTCTATTTTGTGTGTGGATGGAGCTTAACTTGAATCAGTTTAAATAATTTTTTTTTTTTGCCTTTTATTATGATAGGACAGTATAGTAAAGTTCGACGACCCGGGACTTGAACTCGGGTCGCCCAAAGCTAAAAAAAACAAACATTGTCAGGTCACTGACCACTAAGACATTGAGGCTAATAATTTGCTGTAATTTGATAAATATTAGAACCTTATTGTGGAAGAAACATAGGGGGAACAGAATCCGACAGCAAATTGTTCAGCTGTCGAAATCCGTTCCCCCACCCCAATGATGAGAGATGTTGATGTATCGGCTTAAAATATGCTTATTCTATTCTGTGTGTGGATGGAGCTTAAACAGCATCAATTTGAGAAATATTAGAAACTCAGTGTGTCAGAAATATGGGGGGAACAGAATCCGACGGCAAAAAAAACAGCTGTCGGAATCCGTTCCCCCACTCCCCTTATGAGAGGCGTTGATGTAATGGCTTAAAAAATGCTGATTCTATTTTGTCTGTGGATGGAGCTTAACTTGCATCAGTTTAAAGAATTGTTTTTTTTTTTGCCTTTTATTATGATAGGACAGTATAGTAAAGTTCGACGACCCGGGACTTGAACTCGGGTCGCCCAAAGCTAAAAAAAAACAAACATTGTCAGGTCACTGACCACTAGGCCATTGAAGCTAGCAATTTGCAGCAATTTGATAAATATTAGAACCTTATTGTGTAAGAAACATAGGGGGAACAGAATCCGACGGCAAATTGTTCAGCTGTCGAAATCCGTTCCCCCACCTCAATGATGAGAGATGTTGATGTATCGGCTTAAAATATGCTTATTCTATTCTGTGTGTGGATGGAGCTTAAACAGCATCAATTTGAGAAATATTAGAAACTCAGTGTATCAGAAATATGGGGGGAACAGAATCCGACGGCAAAAAAAACAGCTGTCGGAATCCGTTCCCCCACTCCCCTTATGAGAGGCGTTGATGTAATGGCTTAAAAAATGCTGATTCTATTTTGTCTGTGGATGTAGCTTAAACAGCATCAATTTGAGAAATATTAGAACCTCAGTGTATCAGAAATATGGGGGGAACAGAATCCGACAGCAAAAAAAACAGCTGTCGGAATCCGTTCCCCCACGCCCATGAGAGGTGTTGATGTAATGGCTTAAAAGATGTTGATTCTATTTTGTGTGTGGATGGAGCTTAACTTGCATCAGTTTAAAGAATTTTTTTTTTTTTTGCCTTTTATTATGATAGGACAGTATAGTAAAGTTCGACGACCCGGGACTTGAACTCGGGTCGCCCAAAGCTAAAAAAAAACAAACATTGTCAGGTCACTGACCACTAGGCCATTGAAGCTAGCAATTTACAGCAATTTGATAAATATTAGAACCTTATTGTGTAAGAAACATAGGGGGAACAGAATCCGACGGCAAATTGTTCAGCTGTCGAAATCCGTTCCCCCACCCCAATGATGAGAGGTGTTGATGTAATGGCTTAAAAAATGCTGATTCTATTTTGTGTGTGGATGGAGCTTAACTTGAATCAGTTTAAAGAATTTTTTTTTTTTGCCTTTTATTATGATAGGACAGTATAGTAAAGTTCGACGACCCGGGACTTGAACTCGGGTCGCCCAAAGCTAAAAAAAACAAACATTGTCAGGTCACTGACCACTAGGCCATTGAGGCTAATAATGTGCTGTAATTTGATAAATATTAGAACCTTATTGTGGAAGAAACAAAGGGGGAACATAATCCGACAGTAAATTGTTCAGCTGTCGAAATCCGTTCCCCCACCCCAATGATGAGAGATGTTGATGTATCGGCTTAAAATATGCTTATTCTATTCTGTGTGTGGATGGAGCTTAAACAGCATCAATTTGAGAAATATTAGAACCTCATTTTGTCATAAATATGGGGGGAACAGAATCCGACGGCAAAAAAAACAGCTGTCGGTATCCGTTCCCCCACTCCCATTATGAGAGCTGTTGATGTAATGGCTTAAAAAATGCTGATTCTATTTTGTGTGTGGATGGAGCTTAACTTGCATCAGTTTAAAGAATTTTTTTTTTTGCCTTTTATTATGATAGGACAGTATAGTAAAGTTCGACGACCCGGGACTTGAACTCGGGTCGCCCAAAGCTAAAAAAAAACAAACATTGTCAGGTCACTGACCACTAGGCCATTGAAGCTAGCAATTTGCAGCAATTTGATAAATATTAGAACCTTATTGTGTAAGAAACATAGGGGGAACAGAATCCGACGGCAAATTGTTCAGCTGTCGAAATCCGTTCCCCCACCTCAATGATGAGAGATGTTGATGTATCGGCTTAAAATATGCTTATTCTATTCTGTGTGTGGATGGAGCTTAAACAGCATCAATTTGAGAAATATTAGAAACTCAGTGTATCAGAAATATGGGGGGAACAGAATCCGACGGCAAAAAAAACAGCTGTCGGAATCCGTTCCCCCACTCCCCTTATGAGAGGCGTTGATGTAATGGCTTAAAAAATGCTGATTCTATTTTGTCTGTGGATGTAGCTTAAACAGCATCAATTTGAGAAATATTAGAACCTCAGTGTATCAGAAATATGGGGGGAACAGAATCCGACAGCAAAAAAAACAGCTGTCGGAATCCGTTCCCCCACGCCCATGAGAGGTGTTGATGTAATGGCTTAAAAGATGTTGATTCTATTTTGTGTGTGGATGGAGCTTAACTTGCATCAGTTTAAAGAATTTTTTTTTTTTTGCCTTTTATTATGATAGGACAGTATAGTAAAGTTCGACGACCCGGGACTTGAACTCGGGTCGCCCAAAGCTAAAAAAAAACAAACATTGTCAGGTCACTGACCACTAGGCCATTGAAGCTAGCAATTTACAGCAATTTGATAAATATTAGAACCTTATTGTGTAAGAAACATAGGGGGAACAGAATCCGACGGCAAATTGTTCAGCTGTCGAAATCCGTTCCCCCACCCCAATGATGAGAGGTGTTGATGTAATGGCTTAAAAAATGCTGATTCTATTTTGTGTGTGGATGTAGCTTAAACAGCATCAATTTGAGAAATATTAGAACCTCAGTGTATCAGAAATATGGGGGGAACAGAATCCGACAGCAAAAAAAACAGCTGTCGGAATCCGTTCCCCCACGCCCATGAGAGGTGTTGATGTAATGGCTTAAAAGATGTTGATTCTATTTTGTGTGTGGATGGAGCTTAACTTGCATCAGTTTAAAGAATTTTTTTTTTTTTTTGCCTTTTATTATGATAGGACAGTATAGTAAAGTTCGACGACCCGGGACTTGAACTCGGGTCGCCCAAAGCTAAAAAAACACAAACATTGTCAGGTCACTGACCACTAGGCCATTGAAGCTAGTAATTTGCAGCAATTTGATAAATATTAGAACCTTATTGTGTAAGAAACATAGGGGGAACAGAATCCGACGGCAAATTGTTCAGCTGTCGAAATCCGTTCCCCCACCCCAATGATGAGAGGTGTTGATGTAATGGCTTAAAAAATGCTGATTCTATTTTGTGTGTGGATGGAGCTTAACTTGAATCAGTTTAAAGAATTTTTTTTTTTTTGCCTTTTATTATGATAGGACAGTATAGTAAAGTTCGACGACCCGGGACTTGAACTCGGGTCGCCCAAAGCTAAAAAAAACAAACATTGTCAGGTCACTGACCACTAGGCCATTGAGGCTAATAATGTGCTGTAATTTGATAAATATTAGAACCTTATTGTGGAAGAAACAAAGGGGGAACATAATCCGACAGTAAATTGTTCAGCTGTCGAAATCCGTTCCCCCACCCCAATGATGAGAGATGTTGATGTATCGGCTTAAAATATGCTTATTCTATTCTGTGTGTGGATGGAGCTTAAACAGCATCAATTTGAGAAATATTAGAACCTCATTTTGTCATAAATATGGGGGGAACAGAATCCGACGGCAGAAAAAACAGCTGTCGGTATCCGTTCCCCCACTCCCATTATGAGAGCTGTTGATGTAATGGCTTAAAAAATGCTGATTCTATTTTGTGTGTGGATGGAGCTTAACTTGCATCAGTTTAAAGAATTTTTTTTTTTGCCTTTTATTATGATAGGACAGTATAGTAAAGTTCGACGACCCGGGACTTGAACTCGGGTCGCCCAAAGCTAAAAAAAACAAACATTGTCAGGTCACTGACCACTAGGCCATTGAAGCTAATAATTTGCAGCAATTTGATAAATATTAGAACCTTATTGTGTAAGAAACATAGGGGGAACAGAATCCGACGGCAAATTGTTCAGCTGTCGAAATCCGTTCCCCCACCCCAATGATGAGAGGTGTTGATGTAATGGCTTAAAAAATGCTGATTCTATTTTGTGTGTGGATGGAGCTTAACTTGAATCAGTTTAAAGAATTTTTTTTTTTTGCCTTTTATTATGATAGGACAGTATAGTAAAGTTCGACAACCCAGGACTTGAACTCGGGTCGCCGAAAGCTAAAAAAAAACAAACATTGCCAGGTCACTGACCACTAGGCCATTGAGGCTAATAATTTGCTGTAATTTGATAAATATTATAACCTTATTGTGGAAGAAACATAGGGGGAACAGAATCCGACGGCAAATTGTTCAGCTGTCGAAATCCGTTCCCCCACCCCAATGATGAGAGATGTTGATGTATCGGCTTAAAATATGCTTATTCTATTCTGTGTGTGGATGGAGCTTAAACAGCATCAATTTGAGAAATATTAGAAACTCAGTGTATCAGAAATATGGGGGGAACAGAATCCGACGGCATAAAAAACAGCTGTCGGAATCCGTTCCCCCACGCCCATTATGAGAGGTGTTGATGTAATGGCTTAAAAAATGCTGATTCTATTTTGTGTGTGGATGGAGCTTAACTTGTATCAGTTTAAATAATTTTTTATTTTTTTTGCCTTTTATTATGATAGGACAGTATAGTAAAGTTCGACGACCCGGGACTTGAACTCGGTCGCCCAAAGCTAAAAAAAACAAACATTGTCAGGTCACTGACCACTAGGTCATTGAGGCTAATAATTTGCTGTAATTTGATAAATATTAGAACCTTATTGTGGAAGAAACAAAGGGGGAACAGAATCCGACAGCAAATTGTTCAGCTGTCGAAATCCATTCCCCCACCCCAATGATGAGAGATGTTGATGTATCGGCTTAAAATATGCTTATTCTATTCTGTGTGTGGATGGAGCTTAAACAGCATCAATTTGAGAAATATTAGAACCTAAATGTGTCAGAAGTATATGGGGGGAACAGAATCCGATGGCAAAAAAACAGCTGTCGGAATCCATTCCCCCACTCCCCTTATGAGAGGTGTTGATGTAATGGCTTAAAAAATGCTGATTCTATTTTGTGTGTGGATGGAGCTTAACTTGCATCAGTTTAAAGAATTTTTTTTTTTTGCCTTTTATTATGATAGGACAGTATAGTAAAGTTCGACGACCCGGTACTTGAACTGCGGTCGCCCAATGCTAAAAAAATAAACATTGTCAGGTCACTGACCACTAGGCCATTGAAGCTAGTAATTTGCAGCAATTTGATAAATATTAGAACCTTATTGTGTAAGAAACATAGGGGGAACAGAATCCGACGGCAAATTGTTCAGCTGTCGAAATCCGTTCCCCCACCCCAATGATGAGAGGTGTTGATGTAATGGCTTAAAAAAAGCTGATTCTATTTTGTGTGTGGATGGAGCTTAACTTGAATCAGTTTAAAGAATTTTTTTTTTTTTTTGCCTTTTATTATGATAGGACAGTATAGTAAAGTTCGACGACCCGGGACTTGAACTCGGGTCGCCCAAAGCTAAAAAAAATAAACATTGTCAGGTCACTGACCACTAGTCCATTGAGGCTAATAATTTGCTGTAATTGATAAATATTAGAACCTTATTGTGGAAGAAACATAGGGGGAACATAATCCGACGGCAAATTGTTCAGCTGTCGAAATCCGTTCCCCCACCCCAATGATGAGAGATGTTGATGTATCGGCTTAAAATATGCTTATTCTATTCTGTGTGTGGATGGAGCTTAAACAGCATCAATTTGAGAAATATTAGAAACTCAGTGTATCAGAAATATGGGGGGAACAGAATCCGACGGCAAAAAAAACAGCTGTCGGAATCCGTTCCCCCACGCCCATTATGAGAGTTGTTGAAGTAATGGCTTAAAAAATGCTGATTCTATTTTGTGTGTGGATGGAGCTTAACTTGCATCAGTTTAAAGAATTTTTTTTTTGCCTTTTATTATGATAGGACAGTATAGTAAAGTTCGACGACCCGGGACTTGAACTCGGGTCGCACAAAGCTATAAAAAAACAAACATTGTCAGGTTACTGAACACTAGTCCATTGAGGCTAATAATTTGCTGTAATTTGATAAATATTAGAACCTTATTGTGTAAGAAACATAGGGGGAATATAATCTGAAGGCAAATTGTTCAGCTGTCGAAATCCGTTCCCCCACCCCAATGATGAGAGGTGTTGATGTAATGGCTTAAAAAATGCTGATTCTATTTTGTGTGTGGATGGAGCTTAACTTGAATCAGTTCAAAGAATTTTTTTTTTTGACTTTTATTATGATAGGACAGTATAGTAAAGTTCGATGACCCGGGACTTGAACTCGGGTCGCCCAATGCTAAAAAGATAAACATTATCAGGTCACTGACCACTAGTCCATTGAGGCTAATAATTTGCGGCAATTTGATAAATATTAGAACTTTATTGTGTAAGAGACAAGGGGGAACAGAATCCGACAGCAAAAAAACCAGATGTCGGAATCCGTTCCCCCACTCCCATTATGAGAGGTGTTGATGTATCGGCTTAAAATATGCTTATTCCATTCTGTGTGTGGATGGAGCTTAAACAGCATCAATTTGATAAATATTAGAACCTCAGTGTGTCAGAAATGTGGGGGGAACAGAATCCGACGGCAAAAAACCCCCAGCTGTCGGAATCCGTTCCCCCACTCCCATTATGAGAGTTGTTGATGTAATGGCTTAAAAAATGCAGATTTTATTTTTGTGTGTGGATGGAGCTTAACTTGCATCAGTTTAAAGAATATATTTTTTGCCTTTTATTATGATAGGACAGTATAGTATCAAGAAAGTTTGACGAACCGGGACTTGAACTCGGGTCGTAATAAGCTGAAAAACAATGAATAGCAGTGCAGAGTGTACTGACCACTAAGCTATTGGGTTTAGCAATTATCTGCAATGTGATAAATATTAAAACCTCATTGTGTAAGAAACATAGGGGGAACAGAATCCGAAGGCAAATAGTTCAGCTGTCGAAATCCGTTCCCCCACTCCCATTATGAGAGGTGTTGATGTATCGGCTTAATATATGCTTATTCTATTCTGTGTGTGGATGGAGCTTAAACAGCATCAATTTGATAAATATTAGAACCTCAGTGTGCCAGAAATATGGGGGGAACAGAATCCGACGGCAAAAAAAAACAGCTGTTGGAATCCGTTCTCCCACTCCCATTTTTGCCTTTTATTAAGATAGGACAGTATAGTATCAAGAAAGTTTGACGAACCGTGACTTGAACTCGGGTCGCCCAAAGCTAAAAAAAAAAATATTGGCAGTACACTGACCACTAGGCTATTAAGGTTAGTAGTTTGCCACAATTTGATAAATCTTAGAACCTTATTGTGTAATAAACATAGGGGGAACAGAATCCGGCGGCAAATAGTTCAGCTGTCGAAATCCGTTCCCCCACCCCAATGATGAGAGATGTTGATGTATCGGCTTAAAATATGCTTATTCCATTCTGTGTGTGGATGGAGTTTAAACAGCATCAATTTGATAAATATTAGAACCTCAGTGTGTCAGAAATATGGGGGGAACAGAATCTGACGGCAAAAAAACCCCAGCTGTCGGAATCCGTTCCCCCACTCCCATTATGAGAGTAGTTGATGTAATGGCTTAAAAAAACGCTGATTTTATTTTTGTGTGAGGATGGAGCTTAACTTGCATCAGTTTAGAGAATATATTTTTTTGCCTTTTATTATGATAGGACAGTAATTCGGGTCGTAATAAAACTTGAATTCGGGTCGTAATAAGCTGAAAAACAATGAATGCCAGTGCAAAGTGTACTGACCACTAGGCTATTGGGTTTAGCAACTAGCTGCAATGTGATAAATATTAGAACCTCATTGTGTAAGAAACATAGGGGGAACAGAATCCGACGGCAAATAGTTCAGCTGTCGAAATCCGTTCCCCCACCTCAATGATGAGAGGTGTTGATGTATCGGCTTAAAATATGCTTATTCTATTCTGTGTGTGGATGGAGCTTAAACAGCATCAATTTGATCAATATTAGAACCTCATTGTGTAAGAAAAATGGGGGAACAGAATCCGACGGCAAATAGTTCAGCTGTCGAAATCCGTTCCCCCACTCCCATTATGAGAGGTGTTGATGTATCGGCTTAAAATATGCTTATTCCATTCTGTGTGTGGATGGAGCTTAAACAGCATCAATTTGATAAATATTAGAACCTCAGTGTGTCAGAAATGTGGGGGGAACAGAATCCGACGGCAAAAAAACCCCAGCTGTCGGAATCCGTTCCCCCACTATTGTTATGGCCTTGAGTCAGTCATAACATGCCTATACGGTGCCTATACGGCATCGAAACTTGGTGCACCTACCGCAGACATGAACACCGCCTGAACACCTTTCACTTTTGTTGTCTGCGCTCAATTATTGGCATGACTTGGAAGGACCATGTTCCAAATTCGGCTATCCTTTCCACGACCAAAAGCACAGATCTCTACACTATGTTGCGCACCTGCCGCTTACGATGGGCTGGCCACACCTACCGCATGGATGAAAACGGTTACTGAAAGCAATTCTGTACGGCGAAATTGTTCAAGCGTGACCCTCAGTCGTTCGGCTTCCCAAGCGAAACCTGGGAACCGCTTGCCGGCGACCGAGCATTATGGCACGCCACCATAAGATCTGGTGCCAAAAGATCTTGCCAGCAGTACACAGACTTCCTTAACAGTAGGAGACTGAAGCGCCATGCCAATCGTTGTTCTCAATGCTAAGGGCCTGAATGAATGAAATTAAATTAAATTAAACTATATAAAAAACATAAAATAATTAGGGCATCATTTGCCTCCAACTCTGTTGGTATTCACGAGTTCACATGTTAATGAAATCTGATGTAATATTATAATGCGTATTTGGCTTGCTGTCCAGGGGGAGGGCTCCGAGCTCGGAATTCGGCCCGACCCCATAGTACTCCCCCCTATGAATGTATAGACCATAGGTATCTATGAGCAGACCCAGCCGAGTGTGAGGTGATGGGGTGGTGATGGGGTGGTGATGGGGTGGTGGTGGGGTGGTGGTGGGGTGGTGGTGGGATGCTGAGAAATTTGTCATGAGACAGGAGGTAAGGGAAGGCTTTATTTATACTGGCTTCTTCTTGTGCTGATTGGATGATTACCTGAACATGCTCCTCTTGAACTTTGTTACATAAAACTTAATTTAATTAGAATTATTATAATTATTGTTGTTGTAACATTTCATTTATTGCCACACTTTAATACATAAATTATATCATCAGAAAACTAAACACATTCAGCGTTGTGTAAATTTGACCTGCCACAAGATGGCGCTGTTTTAGACTCTCTTGATGCTTCAAATCTTTGCTTTAAAAAAATCAGAGAAAAGCTTTAAAGATTTAAGAGGCTTCATTTCTCCATCCCTAGTGTAAAGTGAGCAAAACCAAAACTGAATGTAACCCACAAATGAAGCACTTCCTGAAATTGAAATTTATATCAAAGATCAATCTTACACCTAATATATCAAGTAGGCCTATCCTTTTCAACAGTACATCCATTTCAGTTTCAAGTTTTTTTAATAACACATTTGTATAGTAAAAATACAATAATATATATATATATATTTATTTATTTTTTTATAACACATTTGTATAGTACCCCTCCTTGAACTTCCACCTCACCGTCGTGGAGGGGTTTGAGTACCCAAATGACCCTAGGAGCTATGTTGTCTGGGGCTATATGCCCCTGGTAGGGTAGGGTCTCCCAAGGCAAACAGGTCCTAGGTGACGGGTCAGACTAAGAGCGGTTCAGAAACCCCTTATGATGCCAATAAATTTGAGGACCGTGACGTCGCCCGGCATGATGCAGCTGGGGCCCCACCCTGGAGCCAGGCCCGGGGTTGGGGCTCATATGCGAGCACGTGGTGGCCGGGCCTTCCCCCATGGGGTCCGGCCGGGCTCAGCCCGAAGGAGCGACGTGGGGCCGCCCTCCCGTGGACCCACCACTTGCAGGAGGGACCGTAAGGGGTCGGAACGGCCCCCCTGATCTGAACCCGAGTGGTGTTCTGTTATTGGACTTCTGTTATTTGACTTGGACTGTTATTGGTTAACGTCCCGGTCGTGGAACACTGGACCAGCTCTCCGGCAGGGTTGCCGTTTGTCGCCGGTTCTGCTCATAATTTTTATGGACAGAATTTCTAGGCGCAGCCAGGGGCCGGAAGGTGTCAGGTTTGGGGACCACACAATTTCATCTCTGCTCTTTGCGGATGATGTTGTCATGCTGGCCCCATCAGACCAGGACCTTCAGCATGCACTGGGACGGTTTGCAGCCGAGTGTGAAGCGGCTAGGATGAGAATCAGCGACTCCAAATCCGAGGCCATGGTTCTCAGTCGGAAAAAAGGGTGGCTTGCAAGCCTCAGGTTGGTGGAGAGTTCCTGCCTCAAGTGGAGGAGTTCAAGTATCTTGGGGTCTTGTTCACAAGTGAGGGAAGGATGAAATGGGAGATTGACAGACGGATCGGTGCAGCTTCTGCAGTAATGCGGTCGATGTACTGATCTGTCATGGTGAAGGAAGATTTACCGGTCAATCTACGTTCCTACTCTCACCTATGGTCATGAGCTGTGGGTCATGACCGAAAGGACAAGATCCCGTATACAGGCGGCCGAAATGAGCTTTCTCCGCAGGGTGGCTGGGCGATCCCTTACTGTACGTTCACACCGCCGCCGACTTGAGCTGCAAAGAAGCTCTGGCCGCCATGTCAAGGACGCTTGTCAAAAAGTACGGGGAAGCTTGTTGACGCTTTGGCCGCTCTGGCGTAGCAGCATTCTATGTTCGATCATGGGAGAAGAGAAGTGTTACACCATGAAATGTAAACAGAATAAACAAGCAATACATTGACACTAGAAACCTTTTATAATGACAGCATTTGTATAACCGTTTTGGTCACATTTGGTCGGGAAAAAAATAATAATTAGCTATTATTATTAGTAGTAGTAGTAGTAGTAGTAGTAGTAGTATTAATAGTGGAGTGCACGCGCGGCCGGGGCTCTCTCTCTCTCTGCTCGTTCTTATATGCCCTGTCAAGCACGCCCTGTTAAACTGGTCAGGACTTAAAAACACATGCAAATGATGAACTTTCACTCTATGATGGTTAAACTGTGCAATTAATCCGATAATGATCGGATCCAACGGCGATGATCAGCTTCTTCTCCGTTTTCTCGGAAGTAATGTTTTGGTAGGAACGAAAGTTTAAATCATATGTTTCTCCGGAATCAGCCAGGGCGAAGGACCTCTATATACCGATTGGTTGCTGGCGTTTGCCGCTGCTTGCCGCTGAACCGCGTCATAGCTCATTACCATAAAGTTGAGCTACTTTCAACTTTCAGATTGACGCTCAAAACGCCCAAAACGCGACGCTGATGGATTTGACGCTCCTTGCAGCTGAGAGAAGCCAGCTTCCATTGAAAATGAATGACTTCCGGTAACTTTGGAAGCTCAAGTCGGCGGCGGTGTGAACGTACAGTTAGAGATAGGGTGAGAAGTCACTCGGAAGGAGCTCAGAGTAGAGCTGCTGCTCCTCCACATCGAGAGGGGCCAACTGAGATGGCTCTGGCATCTTTTCCGGATGCCTCCTGGACGCCTTCCCGGGAAGGTGTTCCGGACATGTCCCACCGGGAGGAGACCCCGGGGAAGACCTAGGACATGCTGGAGGGACTATGTCTCCCGGCTGGCCTGGGAACGCCTCGGTGTCCCCGCGGAAGAGCTGGAGGAAGTGTCTAGGGAGAGGGAAGTCTGGGCATCCCTGCTTAGACTGCTGCCCCCGCGACCCAGCCCCAGATAAGCGGAAGAAGATGGATGGATGGATGGATTTGTATAGTAAAAACAAAGCTTTTGAATTGCATATATGAGCCATAAAAAACTGATGTATAAATATGATACTCAAGTTTGCATGTTTTTTGTAAACACACACACACACACACACACATATCAGGCTTTTATGGCTCATATGCATATTCAATGATAAATCAATGATAATTGAGAGAGAGACAAATAAATGTGTAATGGAGCTTAAATAATGCTGTTAAATTCATGCATAAATTGGGAAAACACCCATTTGCTGTTGGGTCACTCGCATTTGCGTGATATTGCGGGTCTCTCATCTCTCAGTGTTGGCAAGTCTCATCAATGATTGCTGAGTTAAAACTGAGTTTATATTGTTTTCAAGGGCAACAATGGGCTTTTATAGGCCGACTACACACAAGTTTACTTCATTTGTCTGTCAGTTCCTTGTTCTGTCCATCTAGTCAAATAGGTGATATCTGCGCTGATAAAATGGAGTGTGTGTGTGTGTGTGTGTGTGTGTGTGTGTGTGTGTGTGTGTGTGTGTGTGTGTGTGTGTGTGTGTGAGAGAGTGTGTGTGTTAACCTGCTTGTGAACTCCAAACCTCTGTTTCTTTCATTTAAGACTTCTGAGCAATGTTGATGAACTGTACTTTTAACAGCTTCATCATATCATGTTCATCATGTTCTGTGAAAAAAAAATAGCATTGCATGCTCGCATGTGCTGTACTGTGTAACCGCGCCATTTCAGCTCTGTGTTCTTCTCTTTCTGTAGGCTATTTCATGTATACAAAAATATGTAAAATGATGGTTACTTAAGTTCATAGTGTCTCTATATTAGTGTGAATTGATGAGAAATGAGAACAGAGACAGTGTTTTATATTTGATTTCTTTAATGTATGCTTTATTTTGAGTTTTATTCCACTATATGTTCATGATCACCTTGTAAAAATGTACAGGGTTGGCCATTTATATGGATACACCGTAATAACATGGGAATGGTTGGTGATATTAAAGTCCTGTTTGTGGCACATTAGTATATGTGAGGGGGAAAACTCCTCAAGATGGGTGGTGACCATCACATATACTAATGTGCCACAAACAGGACTTTAATATCACCAACCATTCCCATGTTATTACGGTGTATCCATATAAATGGCCCACCCTGTATATTCAGCAGTCTCAGATCTCTCGCTGCTGACTTCTGAGCAACGTTGATGTTCTCTAACCAGCGTTTGCTCGTGTTCGTCCCAGTACAGTGCAATCTTGAGTGACCGTCCACTTGCTCTCAGATTACATCCACACAAACACAGTCACAAATGCTCCCCAAAAGCCTGTTGTCATATTTGACATCCACATGAACCTAAACAAATGTTCCATGTTCACTCATTCACTCACTGTGAAGTTTTGTTTGTGTCACACTGCATTTCTGAGCATTCTCCCTGGTTTCATGTCTCTTGGTTTTTTTGGACTTCTTGCACTGTTCCCTGGATTACTCTTTTGCCTCTGACCCCTGCCTGTTTTGTTTGTTTGTTTGTTTGTTTGTTTGTTTGTTTGTTTGTTTGTTTGTTTGTTTGTTTGTTTTTTACGGACTGCCTGCCTGTGTTTGACCCCTTAATTAAAGCTGCATTTGGATCTCAACCTTCGCGTCTCGGAGCAGTTTGTGACAGTTCCAAACTTCCACAGTAGTACAAATAGTTCTGTACTCATAAAACGAGGCATTGGAGAGTTTGTAAGTACATCAGGAGTTTATTTAAATAACACTTGCCTGATGGCTAATGCTACCGCTAACCAGACGTCGAGGTCACTTCAGTGATTTGGGAAAAGCCCTGGCGTCGACAATCATGCCGGCGTGATCTGCTCGCTTTTCGCTTTATCAGTGCAAAAGAGACTCAAAATACTCTGTTGATTTTGATCTTACATATAAGTGTTATACATCATTCGATCCTGTTAAGTGTCTATTTTTTTGTGTATACTCACAATAAAAACAAGGTGTTGTGCTTTTTGCCAAATAAAGAAAAATAAACATGATGCGAGTTCTGCCTTCTCTCTGTCAGTGAAGTCCATTCTGAAACGCTTCTGAATATTAACTGTAACTCAGCGAATACTCAAACAGGCATACAGACACACAGGCATGGAGCTTGAATTCTCTTCTTTTAAATTTAAATAATTTATATAAAAAACTAATTTCTCAGTTTATGTAATCTGTATGAAAACGTTCTCATTTCAGCTCATTATAGCTCATTAAGTGTTAATGTGACCATGCCCACGGAGAGCGCACGCTATTCAAACGCAAATGATCTGAGGCGATACATGCAAACGTGTCAAAATTTTGGTGTTTATTCTTAAGTGCTTTGTTCTAATCGCGATATGCAATAGTGTCTGTAAAACCGCAAAAAGAGTGTTTAAATATGAATCGTGTGTCTGTGTGTGAATGAATGAACTGTACAGATGCGAGCTGTTGTTAACTACAGAACAGCTTGCATATGTGCCGTATAAGCAACGTATTAAACTGCAAATTAACATTTATATGCTAATATATCATAAAAACGATATGTTACAGATGAAATATGAATGTTTAGACAAGATTTTGTTGATTAGTTTTGGATAGATTATAAAGTTTTTACTGTAAAAAAGACTACTGTCACATCAAATAAGCTTTTGTTCACCAATTTCTGCTCATATGTTAAATACATAGTATGTGTTGTTTTGTCAAAAATAAAGTAGGTATATTGAATTATCAACTAAGATGTTATTATAGTATATAACTTTGAATTACACTTGAAATATTGTTAAAATTGTAATTGTTGATTTACATGTGAAGACTTTTTAATAAAATAGCAGAACACATATTTACAATGTAGATATTAGCAACATCTTAATAGATCAATATAAACCTTCTTATTCAATTATTTATTATTGTTTTTTATTAGTGACACATTTTGGTAGAGGATATATTCTAAAACTTTCTGAAAATACAGTATGAGAATTAACTGCATAGTAACTAGAAATGTTTATCTTGCATATTATACAATTTGCATGCATATGTAGTAGGTTGGAAAATGTATGTATATATGTTAAAATAAAAGAGGGAAAAAAGGACACCCCTTTAAAATTTTGTATTGTTCATAAATGTATGTGCCTTCAACATTCGTCTGCTGATGGGTAAATTCATCGTTACATTCTTTGTTGTGGGTAAAGAAAATGTTGCTGTTATTATTGTCTCCTGTAGAGGGTGTTTAGCGCTGTTGAATTAAAGGAACACGCCGACTTTTTGGGACTTTAGCTTATTCACCGTATCCCCTACAGTTAGATAAGTCCATACATACCTTTTTCATCTCCGTGCGTGCTGTAACTCTGTCTGACGCACCCACCGCTAGCCTAGCTTAGCACAAAGACTGGAGGTAAACGGCTCCAGCTAGCATACTGCTTAGAGCCCTGCACGGGGTAAAAAATCCAGCCCTAACCTGGCCTGTGGTGTTCAAGCCCTAATCCGGCCCCAGCCCGGAAACGTCTGCAATTTTTCAGCCCGAACCAAGACCAACATCAATATCACTTTAAGCTCTCTCTGACGCGCGCTCTCTGATGCGCGCTGTCTCTGCTATACGCATACACATACACACACGCAACTAGGTAAAATTTTATTATAGGCCTCAAACATAACTACAACCACCGATAATCATGCCCACAAATATTAATACAAACTGTCCATTACAGAGAAGCATAAGCATGCAGTAGAGAATATTATATAGCCAAATGTGATCCAGCAGTAAATAAAGATTTATGGCCTACCTTTTTTTTATGTTTAGTAACTTTACTGAAGAACAATGTTTCAAAGAACTCTTCGCCAACTGGCTAACGTTAAATAATAATAAAAATATAATAAATAAATAAATAAATTAAAAAAATCTGTTGAACTGAGTATATAGGCTCTGTTAGGGATTGCCCCACTGAAAACTGGTGGATTATATTATTGACCGCTGCAGAACTCTGGTCAGGGAGTCGGAATCATCAGATAGAGTTTAGCCGTTTATTGCACAAGAGTGACCATATACACATAATAGTGTACTTGAGGTAGTTTCTGAAATAAATAATATAACAGGAATAAATATTCACTGTCTAAAATTATTCAACAACTTAAGAGATTGCGAACCTAAATATAAACATCTCTGTAAAGTGCACTGATACATGAAATATAAAGCGAGAAATATATTAGTATTCGTCTGTAATAACAAACTGCATAATGCAATGAAAACAAAACACCAAAATGGATTGTAGAAATTGGACTGTCTCATTAATACAGGCAGTAATAAATGACAACCAGTGAAAGATATTATCCACGGAGAAATGCACTTCAAGGAAATAACTAGTAAACATGAACAATACGAGCCGCGATGCTAGCGGAATAATCCACTCGTTAAGCAGGATCAAATTACACTAAGAAAGATCGCTAAACATCAACTACACCACAAACATGGTCTAACTTAGCGCAGTTGGGATACAGTGTGACAATCTGTGTTATTAACAATATACATAAAAGGAAAACTTACTTTGTCACAAACTTTCTCTTGCACATAAACACTGCACATGAATGCGTGCATGCGATATGATCGCTCAACTGGAGTAGCTTAGTGAATAGGCAATTACACTGAGTCCGTACCATAGACAGTATATAAACTGGACACAGCGACCCCATTGGATTCAACAGAGAAAAGTGAAGTCAATTAGAAGCACGTCACTTCCTGATGGTCGAGTGTACTGCGCAGACACAAACTGAGCTTGACGACGTAGATGTGACGTGAGCAACCTGTCTGTCTTCTAGTAGCTGTGCCAAGAGAAATCTGAATCATTCCCTTCTGAAACTTGCAGAGACGTGAGAGTGTGAGTAGGAGCTGTCCATGAGCTAGGAGCAGGAGCAACTTTTGCTAAGTATTCTGATTAATTATTTTTGTCATTTTGCCTCCACGTCCCCCCGATTGCCCGCAGCTTCTCCTCATGTCCTTATGGTAATTTCCAGAGTCGAGTGGTTATGACACAATCGTTAGCCTACTTTTACAAAAACTGCTTCTACGGGGCCATAACGTAAGATACAAGGTAATGGAGCCTTTTATACATTTTCGTGTTTCTTTAGAAATAAATAATGGAAGTATTGAGTCTTTAAACGCCTCAGATGTAAAGTTATTCACTGTCAAAGTGACGCCAAAATGAATGGGAGTCAATGGAATGCTAACAGCAGGTGATGGTCTGCTAATCAATGGCGGCGCCCGGGGAAACTTCAATTTATTCCGAATGACTGCCCCCCTGGTACATACATGCTGAGAACGCTGCACTACGATATTTGAGTACAACGCAACTTAAAATGTCACACACGTAACCAACTTAATATTTAAAGGGAGAGAATTCACAACAGGCTCATTCACTGTTTTCGCGAGTGTTGTGAATAAAAAGAATAGCATCCACTGTTGAAGGCTTCAGGCTCATTGTTTGTTGTGGTAATCAAATCAAAACTCTTTCGAAATGCAGATTTTCCTGAAGTATTGGGAACTTTTAGTAATTCCCCATGCTCCAACTTCTCCCTGATGCTCTCCATGGTCAACTGTCATCTAATGCATTGCACGCGTGTTGCGTTACTCGCGTAATCGCATATTGCGTTGCATATTTATAATATTAACAATATAACAATATTTCATACAGTAGCCTGCGCTCTGCACGTATATTATGGGAACAATGAAAGGAGAGAAGCTAAATGAGTCTCAGTCCGACCAAAGCCCGATCTGTAAAAAAAAAATAATAATTGGCCCGACTGCTCCCAATAAGTGACAAAATACCGCCAACATTTTCCTATTTACATGTTGTGATTTGTATAGTCACAGCGTGTACGAATAACAAGGTCACATGAGACACAGCCATCTTCTAACCGTATACATACTGGGAACTATATTCTCAGAAGGCGAAGCACTGCTACTTCTGCTGAGTGATTTCACAGCGTTTCATTTATCATTCTACAGAGCCGGCAAAAGTGGTTAATTCACCTCACCCATTCAGGCTTCCCAGCCCTGATGCGGGTAACACATACAAAATAAGTCCTCACATTCTTTCTTGTGGTACCCAGTGACACAGCTGACTGAAAGGCTCATTGTGCAGCTCATTAAGCAGCTCATTATGCGGGTCATTGTCTTCTCAGGTGTGAATCACATCATTATTCATGATCATTCACGCCCCCACGCATATTACCTTTCAAAACAAAACGTCTTACAAAATTTAAATAAATGTATTGTTTTATGTGAATGATTAGGCAGGATGATTTTCAGATCATTTTGAAGAAAAAATTCTAGGCGACAACATCCATTATTCAGAAGTCTTGTGGACACATATTTAGTATGTGTTTTGTGGCCTTATTTCATAAACTTGAAACACTTTTTCAATAACCATGCATAAACATTATTTTCTCAAAAATACAAACATTTACATACATCTTGCTCACATATTATGGTAGCCCTGTTTGTGCTAAATAGAGTGTAATTACACCTTTGCCATTAATTTGTTTATAAGCAACTGAAAAAAGCACAAATGTCAGGGCATGTCAAAACATCTCAAGGACCCCAAAAACACCTTAGACCCCAAACACCTTAAACCAGCACATTTGAGGAGAACATGTTTGACTGTCTCTGGTAATAAATCCACATTTGTTGCACAATTATGTATTATAAACTTCTCTCACATTTCCTACTTTATTTATTTCATAAAAAAAAGTCCCTTTCCTTCATTTGTCCACAAATCTTTCCATCTATTTTAATTATATTTTTAATGAACAGGGTATGAAGACAGACAACTCCAGCTGACGGGTTTTCCAAGATTTATTTGCTCTGCAGAATTGGCTTCTGGTCTACTGTTTCCTTCTATCTGCACCTCCTCAACAACACAAGACACTGTTGTCTGGAGGAGACGTCATTTTCTACCATACATACACAAAAATCACATCACAGTATAGTATCTCATTCAACTCTTATTATGCACATTGCTAGCCAAAGGAGCAATTAGAATAGACTGGGAAAACCCTCCTTGAATTATAACAATATATACGAAAAACATGAGGAACATTAAGCAAAATTAAACAGTAAGTGGGTTTGGGTGACTGCACAGATAGCAAAAAGAGTATAACGTCTAACAAAGATACACATACCTGCAGATGACAATATCACATTAATTGGCTTCTGGTCTACTGTTTCCTTCTATCTGCACCTCTGCTCCTAAACATTGAATAACAGAATTTACACACTCATCATGGACTGCAGAGCCTCTGTTATTTAATTTGCACAGACACAGTGCGAAAATGGCGCTAAAAGAAAAAGAGTTGAACAAAGCATTATTAAAACTTATATTTAAAGGGTTAGTTCACCCAAAAATGAAAATTCTGTCAGTAATTCCTCAACCTCATGTTGTTTCAACCCCGTAAGTCCTTCATTCATCTTCGGAACACAAATGAAGATATTTTTGATTAAATCTGAGAGCTGGCTCACTCCTCCATAGGCTACTAAGGGATTGAAACTTGCTGGCCCAGAAAAGTTATTAAAGAGATCGTTTAATATAGTCCAAGTGACTACAGTGGCTCAATCTTAAGTTTATCAAGCGACGAGAATACTTTTTGTGCGCAAAACCCCCCCAAAAATAACGACTTTATTCCACTATTCATTTCCTTCTCCCTGGTCCTCGAGTCTTTTCACGTAGTGTTTTAGCGCAGCGCTTCTGTGTTGTACGACACACGCATCACACACATGACCAGCGTCGGCCAATAGTGAGCCTACGTGGTGACGTGCAACACAGACGCGCTGCGCTAAAACACTATGTGAACTAACTCGAGGCCCAGAGAGAAGGAAATGAATAGTGGAATAAAGTTGTTATTTTTTTTTTTTTTTTGTGCACAAAAAGTATTCTCGTCACTTGATAAACTTAAGATTGAGCCACTGTAGTCACTTGGACTATATTAACGATGTCTTTAATAACTTTTCTGGGCCAGCAAGTTTCAATCCCTTAGAAGCCTATGGAGGAGTGAGTAAAAATATCTTCATTTGTGTTCCGAAGATGAACGAAGGTCTTACGGGGTTGGAACAACATGAGGGTGAGTAATTACTATTATTTTTGGGTGAACTAACCCTTTAACCATAAAAACAGCACAAAACAGCTAGTTAATATCATATTAACTTTGAGGCAATAAATATTGAAGGGTCACAACACCATTTCCAAAGAAAACAATAAAATAGTCTCTGCAGGAAACAATAGCAATATGATAAATAAATTAAACTTAATAAGATAAAATTCACAAATACCCAACAAATCATTAAATGATAATTAAAATATGGTTAAAATTAAATTAAACATAAATTGGAAATTAGAATTAACAAAGTGCAAAGTGCAACTCCGTTACATGTACATAGTAGATAGGCCTATGTAGATTCACTCTTTCTCTCTCTGTGTGTATGGAGAAAAAGCTGGAAATAGTCATGTGGCTCTCCTTACTGCTTGCACAATATTTATATAGCCTACACAATATAACAATATTTATAAGTGCAACGGGGAGCTGTGCATGTGCTGGATTTCAGCTGGGATAGAAACTAGCCTATTATTTTCTAAATTAGGATGTTTTTTGATGTAAAAATCTTGATCACATTATAATTGGACATCATTATAATTTTTTTTTAAAAGTGGTTCATGACTCCTTTAAGGGAGCATCTTCATTCTCTTCTCCTTTTTTCAGTTATTTAAAACATTGTTTTAATTATTACTAATGTTTTTATTCTATTAGCCTTAGTTAATTTGCTTAACTTATTTGTTTATTTGCTCTTTTGAGTTGGGAAGTCAGATTGTGCCACCCTCAACGCATATTTTGTGGTTTTCTGTGCATCATCATAATGAAGTCAGTCAGGAAATCATTATTGTTCTTTGCACGACACTGATGTGAAACCATTTCTCTTCTCTAGATTGTCATGGCAGATCTGACATGACTGAATATATACAGTTGTGTTTGAGCAGGTTTAGCTTTGGTAATGATCAGGTTTTTCTGCCAGAAAATGAACACAAAAACATATAATTATTATTTTGCTGTTTATTTGATCAGATCTCTCAGTAATACATTCATCATTGAAGACATCTGTTGACATTTTTATTTAATCATGAATTGCCATAAAATAGTCTGCATTGATATTTTCTCTTGAAAACAGCTTTAAAGCTCATAGATAAATATATAATGTCTAAAGATATACAACATAATGATATTCAAGTATATGTTTGCTGTTCTTGTTGAGCTCACTCTTTACATGTAAAAACTGCAGTTATGTAAATCATACCACTTGAACTCTAAACTTTGAATATTGTTGATATATGCTGAACTAATAAACATTGCATTAAAGAAGTGATTTATTATTTAACTGAATATTATTGTCAAGCGCAAATAACCACACAAACCTGAATAATCACCACACCATTAATGACTGGTTTGCTGTTTACTACGTTTACCACATCATCTCAGTTTCTCTGAAGTGGAAGTGATCAGGCCAACAGGAAAAGACATCTGAGGCACAATTTGCTGTTTTAATATGTGACAACTATAGCAGTGCTGATATAACTGGCAATGCAAAGCTCAGAGACAGGCTTATATTGAGATAGATTGTAAAATAAAGCAGAAATAGATGTCATTCAGCTGATCTTTGGTCCATCAGAGCTCAATGTTTCGATGCTTTCAAGCCTTTCTGCCAACCGCGATGGTAAATGATTCCTCCTGCGATGACTGAAGTCAGAAGAAACACAAACACAGCCAGACCAACACCAGCGTACATCAACACACGCTTCGTCGGGGTCACCTCGTCTACAGAGACAGAAGAGTTATTCACATTCATACAACAGACAGTATTAACTCATAACTTAGATTTAGTGCTGGATCTCCAGTCGCTATGAAAAATGAACATCCAAGATAATGATCAACATGTTACCTGTGATGTCAACAACGACTTCTGGCTCTTCTGTTACAAAAAGACCTGTAAATATAATCAGTTTATCAAACAAACACACAAGAAAACTTTTTTAGTTGTTAGTTGTATGGTAGAGTTTAGAAGAGATTTAGTCCCATAGTGTCGGCTCAGATCCGGTACGTGTGGAATCCATTTGTACCAGATCTGGGACGACACTATGTTGCTGTCGTTTTTAACTTAAAGTTAAGTAACTTAAAGCAATATAAATGATGCATAATGACATATCAGGGCCTTTAGAAAAAAAAATAAAAAAATTGTCCAAACTTTTGATTAGATGTTTGTGATTTAAACATTTTCTCTATCCAATTTATACTGTATATATACATACTTAAAAAATGTAACCTAAAATGGTAAGATCTTCATTAACCATAAATATGATGAGAAAAACTTAAATCTGTTACCTTCAATCTCCAGTCTGATGGGTTTGTCGAAGTGCATCTCTGGAGCGTCAGCCTTTATTCCACAGAAATAAAGTCCTGAATCTGATTCTGTTACTCCAGTAATAGTTAAAGAGACTCTGGTGACCCAACTGTCTGCTGTTATTTCCAGACGAGTTCGGTTCTGATTGTAGTTGGTCAGGAGTTTTCTCCCGGTTTTGTCTTTCTTTGCAGAAATCAGCAGAATGAACTCTTCAGATCTGAGATGATACCAGGCGACTTCATATCTGTTTCTCATGCTGCAGTTCAGAGTGATGTTTTCTCCCATCTGAACTCTCACATCAGAAGATCCTCGTGCTGACAAATCTGGAGAGACATTTAAAAATCAAATCCTTTTTGACTGGTAATAGCTATTGTATTTGAGGTTGATATATTAATTTCATGAGTGTTTGAAAAATAATATATTTACCACTGGATGTGATTTGCATAATCCAACAAGAAAATACACAGAAGAAGAAAATGACTTTCTCCATCGTGTCTGTCGTTCGTAAGCTGGGTCGATCACACTAAATTAAGCTCAATGCAGAGACACTGAAACCACAGCTTCCACTTCCTTTACAGAGAAATTTAATGCACTGTATTAGTCTCAACTCAGAGAGTGTTTCATCCTCACTTTTATTTATTTATTGCATTAAACCTCTATATAATGTAAATCCCCATGATAACCTGATGTAGTTTATACTGGATGTGGTCTATTAGCTTAGATACACAGCCAACAAAACTCGGCTAAGTAAGTGTGTGTTGATTTGTAAGTCCAAACATAAATATTCCAGGTTCCTTACAATGCTAGCTCTATGAACAGCTTTAACCTAAGGTCTAAGGTGTTTTTGGGGCCCTTGGGATGTTTTGACATGCCCTGACATTTGTGCTTTTTTCAGTTATTTATAAACATGATAATGGCAAAGGTGTAAATTCACTCTATTTAGCACAAACAGGGCTACCATAATATGTAAGCAACATGAATGTAGATGTTTGTATTTTTAAGAGAATAATGTTTATGTGTGGTTATTGGAAAAAATAAAAATGAAAGTTGCTGAAATAAGACCACAAAACTCATACTAAATATGTGTCCACAAGACTTTTGACTAATGGATGTTGTCGCTTCGAGTTCTGGCTTAAAAATTATGTGAAAATAGTCTTGCTTTATCGTTCACATAAAACAATACATTGATTTAAATTGTGTAAAACAGGTTTTGTAAAATATTCCATGTCCCTAGAGCTAGATTCCGCGTCCAGGGATCGGGTTGTCTAGGCCCCCGCCTTTGACTGCCGCCCGATCCACTTTGCACCGGCCCCTTGCGGTCCCTCCTGCAGGTGGTGGGTCCACGGGAGGGTGGCCCCACGTCGCTCCTTCGGGCTTAGCCCGGCCGGACCCCATGGGGGAGGCCCGACCACCAGGCGCTCGCATACGAGCCCCAACCCCGGGCCTGGCTCCAGGGTGGGGCCCCGGCTGCGCCATGCCGGGCGACGTCACGGTCCTCGGATTTGTAGTCATCATAAAGGGTTTTGAACCGCTCTTAGTCTGACCCGTCACCTAGGACCTGTTTGCCTTGGGAGACCCTACCAGGGGCATATAGCCCCCGACAACATAGCTCCTAGGGTCGTTCGGGTACTCTCCGGTGCCTGTCGAGGCGGCAATCCCCGAACCCGGTGGTGGATACCGGAAGTAAGGGATGCCGTCAAGCTGAAGAAGGAGTCCTATCGGGCCTGGCTGGCTTGTGGGACTCCTGAGGCAGCTGACGGGTACCGACGGGCCAAGCGGACTGCAGCCCGGGTGGTTGTGGAGGCAAAAACTCGGGCCTGGGAGGAGTTCGGTGAGGCCATGGAGAAGGACTATCGGTCGGCCTCGAAGAGATTCTGGCAAACCGTCCGGCGCCTCAGGAGGGGGAAGCAGTGCCCTACCAACGCTGTTTACAGTGGAGGTGGGCAGCTGTTGACCTTGACTGGGGATATCACCGGACGGTGGAAGGAATACTTCGAGGATCTCCTCAATCCCGCCGTCACGTCTTCCATTGAGGAAGCAGAGGCTGAGGGCTCGGAGGCGGACTCGTCCATCACCCAAGCTGAAGTCACCGAGGTAGTCAAGAAACTCCTCGGTGGCAAGGCACCGGGGGTGGATGAGATCCGCCCTGAGTACCTCAAGTCTCTGGATGTTGTGGGGCTGTCTTGGCTGACACGCCTCTGCAGCATCGCGTGGCGGTTGGGGACAGTACCTTTGGACTGGCAGACCGGGGTGGTGGACCCTCTTTTTAAGAAGGGGGACCCGAGGGTGTGCTCCAAGTATAGGGGGATCACACTTCTCAGCCTCCCCGGGAAAGTCTATGCCAGGGTACTGGAGAGGAGAATCCGGCCGATAGTAGAACCTCGGATTCAGGAGGAACAGTGTGGTTTTCGTCCCGGTCGTGGAACACTGGATAAGCTCTATACCCTCTACAGGGTGCTGGAGGGTTCATGGGAGTTTGCCCAACCAATCCACATGTGCTTTGTGGATTTGGAGAAGGCATTCGACTGTGTCCCTCGCGGCATCTTGTGGAGGGTGCTCCAGGAGTATGGGGTCCGGGGTCCTTTGCTAAGGGCTGTCCGGTCCCTGTACGACCGGAGCAGGAGCTTGGTTCGCATTGCCGGCAGTAAGTCAGACTTGTTCCCAGTGCATGTTGGACTCCGGCAGGGCTGCCCTTTGTCGCCGGTTCTGTTCATAATTTTTATGAACAGAATTTCTAGGCGCAGCCAGGGGCCGGAGGGGGTCAGGTTTGGGGACCACACGATTTCATCTCTGCTCTTTGCGGATGATGTTGTCGTGCTGGCCCCATCAGACCAAGACCTTCACCATGCACTGGGACGGTTTGCAGCCGAGTGTGAAGCGGCTGGGATGAGAATCAGCACCTCCAAATCCGAGGCCATGGTCCTCAGTCGGAAAAGGGTGGCTTGCCCACTTCAGGTTGGTGGAGAGTTCCTACCTCAAGTGAAGGAGTTCAAGTATCTTGGGGTCTTGTTCACGAGTGAGGGAAGGATGGAACGGGAGATTGACAGACGGATCGGTGCAGCTTCTGCAGTAATGCGGTCGCTGTACCGGTCTGTCGTGGTGAAGAAGGAGCTGAGCCGCAAGGCGAAGCTCTCGATTTACCGGTCAATCTACGTTCCTACTCTCACCTATGGTCATGAGCTTTGGGTCATGACCGAAAGGACAAGATCCCGGATACAGGCGGCCGAAATGAGCTTTCTCCGCAGGGTGGCTGGGCGATCCCTTAGAGATAGGGTGAGAAGCTCGGTCACTCGGGAGGAGCTCAGAGTAGAGCCGCTGCTCCTGCACATCGAGAGGGGCCAGCTGAGGTGGCTCGGGCATCTTTTCCGGATGCCTCCTGGACGCCTTCCCGGGAAGGTGTTCCGGGCATGTCCCACCGGGAGGAGACCCCAGGGAAGACCTAGGACACGCTGGAGGGACTATGTCTCCCGGCTGGCCTGGGAACGTCTCGGAGTCCCCCCGGAAGAGCTGGAGGAAGTGTCTAGGGAGAGGGAAGTCTGGGCATCCCTGCTTAGACTGCTGCCCCCGCGACCCGGCCCCGGATAAGCGGAAGAAGATGGATGGATGGATGGATGGAGGTTTTGCTTGGAAAGCCAATATGCGAGGGGGGCGTGAACGAGGAGTGGTTTACACCTGAGAATACAATGTCCCACCCACTCTGCATAATGAGCCATTCATTCTGGTGTGACACTGACTGAGCCACAATGCAAGGACAAAACATATATTTAGAAGAAGACTTATATTGACCATTTAAGATTTTGCTTACATCTATCTTGTAAATATGTTTTGCTATTTTATTAAAAAGGTTACAATTACAACAATAATTACAATTTCAACAATATTTCAAGTGTACTATTTCTTTGTAAAAAAAATGATTATAGGCCTACATTTTATCATATGTATTCATTAGTTTGAATATAGCCAACATTGGAACAGCTAACATCTTAGTTGATGACTTTATTTTTGACAAAAATAGTATTTTATATATATATATATATATATATATATATATATATATATATATATATATGTATATATATATATATATATATATATATATATATATATATATATAAAACATATGAGCAGAAATTGCTAAACAAAAGCTTATTTGATGTGGCAGTATATTCTACAGTAAAAACTGTACCCAAATCTAGTCAACAAAATGTTGTCTTTCATATTTCGCCTGACTGTAACGTTGTTTTTATGAAATATTAGGGCATATAAATGTTAATTTGCAGTTTAATACGTTGCTTATACAAATAGCCTACATTTTATTTCAACATTTTTCAGTCGATTTTTACTCATCTCAGTAGGCTATAGCAATACAGTTTGCTAAAACATCATCATTCATTCACACACAGAAACGCGATTTAAATTTAAACTGTCTTTTTGCGAGCTGTGGTAAACAGCGCGCACCTCTGCCGTTCATTCATTCACAAACAGAAACGCGATTCACTTGAGAAGGAAAAAAAACTTACTACAGTATTCCTCAGCTCAGTCGGATCCTTGCTCCTCGAAATACCCGCACTTCTGAGGTACATTTTCCATTATTATTATTCCTCACAGCGCTGCGAGACGGTGTAAACAAGTAATGATCTGAATAAACTTGTGTTTTCTCGAGCTGATATGGGGGCGTTCACAGGTTTGCGTGGATTACCTCAGTCATTTGCGTTTGAATAGCGCGCGCTCTCCGTGGGCGGGGTCACATTAAAAATAATTAGATGAGATGAGAACGACTGACATCTCGCTCTTTTCTTACAGATTACATGAACTGAGAATATTTGTTTTTTAAATAAATTACTTCATTTAAAAGAAGAGAATTCAAGCTTCATGCCTGTGTGTCTGTATGCCTGTTTGACTGAGTATTCGCTGAGTTATTGTTCATTTTCGGACGCGTTTCAGAATGGACTTCACTGACAGAGAGAAGGCAGAACTCGCTTCGTGTTTATTTTTCTTTATTTGGCAAAAAGCACAACACTTTGTTTTTATTGTGAGTATACACAAAAAATAATACACATTTAACAGAATCGATTGATGTATGAAACTTGTTTGTAATATCAAAGTCAACAGAGCAAAATTAATCTCTTTTGAACTGATAAAAAAAAAAGCGAGCTGGTATCGCCGGTGATACCGCCGACCCCAGGGGGTTAAAGACATGCTTTTGTTTTTGAAATAATCAATTTCAACCATATTAAAAGAGAATTTTTAAAAGTTTTACGAATACAAATCATTTCTCTTCCTGTTTTTCATGTCATAACATGAGTTTGAATACTGTAACTTTACACAGATCACTTTATCATATCAGTCTCGTGTTAACATGTATTTTTTAAGTGTTCTAGTTAAACTTTCAGAACAGTGTTCTATATTTTCTATAGTTTTTTTCTGTAAACTGAGAGAGAAAGTCCATCTCTTTGAAGGTAATGACAATCAGGAAGCTTACGCTGCAAGTTTGAAAAAGTCACCGTCACTTTGGCTTTCAACACCATCAATGATATAGGAAAGATTCTCAAAACATTTAATGCATTTATAATTGTTTATTAAGATATGTTTAAACATACAGACAGCAGAATGGAATGACATACTGTATACAGAATTCTTCAAATTTTCCCTCTTATACCCCAAGAAAACGCCTCAGGTTACGAATGTAACCTATGTTCCCTGAGAACAGGGAACGAGACACTACGTCATTGACGCTTTGGGGAACGCCTCAGGCGTGACAGGTGTCTGAAATCAAGTATCAACTCACAGCAATCATGTTGACCGGCGACAGCCCGTGCATCATCAGCTTGAATGATGAGCGCGCGACCTGGATGTATAAAAAGGGCGCCTTGAAACCGTGACAACATCCTATCGTCTGAAGGGACTGTTGCAGGCAGGCCCCGAGGCATGGCAGGGAGACGTAGTGTCTCGTTCCCTGTTCTCAGGGAACATAGGTTACATTCGTAACCTGAGACGTTCCCTTTCGAAGGGAACTCAACACTACTTCATTGACGCTTTGGGGAACGAAATACCCACTCTGCCATGCTGAGGGGAGTGCATGCCCAAAGGCAGTGACAACTGTCAGAACCAGTAATTCAGAAAACACTGGAACCACTCACCCTTAGGTCACATCGGGCTGTCAGTGACAGCACTCCCTACTGGTCATAGCCCAAGCTAATGAACCAAGAAAACCACCAGAACATAGTTAATGGGGGGTATGTCTGGGCCAGCTCAAAGGCTTAGGACCACAACTTCCAATAGAAGGGGTCACTTCTAGGGAGTGTGGCGAGGGGACCCAAGGGACTCCCAGCCAGTCACTATTCAGGGGAGCATGCCTCCTGAAATACCACCAGGCTGGCCTGGTGATCTATACTAAGACACACAGTCTGGCCATTGCCTGTCTGTCCGAGACAGAGCCTCTGGAAGTTGCCTTGGATAAGGCATCCAAAAACCGAACGCCTGTGAAGCTGGCAGAAAACCATTCAGTTCCGGATCACAGAGACGGGATCTCCCGGAGAGTGTGACTCGACCTCAAGAAACAACGGAAGTTGTCCACTCAATCCACGGGTCTACCCAGTGCTCGCTCCGAACACTGGGGAAGTAAGAGAGGGTTCAAAACCAGGAAGGTCTACTGAGGCCTAAGACCTGATGACCCCCCTCATGTGGGGAGCTCCAGTACGTGAGAGCTCATATCAGGAAGGACGGTGAGGCCTGTAACCTGGCGACCACAGCATGTGGGAGCTCATACTCAGGAAGGCCTGTGAGGCCTGAAACCTGGCGACCACAGTAAGTGGGAGCTCGTATTCAGGAAGGCCGGAGAGGCCTATAACCACAGAATGTGGGAGATAGCTTGAAAGGGAGGCGCCTGTCATAATACATTGCGACAGAAGACACATCTAGAGTGGGAACCAAGGTGAAGAACTGGAGTCTGAGCCACGTAAAAAAGGGAATGAAGCGTACAGCGCATAACCCTTACCATAAATATGGATTTTAGAAAGTACACGAAACGAAAGTGCGTGTACTTAGCCATTCCGAATCCAAGAAGGCCTGGTGAGGCTTCTAACCTGGCGACCACAGCATGTGGGAGCTCATACTCAGGAAGGCCGGTGAGGCCTGTAACCATAAGCATGGGTTTAGGAGGCCTGAGGCCTGATGACCGTAGCATGTGGGAGCTCATACTCAGGAAGGCCGGTGAGGCCTGTAACCTGGCGACCACAGTAGGTGGGAGCTCATATCAGGAAGGCCGGGTGAGGCCTGTAACATGGCGACCACAGTATGTGGGAGCTCATAACCAGGAAGGCCGGTGAGGCCTGTAACCTGGCGACCACAGTATGTGGGAGCTCATATCAGGAAGGCCGGGTGAGGCCTGTAACATGGCGACCACAGTATGTGGGAGCTCATATCAGGAAGGCCGGTGAGGCCTGTAACCTGGCGACCACAGTATGTGGGAGCTCATACTCAGGAAGGCCGGGTAAGGCCTGTAACCTGGCGACCACAGTATGTGGGAGCTCATAACCAGGAAGGCCGGTGAGGCCTGTCACCTGGCGACCACAGTATGTGGGAGCTCATACTCAGGAAGGCCGGGTGAGGCCTGTAACCTGGCGACCACAGTATGTGGGAGCTCATAACCAGGAAGGCCGGTGAGGCCTGTCACCTGGCGACCACAGTATGTGGGAGCTCATAACCAGGAAGGCCGGATGAGGCCTGTAACCTGATAACCACAATATGTGGGAGCTCACATTCAGGAAGGCCGGGTGAGGCCTTGAGTATGTGGGAGCTCAGCTCACTTTTACAATACATTACCTGCTTACCAAACATGTCCCAGGCTCTGTACAGGAGACAAGTTCTGAAAAAGAAGAGAAAAATGTTATTTGCGCACAAAACATTTTCACTCAACATAAAACCTGCGGCGTGTGGAATGAAGCATGCCAGGACTCAGAAACTCAGTAACCTGAGTTCTACTGTTTCACAAGCCTAGGGAAGGCGCTCCTATCAACCAAGCTGAAGCGGGCCATCAGAGAATTCCTGAACTCATCATGGGCCCCGCCCCAGGCCTGATGTAGGAGGAGCCTGGGAGCGATGGTGGTTAGGAGGCAAGATCCAGGGAGGTGATGTCTAACGTTCGGTCTGAGAACGTTTACTCTGGATCACCTCCCCGAGATCCTGCCTCCCGCGGGAGTTACGCCTCCTGCACGCCCTGCTCCCTCTATTAGGAGGAGGGAGTGCACGGGAAGCTACACTGGCCTTCTGGATCTGTCTGTGATCCTCAGACCACGACGGACCAGGCCCTCCCGCCTGCCTGGGCTGGGCCGAGGACCTCCGCGGTATGCAGCTCTTAAACGCTGCAGAGCGCGCCCTCGCCTCCCTGAACTTATCGACCACCGTCTCAACGGAAGGTCCGAAAAGCTCGGAAGGCGAAACCGGCGAATCGAGGAGAAAGGTTTTTTCTTTCTCCCCGATGTCAGCCTGGTTAAGCCACAGATGCCTCTCCGTGGCCACCATAGCCGCCATCGCACGACCGATAGAAACAGCTGACTGTTTGGTGGCCCGGAGAGCCAAATCCGTGGTGTGGCACAGCTCTGCTACTGCGTCAGGGGGCAGGCTGGCCCCCTGATCAAGGTCCCGCAGCAGGTTAGCCTGGTAGGCCTGAAGGACCGCAAGGGTGTGCAGAAAACCTGCCTGACCTGCTGCCGTGTACGCTCTGCCATTCAAGCGTGATGTTGTCTTAAGCGGCTTGGATGGCAGGGTCGGAGCTCCCAGTGACGATGGCCGACCAGAGGCGAGATAGTTGGCCAACGTCTCGTCCACTGGCGGCATCGACATATACCCGTGTTCCGCGGCCCCCTCCACAGCAGCGAAACTAGCCCGCTGATGCAGATGAAGGCGCACAGAGAACGGGTTCTTCCATGCCTTCTCGATCTCAGAGTGGAGATCGGGAAGGAATGGAAGGCTCGTCCGAGCCGGTGGCCTATGGGTGGGGAGGAACCGATCGTCTAAAATACCACAAACAGGTTCCTCCCGGACGCGCCTCCACTGCAGCTGCAATCTGTTGGTGGCGCGCTCCATAACGTCCACCAGCTCAGCGTACACTGGGCAGGAGGGCTGAGGTGGTTCAGTCTCAACCAGACTGACATCATCGGCAGCCAACTCCTGCCCGGCCCGAAGAGAACCAGTTACAGATCCATCAGAAAGAGACAGAACATTTTCTACATCGACCTGTAACTCACCCTCGTCAGCTGGCAGATCATCCGCGAGGTTAACGCCCCTCTCCAGCTGATCTGCCAGCTCCATCTGAGAGCCCCACGACCTCAAGCGCCGCTGAGCCTCAGCCCGAGCGGGACTGAAACCGCGGGGTTCAGATGCCACGCCCACTTCCCTTGAGAAGTGGGACAGACGAGAGCGGAGCGTTCTCAGAGAAAAATGCTTACAGTTTACGCAGGAAGCTCCCTCGAGAGCTTCCCGCACGTGCTCTTCCCCCAGGCAGAAAACGCACAGATCGTGTGGGTCCTCCGGTGTTAAATATCTAGGACACGGGTCGGCAAACTTTCGGAAGGAATTGTTCCTCTTCTCTGTACGTTTCATCGTTCTTCCATTGCACTCGAGAAGACACTCTCAAACCAACAAAACAGTCCCTGAAGACGAAAGGATGTTGTCACGGTTTCAAGGCGCCCTTTTTATACATCCAGGTCGCGCTCATCATTCAAGCTGATGATGCACGGGCTGTCGCCGGTCAACATGATTGCTGTGAGTTGATACTTGATTTCAGACACCTGTCACGCCTGAGGCGTTCCCCAAAGCGTCAATGACGTAGTGTCGAGCTCCCTTCGAAAGGGAACCGATGTTAAAGGGACACTCCACCCATTTGCACTAAGCTTTGCATTGTTAGAAACCCAGTCATACTATTGAATGGTCGTGCAACACTCTCTCATTTTCCCCTGAGACGGGAGAAATCCGTTATTTACCTCTTACACTTCCTCCCACAATGACAATCGTCATTTTGCGTCATTGTCGGAGGAAGTGTAAGAGGGGGGGGATTTCTGTTGAGACTACAAGCACTAGTTCCTCATCTCTCCAATCTTTCCCAGGGGCGGGACCCGCTCACGCTACAGACCTATTACAGATCAGTGGGTGGGACTTTACTCTCTGAAACTGAAAGCAATATCCTCCATCTTGTTTGAAGCTAAGCTAACAGGCGCTGTGGAGACAGATGTAAAGTTATGACAAAAGCGGAGGAGAGTACTCAATATGATATAGAAGAAGAGGATTTCGGAAGTCTGATGCTTGAATCAGGTGTTTGTGGCTACCTTTACAAGCCGCATTATAGCGAAGAGCAGCCGAGGCAGAAGACCTGCCTGCCGCGGACGAGGAGCCCAGACTGGCTCGAGTTAGGGCGGACTGGTGGCGCCAGTGATCTCACTATGCAACTACGAACACAGAGATAGAGTCCGTCTGCGGCAAAGAATTTCAACGATGACAATTTCGCCTGGACGAAATCTCTGAATCAGACGAGGACACGGACGTTTGTGTTGTGAACTATCCTAGTTTCGCACCGCATATGTTCTGACTGAACATCCCGGTACCATGCAATAATTCACCTTTTCGAACGAAATAAAAACGAGGAGTAATGCACTAATGAGTTCGCCAACTAACTAGACATTTTGTGTGAAATGAATTTCAAGCCTTGGTAGTAGCTAGCCTTGTAGACGGAAGAGTGATTTCTCTTATATGCAGATATGCGCTGTTCTGGATTAGTGGGAGTGGCTTGCGGAGCTGTGCAATGTGGTGCATTGTGGGAGTTGTTGTCCTGAAGTTATTTTTTGTCTTTCCTCGGTCACGAAGGCACCAAATTCAAAATTTATTTTACATTTCGACTACATATATGACCCACTTTCAATAAAAAACAATGTTCCTATGGGTGGAATGGCCCTTTAAACAGACAACTGAAAGACAACCAGAAGACCATACACCTAAAAATGGCTCAATAAGCATATTGATGAATACCTTGCAGCAGATACTGGAATTATCAAACTGTGAATAGTGGACACACCCCCTTCTGCTGATTGGCTACAAGTGTGTTGTGGTGCCCAGTATGATATTCACTTTCAAACACACTAGAAAATGAATAAACACAAAAATATATGAAAATATATCATTAGAAACCTATAAAAAATATCGCTGTAACAAAAGTGGTTTCTTTTCCAATTTTTTTTTTTAAATTCAAAATTCGATTTTTAAAAAAAATAAAAAATTTCTCAATACAATTAAAACAATATTATTTAATGCAGCTTTACAAAGAATAGAACCGTACAAAAATCCCCTATTAAAGGGATACTTTAGCATTTAGCATTAAGCTTTGTATCAGTAGAAAACCTGTAGTATTTTCGAATTACCATGCTTTCCTCCCTCATATCCCCCTGAGACTAGAGGTTTATGTATTTTTTGTCTGGAAAAAATCCTCCGATGATGCAAAAATCAGCATTTAGCGTCATCTGAGGATTTTTTGGCCAGAGGCTAAAGACTACAGCCAGTAGTAGGGGCTGTCCTGCATGTTTCAACCCGCCCAAAGAGGGATCTCACTCACAGAATGTACACATAGTGTCAGCCAGCTTTTATTTGGAAGCTAAGCTAACAGGATCTTGTTCTGTGGAGAAAGCTGAGTAGCAGGGGTTACCATCCTATTTTTCCCGGGAGACTCGTCACGGAGATGTTGTTTAAGTGCGTGCTCTTACCGGTAGGTGTGGCTTGGGAGTGGCCTCCTAGGGCAGCGAAGCAAGTGCATTCTGGGAGTTGTTGTCTTTCATCCACATGAGCCAAAAATACATTTTCTGGCTTTTCTCATTCTAGAAAGCTCCAAATTCAAAAATAATTTCACATTTCTACTACATAAATGACCCATTTTAAATACACATTCATCTTTCCAGAGGTGAAGTATCCCTTGTGATGGATTTTAATTAATCAACTTTAATTAATCAACTAACATTTGTTTTTTCTTGCAGGAACAACATTCATTATGCTTTATGGAAGCTAGTTTAGGAAGGAAGCTAATTTAGGAGGAAAACTAGTTAGTAAGGGAAAACAAGTTAGACCAGTAGAGTGGGGACGTCGATTTGTAGACGAGACCCAGATAGTTAGGTTTAATGAAAAATCTGACGAGCCATTTGGCGAGCCAGCCAGGAGTCCTCGGAATCTCCCTCTGTCGGGTGGAGGGGGCGAAGAACCACGTTGTCAGAAATGCAGAAATTGTTAAAATTATAAATCATAATAATAGGAATATGCATTCTGTGATAATTAGGAAATTTTGAGTAATGAAGAAACTTTTATGAGTTAGACTTTGATTTATTTATGTAGATGAGATAAATAAAACCGAGCAATAGGTGCTCTTAAAGTGATGAATAAATAATAAGATATTAAATGCACGTGTCTAAATATTATACTTTCTATATGAAGGCGTCTAGAATTTGTGTCCCGTTATCCCTTGTGGGAGACAGTGTGAAAAACAGATCCATTGCAGAGATTCTAAGAGTCAATTGTTTATGTTTAACTAGGATCATTTTTGTGCATAGTATGAGAATGAGATTGGGTGACCAATTTAAATATAAATTGTGATTTGAACAAGCACATAACAGACATCTTAGAGCCATTTTATTTTGGTTTCTTGTAAAAAAGAAAAGACAATGAATTACTTTTGTTTACATTATACACTGTATTATAATTGGAGCTTTCCTGCTTTTTACTGCGTCTTTGCAACGAAGAAGTGCTTTCTTTTTTCTGCAATGAAGGACTAAGCTTTTTAATAAATTGAAGAATTGCTGTGTTGTAAACCAGAAGAGACTTTTGGAAAATAAGCTGTTTAATTTGATTTTTGCGGTTCTCTGAGTGTTCAAGATTTCAGACAGCTGCCTTGAAAAGTGGGATGACTGCAGAAAAATAAAAGAGGAAGTGGGGCCCTCAGCAGCCCTCCTGAAAGAGGAAGTTGACACTTCTGAGAGGGGTCAGCATGGGGAGACTGATTCAGCCTGCAAAGGTGACAATTCACTTGAGACTTTTCCTAAAGACAATTTTGCCATGCATTATGACATTTTGTGGCAGGAGATGCAAAAGTCAGACTGAGGAGAGTGCCATCACAGCCTGACGATCCAATGTATCAGCCTGAAGTTCAACTGAAAGACAATCTGTTATGAACTGTTCCGAGACTCGAAGGTGAAGATCCAAATGCAGCTTTATTACAGAGTAGTCGTACAGGCAGGGTCAACAACAGCGAACAGATCAATGGAGGAAACACAGATAACATCCGAATAACAGGCAGAGGTCAGGGGAGGCAGCAATTATCAGAGTCCAATAAACAATCCAAGTCAGGCCAGGCAGAGAAACAATCAGGAAACGGTGAAACAGTCCAAGGTCAGCAATACAAGAATCAAACACGGGTAAATAACACTCAGAAATGCAGTAACAGTACAACAACTGACAAAGTAACAAGTGAAACACAAGGGCTATAAATACACAGGGACAAACAAGCTAAACAAGATAACAAGGGGGTGTGGCTAATTAGAAACACCTGGGAAGACTAATAAACAAGAAAAACTACAAAGGACTACAAAACATGGCACAGAACAGGAAATAACAAGTCCACACAAGACAAGGGGAACACAAGACAGGAATCATGACATGACAGAGCCCTCCCTTTAAGGAGCGAAAAAAAAAAAAAAAAGTAAAGGAGGGTGGTGGAGCAGAGGTCGAACGGGGGAGGGATGGAGGGCCAGGTCCGTGGAATGGAAGAGGACCTGGAGACTGCGGCAAGACGGGAGGCCAGGGAGGAGACGACCCTTCAGGCCGCCAGGGAGGAGACGACACTTCAGGAGACCAGGGAGGAGACGACCCTTCAGGCGGACAGGGCGGAGACGACCCTTCAGGCGGCCATGGCAGAGACGACCCTTCAGGCGGCCATGGCACAGGAACAGACACCAGCTCAAGAACAGGAACAGACACCGGCTCAGAAACAGGAATATACACCAGCTCAGGGACAGGAACAGACACCGGCTCAGGGACAGGAACAGACACCGGCTCAGGGACAGGAACAGACACCAGCTCAGGAACAGACACCGGCTCAGGGACAGGAACAGACACCGGCTCAGGGACAGGAACAGACACCGGCTCAGGGACAGGAACAGACACCGGCTCAGGGACAGGAACAGACACCAGCTCAGGAACAAACACCGGCTCAGGAACAGGAACAGACACCAGCTCAGGAACAGACACCGGCTCAGAAACAGGAACAGACACTGGCTCAGGGACAGGAACAGACAACAGCTCAGGGACAGGAACAGACACCAGCTCAGGAACAGGAACAGACACCGGCTCAGGAACAGACACCAGCTCAGGAACAGGCACCGGCTCAGGGACAAGCGTGGCGGCGTCAATCTCTACTGAAGGCTCAGGTTCAGGCGTGGCGGCGCCCATCTTGTCCGGAGACAATAGCTTGGCGACGGCCATCTTGTCTGGAGACAATGGCTCGGCGGACGTGACGTGAACAGTCTCTGGCTCGGCAGACGTGACGTGAACAGTCTCTGGCTCGGCAGACGTGACGTGAACAGTTTCTGGATCGGCAGAAGTGACGTGAACAGTCTCTGGCTCGGAGGACGTGACGTGAACAGTCTCTGGATCGGCAGGACAGACGTGAAGAAGCTCAGGTTCGGCAACAGCCATGGCGGGATGAGGCTCTGGTGTGACTGCGCTGGTGAGCGGTGTTAGCACTGGAGTTGCCAACACTAGAGTGAGCATGACGAGAAGTGGCTCAGGCTTAGAGAATACCGTGGACTTGCAAGGCTCCTCATCCGTAAAGCCCACAGTAAATGATGAGCCGCTCAGCAAAAGGGCAAGGTCAATATATTGAGCTAGAGTCCAGTGAGGGGTATTGTCAGGCATGAGGTAGTTAAGAAGGTCATTAAGTCCATGGCGAAAAATGTCCTTTAAGACAGCATCATTAAAGTTAACCCCATGGCTAAGCTCACAAAACACAAAATCCTCAATCGGACAGTTACTTTGGTGGAGGTGGAAGAGACAAACTGCTGGATCCATGTTAGGCGAAGTCTTCTGTTACGAACTGCTCTGAGACACGAAGGTTGAGATCCAAATGCAGCTTTAATTAAGGGGCAATCCAGACACGTAATCCAATGTACAGGCAATAGGTCAAAACACAGGTAGGCCGTCCAAAAAAACAAACAAACAAACAAACAAACAAACAAACAAACAAACAAAACAGGCAGGGGTCAGAGGCAAAACAGTAATCCACAGAACAAATGTATGATATTTTGCAATAGATACATGTTACCAAGTATCACTTCACTTAATCTGCATATAGAGAACAATGTGGTTGAGCAGGTTATCAGATTTAAACTGCTGGGTGTTAGACTAGATAATTTATTATCTTGGTCAGACCAGATTGACCAAATTGTCAGTAAGATGGGCTATGTCCAGAAAATGCTCTGTATATTGTCCAACTGCTACATTGAAAAATGTCGTCCAAAGTCTTGTTCTGTCTCATTTATATTACTGTCCAGTAGTTTGGACTAGTGCGGCCCAAAAATATCTAAGAAAACTTCAAATTGCACAGAATAGAGCAGCCAGAGTAGCTCTGCACTGTTCTTTTCGCGCTAGTGTGCGTGAGATGCATATTAAATTATCTTGGTTAACAGTAGAGGCAAAAGTAAAATATAATCTTCTGTTGCTCATGCATAAGGTCATGGCTAATGAAGCATATAACTTTATAAAAGAAAAAGTATTGTTTAGTGGATATGGTCATGAGCATGTGACACGCTCAGTCAGCAACAAGATAATGATTACTCCTAGTCCAAGATGTAATTTTATGAAGAAAACTATTGTATACAGAGGGGCTGTAGAGTGGAACTTACTTCCATCCAGCATCAGGGAAATCAAAAGTCAATTTTCTTTTAAGAAAACAATAAAACAGAGATTACAGGAGTAAAAGTATTATCTATTTTTATTTTTGCATGTTTTGTTTTAAATTGTTTAAATTGCATGTTGAATAGATGTTGCTTTTTGCATAATTGCATAATTTGTATTGTCCTTTTAAATGTGTGTCATGGCAGCTAATATATTGTATAGTTTTCATAGATCTTACTGATGTATTGATTAATTGAATTTTGTATTTTTGTATTGTGATTTCAGTGGACCCCAGGAAGACTAGCGACCACCATAGTGGGAGCTAATGGGGATCCAAATAAAACAATAAAACAATAAAACAACAATAAAACAATAAAACAGGCAAGAAATCCAGAAACTGAGACATGAAACCAGGGAAAACGAGTATGATACGGCATATGTCAAAATTATTGATGGCCTTTTTGATTGACAGGTTGACCTTCCGGTATAGGGGTCAGGGATTAACCTTTGCCCTTCTGATTATTCTTTTCACTCCTCTATCAGAAATCTTGCGAGGAGCACTGGTCGAGGCAAATTTATGGTGAAATGATTGTCTTTCCACTTCCGTATTATGGCCCCAACAGTGCTCACTGGACCATTTAGAAGCTTAGAATGGCGCCTATAACCAATGCCATCATTATGTTTTGCAACAATTAGGTTGCGAAGGTCTTGAGACAGCTCTTTGCTTTTACCCATCATGAGATGTGTCTTGTGTGACACCTTGGCAATGAGACCTTTTTGTAGGCCATCATTTGGGACTGAACCAGCTGTTATTAATTTGCACGGACAGGGGGCTGGATTGCTTTTTAATAACTGTAAGTTTTCAGCAGTTGTCTTGGCTTTCCATGCCTTTTTACGCCTCCCTTTCTTCATGTGTTCAATACTTTTTCCCTGTGTCATTTCACATTATTACACATAACTTAATTTCTGAACTTATTTTTGTTTGTTTCTTTGTATGTATGGCTTACTTGGGTTGTTACCAACATCTGGTGAAAATTCCATGTCAATAGCACCTTTGGAAATATATTTACTGAGAAAAATGATGACGTGTTCAACACTTATTTCCCCCGCTGTACCTGCCGAGAAGAAAGCAGGCAACTTCAGCGTCCCCCTTTCAAAGTCTTTCTCCTTCATTAGCTCTTTCCACCTGGGAAAAGCTCTCCCGATATTTACCCTCATTTTGAATTCGCCGGTGACGTTTCGTTTTAAATTAAATTTTTGCTTTTTGGCTACGAGGATTCCTTCTCCTGCGGCTCTGCATAACTATGATCCAGCATTATATTGTACCGTGCAGTGCAACCTTTCAAATGTGCCGGGGCAGTGACAAGCTCCTCTCACTGATCTCCTTGTCCACTTCAGCTGGTTTCAGTCAGCCGGCTCTGAACGAAAACGCGTTGATGACACGTGTTGAGGTAGCTAGTGCTTTTTGTCCCTCTCTGCTATCATAGTTTTTCAAGATGGCGGAACGACATGGAAGCCTCCATGGACTTACCCGTCCCATGTAAATAAAGATAAGAAATGTTTCGCTTACGAGGATCAGTCAGATCATTGGCAGAGGTCATTTTACACCAATGAGGACATATTTATGAATAAAGACAATGATTTTAGCAAAAAAACTACTGTACCTTTAATTTCAGATGTTTAAATTACACAATACCATTTTTCAACCGAGTGAATCTACACATGAGAGACCTTCAGAAGTCATAACTTCAGGGGTCAATGGCTTAGGTCAGTTGGCGAAAACACTACATGTGTAAGGTAGTTTTCCAGATTTTCCCCCAAAATCAAATACTGAATTACACTTTTCAAAGGATAATCTAGCTTTAAAGTTAGAATAAAAAGTAAAAAAACCAAACATATCTTCACCTGTCGTGTTCTGACACAATGCCATTAACTGGTTCTTTTTGTTTTATAAATTTACTTTGCCTATTTCTACAAATATCAACCTGATAAATATGGACTTAATACACGATTAAACAAGATAATCATGCTACCAAATACGTCTGACACAATGTTTTTAAGAAAAAGCAGTTTTTTAAAATACAACTAAACCATGATAACAGATGATTTTGACCTACATAAATGCATGTTGATTACTAAGTTTCAGGCATAGTGCAACCATGCAATGTTCGAGAAAGCTAATACTGGTGTAATCTTTCCGAGGTCTCACTCACAACGCTCAACTTTGTGTCGGCTGATCCAGGCATAGCTTTACTAAAAGAAAATATTATGGAAGTCATTTTCTCAAACTGTAATTAAACCATATTTTATTTATTAATATTATGGCTTCATGTTGATTTAAAGTTTTTGTTTGTTTGTTATTAACTAATACCTTTATCTTTTAACTAACACTTCAACATCCAGCACAAAATTAAAGATATGTATGAGCTAAGGATGTTCTCTGACCCCAAATAAATGGATAATGGAATGTTCACAATCTACAATATACAGTTAGATATTCTCCTACTTAGTATGTGTGTAAATAGTTGTGCTTTAATCTTTGGGTGTATTTTTACACGCCATCATATTTTGCCACACCATAGTGATGCAAAGTTCTACAGTCTTGTAAAGCCTATGGACTAACTTTAAAACATAATCTTTATACAGGAATCACACGTGTCCTTGCAATCCATGTATGATTCAAAAGACCAAATCACTAAGAAAAGAGGGTTGAAAAGCACCGTTTATAATACAACCCCAAATTAGAAAAAGTTGGGACACTGTACAAATTGTGAATAAAAACAGAATGCAATGATGTGGAAGTTTCAAATTTCAATATTTTATTCAGAATACAACACAGATGACATATCAAATGTTTAAACTGAGAAAATGTATCATTTTAAGGGAAAAATAAGTTGATTTTAAATTTCATGGCATCAACACATCTCAAAAAAGTTGGGACAAGGCCATGTTTACCACTGTGTGGCATCCCCTCTTCTTTTTATAACAGTCTGCAAACGTCTGGGGACTGAGGAGACAAGTTGCTCAAGTTTAGGAATAGGAATGTTGTCCCATTCTTGTCTAATACAGGCTTCTAGTTGCTCAACTGTCTTAGGTCTTCTTTGTTGCATCTTCCTCTTTATGATGCACCAAATGTTTTCTATGGGTGAAAGATCTGGACTGCAGGCTGGCCATTTCAGTACCCGGATCCTTCTTCTATGCAGCCATGATATTGTAATTGATGCAGTATATGGTCTGGCATTGTCATGTTGGAAAATGCAAGGTCTTCCCTGAAAGAGACAACGTCTGGATGGGAGCATATGTTGTTCTAGAACTTGGATATACCTTTCAGCATTGATGGTGCCTTTCCAGATGTGTAAGCTGCCCATGCCACACACACTCATGCAACCCCATACCATCAGATATGCAGGCTTCTGAACTGAGCGCTGATAACAACTTGGGTTGTCCTTGTCCTCTTTAGTCTGGATGACATGGCATCCCAGTTTTCCAAAAAGAACTTCAAATTTTGATTCGTCTGACCACAGAACAGTTTTCCACTTTGCCACAGTCCATTTTTAATGGGCCTTGACCCTTACGCACAGAGATTGTTCCAGATTCTCAGAATCTTTGGATGATATGCACTGTAGATGATGATAACTTCAAACTCTTTGCAATTTTTCTCTGAGAAACTCCGTTCTGATATTGCTCCACTATTTTTTGCCGCAGCATTGGGGGAATTGGTGATCCTCTGCCCATCTTGACTTCTGAGAGACACTGCCACTCTGAGAGGCTCTTTTTATACCCAATCATGTTGCCAATTGCCAGTTGCAAATTGGTCCTCCAGCTGTTCCTTATATGTACATTTAACTTTTCCGTCCTCTTATTGCTACCTGTCCCAACTTTTTTGGAATGTGTAGCTCTCATGAAATCCAAAATGAGCCAATATTTGGCATTACATTTCAAAATGTCTCACTTTCAACATTTTATATGTTATCTATATTCTAATGTGAATAAAATATAAGTTTATGAGATTTGTAAATTATTCCATTCCTTTTTTACTCACAATTTGTACAGTGTCCCAACTTTTTCTGATTTGGGGTTGTAAATACACAAAGGTTTTCAAATGATGGTTTTATTACTCCACTAGATTTAGTCTCTTGTTCAGATAGCAGACGACACTGTTTCACATTTTGTATGTTGGACTGTATGTGTTTTAGGTGAAGACATTTCTTTGAGAGCCGTCAACATTCAGGGCCCTATTTTAACGATCTGAAACGCAAGTGTCAAAGCGCAAAGCGCAAGTGACTTTGTGGGCGGGTCTTGGCGCTGTTGCTATTTTCCCGGCGGGATAAATGACTCTTGCGCCAGGCGCAAATCTAAAATGGGTTGGTCTGAAGAGCTTCATTATTCATAGGTGTGGTTTGGGCGTAACGTGAAATAAACCAATCAGAGCGTCATCTCACATTCCCTTTAAGAGCAGACGCGCTTGTTCTAAAGCGGATTCCTATCATAACGGCGGATTTGCCAGGCGCGCGCCAGGAGCGGTTCTATCTATCTGTCGTAATAATGTATGATTTGCAAAAATGAAAACTGCTGCTTCTGTGTAGATGAGAGAATCAAAGTGTATGCGCGTTGTGCACACGCTACATTGATTATGGCCAAGCATGCACCCTTAAAATAGCATATGAATAACATGCGCAACGCGCCACTGACTTTAAACTATTTTTTCCTGGTTAGTGGCGCAATTGTTTTCTAAACCTGCAAAATAGCATGAAGGAACGTTTGCGCCGGAACACGCCTCCTTTTTTGCGCTGAACCGCCCAGGGAGCGCAAGTTCATTCCCTAGTTTAGCGACGTGCTTCTGTGGAGGGAAAAGTGCGCTTTGCGCGGGTGCAAAATAGGAATGATACATGCGTCGGTGTACAAAGTCAATTGTGCTGGGTGCAAGATAGGGCCCTCAGTGTTTATAGAAATAAATGACACTTAAGTATTTAAGTGATAGTGTTTCTGTCTGACTAAATTGATAAATTTAGTGCAACTTTCCCTCTATCTACGAATCACACAAAGTATTAACAGGAGAAGTAAGTGCATGCTGTTTTACACTTAAACTATTACAACAGAATCACATCTGACTATTGCACCGAGAGATGCATATTCATTAGAGCTTGAGGCTGTTAAAGTTCCACACTCCAGTAAAACATGCAGATAAAATTGCAGGAAAAGTAAATTCTAGAGGTCAACTTGCTAAAAAGTAATTACAGGATGAGCCATTTAAAACAAATACAGAAAAGCCACTTGTGATCAGTTTTGGCTTTTGAATGTTTGTAATCGGCATTTTACATACTAGTTGATTACGCTGTTTACATCTTGCTTCTTTTAGTTTTGTACAGTTTGCAAAAAGTATATATATCTCAGAGCGTGGTCAAACATGTTCATACAGGACTTTATGAAAAACATGAACAAATATTGCATAAAGATAATTAAATGACAGTCCTTCTAGTATGAGAGTGTTTAAGACTAAAATTATATTTCTTTTAGAACATCTTTCTGCTATGTCTACGAAACATTGATGTGAAAGATGAGTCTTGCTGTTTTTCTGTTACCTATAAACTATTACACTTCAAACTCGTCTAACTATTACACTTAAAGAGGCGCATTTCGCAGTACAGTCATAGACACACAGTTATTTTGTATGTGTCGCTAAACAACAGTTAAGCTAATGAATTACAGCTGATAAGTGGTATTTTAATGTGAAAGGGGGGATGATTAATTTTTTACGCTGTCCACACCAGAGTTTTAGGCATCCGTCTTTTAGGCCCGATCCAGAAAACAGACGTTGTGTTTTATACCTTAATAATTGCTCTTCTTTTTATGAAAACGTAATATTTTGGACACCTTTGCTTTTTATGCATCTTTGATTTTGTTTGCATTTCTTCTGAAACACCCTGTTTTGAAATTGTTTAACCATTTTTAACATCACCATTCTCAATCTATTGTAGCTTGTCTATTTTCTTGACACTTTGAAAAACAGACTTCCTAGAATGTCGGCAGCTGGTAGAAATTTCTGTTGCCTGCACCACCTAATCTACAGCTAAAGAAAACATTTACAAGAGTTGCGAATGTGCGTTTTGTATGTTGAAATGTATGTTATTAAATTAAAAATTCCACCAAACAAAGACAAGGACACATCTTTCTATAAGTGACCATCAAAATCTGTGCATACAACAAAGCACAGTGCATCTGTGTACGATGATTTATCAGAAAACGTCTCAGGTTACGTATGTAACGTCTCGGGTTATGACTATAACCCTTGTTCCCTGAGAAGGGAACGAGACACTGCGTCGTTGAAAACGACTCTTTGGGGACGCTCCCTTAGCGTGCGCCTCTGAAGTATGAATGAAACTAATCCAATCCTGATTGGTGTTGCGTCATGACGTAACATGTGACGGCATAACCGGATGCATAAAAGTGACGCTGACACACACACACATTAGCCTCGCGATGAAGCAAGCCGCTCTCAGGCATTGAGGGGCGTGGCAGGACGACGCAGTGTCTCGTTCCCTTCTCAGGGAACAAGGGTTATAGTCATAACCCGAGACGTTCCCTTTCGAGGGAACTCGCACTGCGTCGTTGAAAACGACTCTTTGGGGAACGAATGCCCACTAGGCCACGCACCGAGAAAAGGCCTGCCCTAGAGTGAAACTGAACTCAGGCACCCATCTAGGACGAGAGCACATGTGCGCCAGGCGTACTAGGGAGGTGCAGACTATAAAACCTGATAAAAGTGTGTGGGGTAGCCCAACCGGCTTGCCTCACAAATCTCCTGGAGGGGCACTCCCAAGAGGAGGGCTCTAGAGGACACCATGCCTCTAGTAGAATGAGCCCTTACGGCCAGAGATGAAGGCAAATTGCGCACCTTGTAGGCCTACTTATATTTGTTTAGCCGGGAGCCCCTATTAGGTGATCCAAAACACACTGCAGTAAGTCCGACCTCCTCCAAGAAGAGGACCTCTCAAGGTAATACTTGGAACTCTGACTGGCAGAGCAAGGAACCTCTCTTCTGCCGACACATGTGGTGGAGGATGAAATGCTTGCAGGACCATGGACCTAGCCATGTTAGATTGCACTGAAGGCACATAGCTGGATCGCGGATGCAAGATGGCCTTAACTCCGCCAGGGGCAAACCCCAAGCAAGCTGGTACTAATGCCAGGGCTTGGAGATCTCCCAGTCTCTTTATAAGAAGTAGCTAAGAGAAAGGCTATCTTGAACGTGAGGTCCTAGGCAAAGCCAACTGAAGGGATTCGAAGGGAGCCAGGGATAGGCCTTCGAGAACCACCGCCAGATCCCAGGAAGGAACCCTGGACCTGACTGTCAGTCTCATCCTCTGTGTACCAAGAAGAAATAGTATGACCAATTGGTGCCTCCCCAAAAGGCCCAATATTCAGTGGTGCATGGAACGCCGCAATGGCATCCATGTGCACCATACATGTGGACGGGGAGAGATTCGTAGAGAACGATCTTGGAGAAACTCAGAACTGAAGCCACTGGGCAGTTAACTGAGCCTAACTCATGTTCTCTATACCAAGCGGAAAAACATTTCCACTTAAGGTCATATAATCTCCTAGTAGACGGAACCCTAGAGATAAGTATGGTTCCGTGCACCCCAATGATAGAACAGCATCAAGGTACTGAGCCCCCTCAGAGGCCAGACCCAAAATTTCCACAGCTCTGGGCGAGGATGGAATATACTGCCCTCCGTCTGAAACAACAGATCCCTGCTCAGAGGAATCTGCCATGGCGGAGCTATCTGGAGTGAAAATAAGTCCGAAAACCATACTCGGGCCGGCCAAAACGGGGCTACCAGAAGAAGACTGATGCCCTCCTAACGGACCCTCTCCAGGACTCCCGGGAGCAAAGCGATCGGGGGGAAAGCGTACAGGCGAAGCCTCGGCCAGGCCTGTACCATGGCATCCAACCCCAGAAGGGCTGGATGAGTGAGGGAGAACCAAAGTGGACAGTGGGACGTCCCTCGAGACGCAAACAGCTCCACTTCCACTGGTCCAAACCTCTGCCATATCAGCTCCACCACCTCTGGATGGAGTCTCCATTCCCCGGGCCTCAGCCCCTGCCTCGACAGGATGTCTGCTCCCTGATTCTGAACCCCCGGACATATATTGCTCTTATAGATAATATTTTCCCTTGGGACCATAAAATAATTTGATGCGCCAATCTGGATAGAGGGCACGATCTGAGTCCCCCTTGTCGGTTCAGATACACTACCACTGATGTATTGTCCGAACGTATCAAGACGTGGTAAGCATTGATGTCTGGGAGGAAGCTCCTCAGAGCCCTGAACACAGCCAAAATTTCTAGGCAATTTATATGCCAAGAATGATGATGGTCCTGCCACAGACCCCTGGCAAAGCGGCCGATAACCGCGCCCCAGCCAGTGATGGAAGCGTCTGTCGAAACGGTTTTCCGGCGACATGACGCCCTTAATACTGGCCCTTGGGACAAGAACCAAGGATTCTTCCATATTAATAGGGAACGAAGGCATCTGCGCGTAACCTTTATTATACGGAACGGATTCCCCTTGGGGGAAAAACCCTTGGCTTTGAGCCACCACTGAAGGGGCCTCATGTGAAGAAGGCCCAAAGGAATTATGTTGGATGCCGCTGCCATGAGGCCCAGCAGTCTTTGAAATTGCTTTACAGTGATGGCCTGGCCTAGCTTTATCCCTGACACCATGGTCAGGATGGATTTCGATACGTGCGGGAGACATACATGCCTGCATCGTAACCGAATTCCATACAATGCCCAGAAAAGTAGTTTTCTGAGCTGGTTCTAACACACTTTTCCTAGTGTTGAGTCTCAACCCCAAATTTCTGAATGTGGCCAAGAACGACATCTCGATGCCGAATTGCCATTTCTCGAGACTGGGCCAATATGAGCCAGTCATCGATATAATTCAGAATACGGATGCCCTGAAGCCTCAGTGGAGCCAGAGCTGCATCCATACACTTAGTGAACGTGTGGGGAGAGAGTGCTAGGCCGCACGGAAGAACCCGATATTGGTACGCTTCGCCCCCGATAGCGAACCTCAGGAACCTCCTGTGACATGGAAGGATGGAGACATAAAAATAGGCGTCTTTTAGATCTATCGTGACAAACCAATCCTCGGATCTGATTTGATTCACGATGATGGGAACAGTGAGCATCTTGAACCTGAATCTCCTCAGAGAACGATTCAACTGCCTCAAATCTAAAATCGGCCTCAGCCCGCCATCCTCCTTTGGAACTATAAAGTACCGGCTGTAAAACCCGGACTCTTTCTCTGGTAGGGGAACAATTTATATGGCCCCTTTGACCAGTAGAGTTCTGTACCTCTTGTTCCATAACCCGAGCCTGTTCTGGAACCACTGCAGTCAGTACCACCCCAGCAAACTTGGGAGGTCGGTGACCGAACTGCAGTCTTTACCCATATTTTATAATATTCAGGACCCATATAGATATATTCGGAAGGCGTTGCCATTCTTCTACAAAATCTACTAAGGGAACCAGCCCCTCGAGACTGACCTCGGGTGTTTTTCGAGCACTATTCTCGACCTCCTGAAGCGGAGGACCGACAGGAAAAAGTCGAGAAAGATTTTGTGACCATAGACGTTGCCCTATTGCAAGCTTTTGGGGTGAACGACACGGTGTGCGTTCGCTGGAAATCATTGTGGCCCGAAGCGCACTTTACGGCGGGATACAGATATCGATTTCCTGAGGGCTCCCCCAGAGGGGAGATTCTTTGGGTTTCGTTCTCGACACCCTGAAGCGGAGGACCGGCAGGGAATAAATCGAAAACAGTTCCGATGGGCGAACGCGAACACTGGCCGCAAGCCTTTTGGGCGCCTTTTACAGCGTGCATTCGCTGAAAACCGATGTGTCCCAAAGCGCACTTGAAGCTGGATACAAACATCGATTTCCTGAGGGCTACGCGGAGGAGCGATTCTCGCTCATACCTCCACGGGGGGGGACAGCCATCTTCGTCTCGTTTTCGATACCCTGAAGCGGAGGACCGGCAGGGAAAAATCTTAAACGATTTTTGACGTTCGCTGCTCATCATTTTAATTCTTCAGAATTAAATGCAGCCAAAAACACTCGATAAGTGAAACACGGTCTGGATGGTAGGTTGAATTAAAATATCTAATTTCTTAAAGTCAGATAATATATTCCATCATTTCAATTCCATCATATTAATTCATAGAATTGAATGCAGCCATAATCACCAGACAATACTGTTTTAATATTTATTTATACGGTCTCGTAATCTACACGCTGCCTCGGCAAACGCGAGATTCGAGTCGTTACAATATATTTGGCTTTCATCCCTCGAGAAGAAAGTCATCAGGTGCGAGGTTGAAACATCCGACAGCGCACGGATTGCACTCGCGCTGATAAATTTCTCAATGAACACTGCCAGCACCCTCAGGAGCTGATTGTGAATGCCTCGCACCCAAACAGTATTATTTCACAGATCGCGTATGTCCCCTTTTATTGCAGACTCGTAATCTAAGCGCTGCCTCAACAAACGCGAGATTCGAGTCGTTCACAATATATTTGGCTTTCATCTCTTCGAAAAGAAAGTCAACGGGCTCGAGGCTGAAACACCCGAAACGCACGGCTGTGTGCGTCGAGATATTTCTTAAAAACCACAGCCAGCACCCTCAGGAGCTGACAGTGCATGCCTCGCACCCACACAGAATCTTTATTGCAGAGTAGCCGTCTTCTACGCGCTGCCTCGACAAACGCGAGATCCGAACTATAGATTCTGTATTGCAATATAGTGGGACAACTCTTTATTTTTTATTTTGGGTTACAACAACACAGGCGAGTGTGACTCATGTTCCTCGTTCCCGATGCTGAGCACATCCACTTCCTCAGAAGCAGATAGCTCGAGCATCGGGCACTCGTCACGGGCAGAAGAAGCCACATCGCGGGCTTCTGCGTCGTGAGCGAGCGTTATAGAATCTGCGGATGATGAACATGAAAGTGCCTCGGCAGTCTCGTTCTCATCCGCGAGATCCTTCTGCGATCCCCACGATCTAAGCCACCGCGCCGCCTCAACGGACGCGGGACCCGAACCGCGGGGATTGCGAGCCAAGTGGGAGCGCAGCACTCTATAGTACTTTCACAATGTTCACAGGCAGCCCCCTCGAGAACTGCCTGTGCGTGCTGCGCTCCTAACAGTGTACACACAACTGATGCGTGTCTCCACCCGTGAGAAATATAGGGCAGGGGTGCACACACTTAGTGTATCTTTCACTCGCCAAAATATAGAGGATTTCACTGACAAACAACATCAAATAAGACAGACAGTTTCACAGAGAGCGCTTGCTGAAGAGCGAAAGCTAATGTGTGTGTGTGTCAGCGTCACTTTTATGCATCCGGTTATGCCGTCACATGTTACGTCATGACGCAACACCAATCAGGATTGGATTAGTTTCATTCATACTTCAGAGGCGCACGCTAAGGGAGCGTCCCCAAAGAGTCGTTTTCAACGACGCAGTGCGAGTTCCCTCGAAAGGGAACCCTGGTTCCCTGATAGGGAACGAGACGCTGCGTTTGAGACGCTGTGGGGAACGCCCTGTGTGATTGCGTCGTGAAGCACGTGTATAATCAGACCAATGGAAAGACGAGACGTCATAGGCGGGTGACGTCATCGACCAGGAAACTATAAAGCACCCCCTGAAACAGATCGCGCTAGCTTCTGAAAAGCCTGAAGCAAGTCGGTCAGGGCATGCAGGAAGTATGGCAGGCGAACGCAGCGTCTCGTTCCCTATCAGGGAACCAGGGTTACATACGTAACCTGAGACGTTCCCTTTCAAGGGAACTCGAGCTGCGTTTGAGACACTGTGGGAACCCTATACCCACTACGCCATAATACCAAATCCTCGTTCTGTGTGAAGTCCTTGCGCACACTAAGAAGCAAGCAACCTAGCCCCAGGAGTGGAGAGGTCTAGATCATAAAACCTGACAAATGTATGAGGTGAGGACCAGCCCGTCGCATTACAAATATCATGGAGAGAAACTCCCGAAATTAAAGCCTTAGGGGCAGCCATACTCCTCGTAGTATAGGTCCAAACAACCAAGGGTGAAGGCTGTCCGGACGCTTCATAAGCCAGTGAGATAGCCTCAACTACCCACTTGCTCATTACCTGTTTAGATGCAGGGCAACCTTTCCTAGGTGACCCAAAGCAGACAAACAATTGCTCTGATTTACGCCACAGGGCAGCTCTGTGGACATAAGTATCCAAAGCCCGAACGCGGCATAACAGATCAAATTTTTCCTGATCTGGGGTATTAAATGGTGGAGGATAAAAGGCCTGCAGCACTATTGGGCCCGCAACATTAGTAGGGACCTTAGGGATGTAACCCGATCTAGGATGAAGAAATGCTTTCACCATAACAGGTGCAAATTCCAAACATGAAGGAGCAACCGACAAAGCTTGCAAATCTCCAATTCTCTTAATAGAAGAAATAGCGAGAAGAAATAAAGTTTTTAGAGTGAGGAACTTTTCTGAAACCTCTTCAATAGGCTCGAAGGGAGCCAAAGCCAGACCCTCAAGTACAATGGCCAAATCCCAAGCCGGTGCTCTAGAGTGCAATGCAGGTCTCAACCTCAATGTACCACGGAGAAAACAAATAATAAGAGGATCTCTCCCAAGACAAGTGCCCCCCAGAGGGGTGTGGTAGGCCGATATAGCCGCCACATATACTTTCAAGGTAGAAGGAGATAATCCAGCAGAGAAATGGTCTTGCAAAAAATCAAGAACTGAACCAACAGGGCAGTTAACAGGATCTAGGTGACGTACACCACACCAGGTAGAGAATAATTTCCATTTCAGTGCATAAAGTTTTCTCGTGGAAGGTGCTCTGGAATGGAGAATGGTCTCAACGACCTCAGTCGAGAGACCGGATTCTATAAGCCGGGCCCCCTCAGAGGCCAGGCCCACAGTTTCCACAACTCCGGATGGGGGTGAAATATTGTGCCCCCTGCCTGGGACAGCAGGTCCCTCCTGAGCGGAATCCCCAGGGGAGAGCCGTCTAGATGGGACACTAAGTCCGAGAACCATACTTGAGACGACCAGTGAGGGGCTACTAGTAACAGACGGACCCCTTGCCGGCGAACCCTTTCCAGAACACCCGGAAGCATAGATATCGGGGGAAATGCGTACAGGTGTAGCCTCGGCCACACCTGCACCATCGCATCCAGTCCTAGAGGAGCTGGGTGAGTAAGGGAGAACCACATGGGACAATGTGTTGTCTCTGATGATGCAAACAGATCGACTTGAGCTCGACCAAATTTCTTCCAAAGGAGCTCCACCACCTCTGGGTGAAGTCTTCACTCCCCGGGCCTCAGCCCCTGCCTCGACAGGATATCCGCTCCCAGATTCTGATGCCCCGGAATATATACCGCCCTCAGTGACAGCAATTTCCCCTGGGCCCACAGGAGGATCTGATGGGCCTGCTTGCATAAATGATGTGACCTCAGACCCCCCTGATGGTTGATATAGGAAACCACCGATGTGTTGTCCGTGCGGACAAGCACATGGTGGCCTCTCAGGTCTGGCAGGAAGTATATGAGAGCTCGAAATACCGCCATCATTTATAGCCGATTTATATGCCACGAACGTTGATGGTCCTGCCAAAGACCTTTCGCCGAGCAGCCACTCATGACCGCCCCCCATCCCGTGAGGGAAGCATCTGTCGAAAATGTTACACGTCGACAAGAAGCCCCCAACACTGGGCCCTGGGCGAGGAACCAAGGTTTCTTCCACATGACCAAGGTACGAAGTCATCGCCGCGTGACCTTGATCGTGCAAAATGGATTTCCCCTCGCAGAAAACCCCTTGGTCCTGAGCCACCACTGCAGAGGTCTCATGTACCGAAGGCCAAAAGTGATTACGTTGGACGCAGCTGCCATGAGCCCCAACAGTCTCTGAAACTGTTTCATAGTGAGTGACGGACCTAGTTTTACCCCCTTTACGGCTGTGAGAATCGCAGAAATACATACAGGAGACAGACGTGCTTGCATTATTGTCGAATCCCATAAAACACCCAGAAAATTGGTCCTCTGAGCTGGGAGGAGCACACTCTTCTTGGCGTTGAGCCGCAACCCTAACCTCTTTATGTGAGACAGAATTACATCTCGATGCCGAACTGCCATCTGCTCGGACTGAGCTAAAATCAACCAATCGAGAGATAATTTAATAGGCGAATGCCCTGGAGTCTCAGAGGAGCCAGAGCTGCATCCACGCATTTTGTAAAGGTGCGGGGAGATAAACCTAGGCCGAAGGGAAGAACCCGATACTGGTATGCTGCGCCCCCAAAAGCAAACCTCAGGAACTTCTTGTGATGAGGATGGATAGATACATGGAAGTACGCATCCTTCAAGTCTTTTGTGACAAACCAGTCCTCGGACTGAATCTGTGACACAATCTGTTTGAGTGTAAGCATTCTGAACTTGAGTTTCTGAACTCTGCTGTTTAATTGACGCAGATCTAGAATAGGACGCAACCCCCCATCTTTCTTTGGAACAATGAAATAATGGCTGTAAAACCCTGACTCTCTGCTGGGAGGAGAAACCATTTCTATAGCCCCTTTTTGTAGAAGCGTCAGTACTTCCTGTTCCATAACCAGAGCCTGCTCGGAGTCCACCACTGTGGGAAGGACCCCTTGAAATCTGGGCGGACGAGAACCGAACTGAATTCTGTAACCTTTTTCTATTACATGCAGGACCCACTGAGAAATATTTGGTAGAAGTTTTCACGCTGCCAGTCTCTCGAGACTGGCCTCTGGATTTGGTTGAACAGTCATTTCGGTGCCCTGAAACGGCGAACCGGCAGGGAACAGGGCAGAAGTGGCAGCGCTGTGAGTCTCCTCGGAGAATCGCCCCCCAGAGGGCGCCGAGGAAGAACGGTTTCTCGAAACCGGCGAGGAAGAAACCTCTGGAACGCCACAGATTGTTTTTTCGTTTCTTGAAATCTATCAACGACACAATTTATAGCATCGCCGAACAGTACAATAATACAACAATACAACAATAAATAGACAAGGACAAATATACAGAGAGCGCTTGCTGAAGGCACAGAAGGATCTGTTTCAGGGGGTGCTTTATAGTTTCCTGGTCGATGACGTCACCCGCCTATGACGTCTCGTCTTTCCATTGGACTGATTATACATGTGCTTCACAACGCAATCACGCAGGGTGTTCCCCACAGCGTCTCAAACGCAGCTCGAGTTCCCTTGAAAGGGAACTACTTTTGTCTCATTGTTTGAAGAAAAACTTAAATCAGCTTGTCCTTGATAACTATTGAAGTTATTAAACACCCCTGAATTCGGTAATGATGTGTTTAATGCGGTATTGATATCGCGTTTTAATTTCAACTCAATACATTTGAATGCGCTAAAGGTCTATAACTGAACTTTAACATGTTAATATTTGGTCAAATTAACTTAAAGGTGAACTAAGTAACTTTTTTATCTTAACCGAACAGCTTCGGAGTCATTGGAATGGTTATATGACTGTTTTCGGGTTGAATGGTGGTCTTCTCGCACCCCTCGAGCGCCTGTGAGACGAAAAACCACCCTTGCAACTTTGGGCCGGCGGGCCGCCGGCCGCAGCATCAGGAAGTATCGCGCGATATCAGGTCTCGCGATGTAACAAACTGCTTTACGGCACTGCACACATATACTATATAAACATTGATATGCTAGCCTTCTGTGTATTATACATACCTCAGTGGACATGGCTCCGTGCGTTCGCCGGGTTCTTTGAAAACAAATGCACATGACCAGCGGGAGAAGATGGGACAAGCCAACGAGTTTTGACAACAGTGTTGTCAAATATCTATTCCGAAGCTGTAGGGGGAGCTCTATAGAGAAACCCGTGAGCAAAAAGCGAGAAAACAGCGAAGAAATCGGCAAAGCTGCATAATGCAGCTTTAAAGCCTACGCAAAATGAAATACATCCTAGCTACTTTCTAAATGCTTGTTACAGAAATATTTTGTTGGATTTCAATTGGACTTGGTCAGAACTGTTTCAAAAATAGTTATCTGCATGATGCCTGCTGCCTTTGGGCTCATGTAAAATTAAGACATGTTATGTTACATTGTGATATAATGGTGTTTTCTGGAAGGGACTAAAGAACAAAGCATTTTTATCAGCTGAAAGGCAGAATACAAATGTTTTTTTTTATTAAGTTAGATAAACATTATATAACAGTTTCAGGTTATGTTTTAGTGTTGGTAACATGTCCCACATTGTACCACACAAACATATAATAGTCCCACATTTGGTTTGTTTGATGGTGGTCACCCTAGGTGAGACCGAGAGGAAAAAAACTAAACTGAAAGTAAGTTACTTCCTGATTCTGAGCATTGGTGCCTCATGTCACGTGACTGACCCTGTCCTCTCCACTAGGGGTCGGAGATCTCTGAACCAGTTCCTTTTTGTCTTAAAAAAAAAATAACAATAGAGGAATGCAAAAACAGTAAAAATCCAAATTCTACATCTTATATCAAAATTCAATCATGCATCTAATACATCAAGTACACTTGTCAACAGCACCTATAGACCAGAAACATCAGTTTCAAATTTCAAGTTTTAGTTTAAAGAGGTCATATATATATATATATATATATATATATATGATCATACATGCACTTTTACAAGTTGATTGTACTGAAATGTGTGTTGGCAGTGCCTGTACACAACCATCATATAATGATAAAAATCCATCCAGTGTTTTTTTTTAATCTCCTTATATGTTTTCCCCTTTCTCAAATCAAGCCGTCTGACCGTGTGACGTCACACAGTCGGACGCCCATCCCACGATTGTTGATTGACAGCAGCGTTTCAACACAGACCCGCCCTCGCTCGTGAGCGAGCTGTCTTCATAGTCCGCTGTTGTTGATACACTGGAGCAGAATGGCGTCTAAGCGATTGTGGTGTTCTGTTCTTGGGTGTAATAATGAACAGCATCATTTTGATGTTCCTAAATCCGAACCGCTGAACGCACGGTGGCTGAGTTTTGTTTTTGAAGGGAATATTCCCCGCGATCAACAGCAATGCTTTCATGTTTGCGCGAATCATTTCACACCAGACAGCTTTAGAAACGAGGGTCAGTATAAAGCTGGACATAAACATACATTACAACAAATTCTTAGGTGTCCTTCAACTACTGTTAGAAACATTCCTGCCGTGACCTCATGTGAGTGCTTCAGCCCTGACAGTTGTACCTAACACTGCATAGATAATGTTACGCATCACTGACAAGCCTACATTTACCGAAAAAAGTTTTTCATGACCATTAGCTGTAACATCAATCTGTCAATGAACTAACAATAGTAAACACATAGCGTTCGTGTCTCACTACTCTACCCTGCCAGTACACACAAAGATAGATCAAAGTGACATTACGTTAACCAACCATTCAGAAACGTCCTGTTCGAGCCTTAATTGTCGAACTTCTTCGGGGCCGTCATCTTGTTCCGGGTCTGACTCTGGTTCAAATTGATACGGTTGCACAGATGTGTCCTCAGAGACTCCCGCTGCCATTCTTTCTCCAAAATATACCCATAGACAGTATAAGAAATGGACACAGCGATCCCATAGACTTCAACAGAGAAAAGTGAAGCAAATTAGAAGCTCTCACTTCCTGATGGTCGAGCGTACTGCGCAGACTCAAACTGAGCTTGACGACGTAGATGTGACGTGAGCAACCCGTCTGTCTTCTAGCAGCTGTGCCAAGAGAAATCTGAATCATTCCCTTCTGAAACTTGCAGAGACGGAGAGTGTGAGTAGGAGCTGTCCATGAGCTAGGAGCAGGAGACACTTTATATGGGCTTCTCCCTTGACTTTATCGGACTTTATGCCTCCATGTCCCCCCCATTGACTGTGAGCTTCTCCTCCTGTCTATAGCCTATGGTAATTTCCAGAGAGTCGCGTGGTTATGACGCAATCGTTAGCCTATTTTTACAAAAACTGCTTCTAAAGGGCCATAACGTAAGCTACAAGGTAATGGAGCCTTTTATACATTGCCGTGTTTCTTTAGAAATAAATAATCGACAAATGGAGTCTTTAAACGCCTCAGATGTAAAGTTATTCGCTGTCAAAGTAACGCCAAAATGAATGGGAGTCAATGGAATGCTAACAGCAGGTGATGGCTTGTTAGTCAATGGCGGCGCCCGGGGATGGTACGCTTTCCGGGTGCTGGACTACCCCCCTGAATATACCCTCAACTGTTGTCAAGGCAACCCTCTTGTGTCAAAATGCCCCACAGAACAGAGGGGTGGGGTGAGCAAAGCTCATTATCATTTAAAGACACACAGGGCCGGCCCGCGGCATAGGCGGAATAGGCAAATGCTAGGGGCGCCACTCATCCATAGGGGCGCCAAAATGAGTGACCGACAGTTTTTTCTTTTTTCTTTTTTTTACTAATACTATTTTAAAACCATTAATTCGAAATACTACCAAATAAAGCAAAAAAAAACTTAACTAAGTCCCCCGACTCCGGTCCGGCGCATCAATCTTCCCCCGCCCAGCGAGTGCTTGAAATGCGTCAGAAACAGAGCGCGCGCGAGCAGTTGTTGGTCATTTGTTGTGTAGCGTCACCCCTCGCCGCATCCAATGTAGACAGCACTGCTTTTGTTTGAGGGCGCTTTACACACTTAGGCTCCCCTGTAGAAACGGGTCTGGCAGCTCGCGCCGGGTCTAGACACAGTGAAAGTTCCTGATTGTGACGGATGGCCGAATTTACATGACACATTATAAATTAGCATTATAGTCTGCAATAGATAAAGTGTCAAAAAGAAGAGAAGGGGATAAAGACAGAGGTAAAGTGATGGAATAAATGAACAGTTTATCTAATTGCATAGTAGTAAGATACTATAATTTAATGGCAGTTATTTTTACCTTAAACTTTATGCTAGCCGTTGCTCTGAGTTCTCCAGAGGCCGCAGACAGTGTGATTTTGTAACAATCATGTCAGTTTTTTAGACGCATTTAAGCCTATCACTTTTTTAATTAATGTTTTACTCTTTGTGCAGTTTTGGGGGGGATATATGGCTTTTTTTGTTTTGTTTTTGTCAAAATTAGTAATGATATTTATAAACAGGTTTATTAAAATAGCAATGTTTTATGTAAAATTCACATTAAAGAATACATTTCTCAGTTTCATTCATGGTGAAAACATGAAACGTGCCATAGTTTAGTGGAAGATTGCTACCATCAACTGGAAAACAAATACTTTTGCTTGTGCTCAATGAATAGTTTGTGCATGAATGACATTTGGATGATGACATCACTGTTTTATCCAGAGTGGCTATATTTAAATGAACTAAATTAATAACTTATTTACAGCAAAAATAAACCATCACTGAACTTACTTAAGCTGGACTATGACACTATTTTCTTCTAGATCTGCTGTACAGGAGAAGCAAAAATGTTTGCATTATTTTCCTGTTATCTCTGTAAAGCTGCCTTGAAATAATCTGTATTATAAAAAGCGCTATATAAATAAAGGTGACTTGACTTGAATGCTAGATGTAATGCTCTTGCTGTTTGTGTTTAGGCTGTAATGTGTATATATATATATATATATATATATATATATATATAGGCTAAATAATCATGAACACAATGACGGGGTGAAGTGGGCTGTGATGCATGGGGCACCAGGTAAAATCTTGCCTAGGGCAGCAAATTGGTCAGGGCCGGCCCTGAAGACACATGCACTTAAACGGCGTGCTGAAAACAGAGTTGTTTTTGACCAGGTAACATTAGTGTTTTCTTACAATACTAATGAGAATTTTTAATTAAAGTATATTACAAACTTTTCATTTAGATCCTAAAGAATCATATTAACTTCTACAAAAATGGCATTTTATGACCCCTTTAATAAATGACACATTTGTATAATAAAAATGAAGCTTTTGAGTTAACAATATATTATTGGTCCAGTTAAACAAGCTCTTTATTAAATATCCCGCATATTGATAGCGGCTCCCTGATGCCGGTGTTACGGATCAACTGGGAATCATCAGAGCCCGTCTACGGAGAGCCTACCCACTCCCTATTAAGTCCTATTGTACCGAATTTTGGTTGCAGTTCCACCAGAGCTCCACTGGGGGCGATCGCCCATGAGTGCAGAATGAATGGGAGTCTATGGGGCTAGACGGCTAAATTTGTCTCTTTCACCCGATTGCCGTTGAGAAATCTCAGATTTGATTGTAGGTTTTGCAAGTCCAACATCGGTTATAGGTCGACAGTTGAATGAACGAGTACTTATGTCCTTTCGATTTCTTACAGGTTGAGTTGTTGTTGCCCATAACACGCTAGCATTCTGCTAATGAACGCTGATTGGTCAGTGAAGGACTGGCTTGATGGCATCGTGGCATCCGAAGCGGGACCAGAAACAAACAAAACAAAACTCTTCTAGCATGTGTGTTTGCCTGTGTCAGCTGTGTTGTGTGTTTCCCTGTGTCAGCTGTGTTGTGTGTTTCCCTGTGTCAGCTGTGTTGTGTGTTTGCCTGTGTCAGCTGTGTTGTGTGTTTCCCTGTGTCAGCTGTGTTGTGTGTTTCCCTGTGTCAGCTGTGTTGTGTGTTTACCTGTGTCAGCTGTGTTGTGTGTTTCCCTGTGTCAGCTGTGTTGTGTGTTTACCTGTGTCAGCTGTGTTGTGTGTTTCCCTGTGTCAGCTGTGTTGTGTTTCCCTGTGTCAGCTGTGTTGTGTGTTTCCCTGTGTCAGCTGTGTTGTGTGTTTGCCTGTGTCAGCTGTGTTGTGTATTTACCTGTGTCAGCTGTGTTGTGTGTTTGCCTGTGTCAGCTGTGTTGTGTGTTTCCCTGTGTCAGCTGTGTTGTGTGTTGTTTACCTGTGTCAGCTGTGTTGTGTGTTTACCTGTGTCAGCTGTGTTGTGTGTTTGCCTGTGTCAGCTGTGTTGTGTGTTTCCCTGTGTCAGCTGTGTTGTGTGTTTGCCTGTCAGCTGTGTTGTGTCTTTACCTGTGTCAGCTGTGTTGTGTGTTTGCCTGTCAGCTGTGTTGTGTGTTTACCTGTGTCAGCTGTGTTGTGTGTTTGCCTGTCAGCTGTGTTGTGTGTTTACCTGTGTCAGCTGTGTTGTGTGTTTCCCTGTGTCAGCTGTGATGTGTGTTTCCCTGTGTCAGCTGTGTTGTCGATGCCTCGAGAGAAAAGAAAGTGCAGAGCGTGAAAGCACCAAAGTGACTGGAGGATTGCCGTAAAGCAGTATCTCTAGTCGTACGATGTGTATGACGTCATTGACACTTTAAAAGACTTTTTAAAGCAAATAAGTGACTCTAAAAAATCTAACACCCAGCAATGTGTCATTTATTTGCATCTCCTTTCGAATACAACATTCAAATTACTAGACAAAAAATTATATCCTGAGAAAAGTGGATTTTGAGGGGTATAGCGCCATAGACCTCCATTCATTCTGCACTCGTCCTGTGAGCGCCCTCATGTGGAGCCAGAGTGGAACTGCAACCAGTTCAGAAGCCGAAAGTTTACTGAGAGTGAAACTTCTCGCCTTATTAGACATTCTCTGACCCTACCCACAACTCTATCCCTCCACCCCATTAAACGTCCAGAGAGGATGAGATGGACGTCATTTGACTCTGCAGTGAGTGAGCGCCACTTGGAGAAATCTTATCTAAATCAGATCAGCCGAGCTACACGAGCCCTGTACGAGACGCCTCACTCGCTGGATCGTACGTCAACGGCGCCGCCATATTGGTCCGGGCAACTTGCCGTGACTCTCCTTTGTAGACTGAAGAACAGATGCCTTACTATTTTGAGGTTTTACAAAACGTCGTACAGTCCAAACCAGATATCGGGTAATTAACATGCACCAATGCTACATTTTTCTAAATGTCATAATCATTTTTTAACAAACAAGTAGCCTATTCATTACTTCAATGAGCTCATGTTTTCTGCATTAAATTATTACATTGTTTAAATTAATCTATTTTTCGCTAACTGTGATTTTGTTTATCTACATTTCTGAAATACATAACTTAGACAGTTTCTTCTGATAACAGATCACTGTAAACTGTAATGTAGACTACAGATTTTCTGTAAAGCTGCTTTGAAACTGTGTGTATTGTGAAAAGCGCTATACAAAAAAATGTGAATCGAATTTAATTACCTTTTACATGCAAGTCTGAACATTTGTTGCATTTTTATTTGGTCATCATAACATTGTTAATTTGACAACTAGTTGGCTACCAAAGTCAGACTATTAATAGATAGCGAAAACTGAGACTTTATAAGAAATAATATAAAGTTTACATGATTCGTATTAAGTCTGAGCTTATATTATAGTTTATTAACTATTCTAAATCAAAAGTGTGTCTTCCCTGCAATGCAGTGAGCCAGAGGACTGACAGGACAGCTGTTTACCAGCCATGAAACTGTACATGCATTATTTCATTAAAAAACAGGTAGTAATATCTAATCTAATTGCAATCATTATGATGTGTATTATTATTATTTAATCAACAACTATTACAAGAACAATAATAAAAAAAATTAAACAAATCAAAGAATCATCACAATATTTTTTAACAGTAAACCCATTTATAATGCAAATCATTTAATTAACAATGTTGCATTGTGTCTCTATAATTTACAGCTTCTGCATCATTAGTAAAGAAAAAGCAAGACATAGCAACAACATATTTTGTAAATAAAACATTTTAATATATAAATATCTCATATATATAAATATCTCATATATATAAATATCTCATCCAGCATTTTTCACATTAATAGAATTTTCACAGATTTTCAACACAGATCAACTAGTTTTTACAAATACAAAACAAGAAAATTGCATATAAAGTGTAACTTGGTAAGGGTTCAATTCAATATAAAGGAAAAAAGAAAAAATAAAGAATTGAATATAAAAAAGTAGTTTAGCAGAATGGTCCAGCAAGAATAATTGTCCATTTAATGCACTTTTGGTCATAAAAGTCTACAGTTTTTTGAATGTTGAGCTGATTTGAGGTCCAAAATGCTCGTTTCTTATGTAATGCTGTTTGTGTATCATAAGACTAAAGTAAAGCAGCATATAAAGCAGCAGTGTGATTTCTGTAGGGGCAAAAGGGCAAGAGAATGCAGAGAAAGAAATTTGATATAAAAATGTAGTTTATAGCAGACGTGTCCTTCAGTGTCGTGGACGGTAGAGTTACTACTGAAAATAGCATTTCTTTGGCACTAGTAGCTGTTGCTTTCTAAAGCTGCGTCCCAATTCAGGTTGTGAACCCCGTTTTGTTTTTAGGCTGTTGAATATAAAAGACGAGCAGTCATCCGTAGGATACACTCGTTCAACAACGCTCAGTCCGACCTTCGAAGGCATGGCCTCTGAACTGGGACACAGCTGATATGTGCCATTATCTCAGTCCCTGAAGGTGGAAGAAGATCCAAAGGCAACATGTCAGCAAGATCAGGAGTTTGCTGGAGCCATTTGTATCAGCACCATCTGGATAAAGAAAACATCATTTGCATGAATTCCTGCACTAAATTCTTCCTCATTCAACATTAACATTGATTACATTTATATGTGCACCAGTAATGTGATTATTTAATTATATGACGAGAGCAAACCTCTTCTCTTCCTTTTAAATGCAGTTTAAATGCAGTTTTTTATTCACTAAGATTTGTGGTTATTTTTACCACCTTTATTCACATACCATAATGCAAAGCACAAATGATGAGCTCATATACAGTAGGTGTGTTACTTTTTGATTTGTTCACTGGTTCTTTAGTATCCGGCCTCAGTACTTTATTCATGTTTTGGATGATCAATATACTGCATTATATTCATGTTTCCGATGATCAATATACTGCATTATATTCATGTTTCCGATGATCAATATACTGCATTATATTCATGTCATGCAACGTTTTCAAATTGAAGTTTCTTCAGCAATTGAAACCGGCATACACCACATGTTTTACTATGATTTTACTACAGAAAAGTTTAATAACAATATTGATCGAATCTCATTATAAATCACATTAGGATGCATGTAAATCAGGGGTGTAGCGATGCCCTCGTGTCACGATGTGATACATATCACCATACTGAACTCAAGTTACGATATTATTTCAATACTCCAAGACGTGGTAAAAGATTAACAAAAAATGTTCTGTTGATTAAAATGCTAAATTTACTATTACATTGTGTGTGTAAATGAACAGGCTTGGACTTGGACCCAATACAGGACAATAGAGACACCAGAATAACAATATTCATGATTCTGAAGATGAAAATACTGAATTATTTTAGATGAATATGCTTGATCTCTGTCACTGACTAGATATATGTAAAATAATGTAGGACACTTTTTACTGGTAACATCAGACATGTGGCATTATCAGGACACACACATATTACCCCAGTGCATTATTATACATTATATTCAACATTATATATAGTAGTTTAATGTAGGTCTGACACTAAAACTTTTCACACAGTAATTTTTTATTTTGGGTGAACTATACACTATACATATTGATGCATTTTTGTATTGCGATATACTTGTGACATGATATATTGTTGCACCCCTAATCTCTAAATGTAGTCATTGTTGTGATTCGAAAAATAAAGATAACTTGAGTTTTAAATGCAAGCAGAAAACTTTTTTATTTTAATTATAAGAAAGTGATGGGGTGTTTAGTTCATGTTTACTCACTGCTCTTGTCAGATATGCCCTCTGGACCACAGTCTGTGGAAAACATGCAAGAATTCAGTATGTAAATAGAATTACATTTTTAATATAACTTAAAGGAATAGTTCACTCAAAAACTGAAACATCAATCATCATGTTTCACGGAAGAAAGAAAACATTAAAACACGATGAGGATGAGTAAACACAGAATTTATTCAGTTTTGGGTGAACTAATCCTTTAAGCATTGGTTAGATCGGTTATGATCTTACCCGGCTGTACATTAGTCTCGTAGAGCAGCTGAGGTACGTGCGCATTATCAGTATATATTATTAGTGTGTACTTTGCATCCCTCTGGAAACAGCCTGGCACTGAACAGCGTCCTCCATCACACAAACTGGAGAATGTTTTATCCAGAACTGTGTCTGATTGATGCTCTACACGAACATGAACGCTCTTGTGTTGCTTCAGCTGCTCCATTGCTCCATCACAAGACAGAGAACACCGGATACACGTCTGTGGAGCACAGCCTGAGGATATAAACAATGAAATATTGATGTATGTTTTCTTAAAATAAATAGTGATGATAAAAACACTGCAGAAATGAAATACTCACTTGCACAATAGAAGATGCATGGCAGTAAAACCAGAGTTTTGTGTCTGAGGAGAAGAGAAAAGGTTGATTATGTGCTAGATCTGTACATGCTCACTTTAAGTGTTTAGATATTGAATAAAGGTTATATTATTATAACACTAAGGCTGCCTAATTTAAAGCCTGTGTAACAAGTGGATTTCATCATATTTCCCCAAGTTGACTGATTACATTAATACCTAAATAGGAAAATTCTGTCATTTACTCACCGTCATGTTGCTCTGAACCTGCGTGAGTTTCTCTGTAATGTTGAACACAATCCTTTGTTGAAGAATGTGGGTTATCCAACAGTTTCTGGTCCCCATTGACTTCCATAATATATATATATATATATATATATATATATATATATATATATATATATATATATATATATATATAAAAATAATACTATGGAAGTCAATGGTGCCCATTAACTGTTTGGTTACAAACATTCTACAAAATATCTTCCTTTGTGTTCAACATTACAGAGAAACTCATACAGTACTCAGACAGAATTTACACTTTTGGTGAACTGGCCCTTTAAATCATATTTAGGGATTTATTTGGTGAACTATCCCTCTGCTTTTTTAATGTTCTTTTATATCCTATTGCTTATTTTCTTTATATTGTATTATATGTGGACTACTTTTAAATTAAAAGTAACAATATCCAATGCGTCATGACGTAGTCTACTAAACCTCTTGAAAGTTTTTTTATTATTATTATTGTTTATTTAGCTAATTTGGTTTTTGACATTTCTAAACATACATAAACTTATTAACAAGATAAGAGCCAAACACACAATCTGGCTGTAGAATATTAACATACTTACGGGTTAAACCGTGAAGGCATGTCAGCGGTCCACAGCTTTACTGCACGTGTGGAAGTGAATGCCGGGTGATTCACGTGATGACGAAATGACGCTCTTCTTTCTTCCTCTTCTTCTTGTTAATGGCTGTTCACTTCTAGGAACATTACATTAAAATACCGTAATTTATAACCTATATCCTATTGCCTATATATCCTACAACTTTCACTAAAGACGGTGAAACGAACCGCGAGCTCAGATTAACCATATCCGAGTACGTGAGATGTCACGTGATGACGCCGCGCCGCGGGTCACATGACTGACTCACCCGAAACCAAAACAGCACAGCAGAAATGTCAGTTCTTCTTTCTGCTTTTGTGTTCAGAGTATAAAACATGTCGATGTTTAAAGTGAATTTTATATTTTCTGTGCTGTTTGTCGTGTTTGGTGCCGCACTTGCGTTTCTGGGAAATGGAGATAAATTTCGACGAAAGGTGAGAATAAATCACTGAGATCAACCGAAAACAATGAACAAACTTCATACCGGTGCAAAGACAAATAGCCTTTAAAAAGCTGCAAACACCCACATAATACACACTTTATATAAAACTATTTTTGTATCCAGTCTTTGACCGTGGTGTTTATCACAGCTGTATATTGAGGCGCATCTCTTACAAAAGCTGGTCATCATGTTCCTCTTTGTGTGTTTATGAAAGGTTGGATCAGAACTAGATAATATTTCAGTATAATAAGTGGCATGAAACTGTATTATATATAAATGAATAATGATATATGTGTTCTGTTTCATAAGACTTTTGAAACCCATGAACACCCAAGTACAACTGATTTAGTGTAATTTGAATATAATTCTACATTTACTCTATGGATGTACTGTAAATGATTAATAATTATGACAAATCATTCATTTGATCTGGTTCTTTTAAGTGATTCAGTCAAACTATTGTACAAAGCAAAACAGAATTAGAGACATTTGACAATCTATGAATTCATTTTCACTTTTCCCACCACAAAAACCTATACATGTACATGTGTATTTTTTTATTAGCCATGATTCAACAAAATGTCATCTATGTTAGTCAGTTTGAAAACTTTACCTTGCGGATATACAGTCAATCACAGTATCACAGTTTATTCGCTATAGTTTAGAAAATGGTAAAATATGACAAGAATTTGACTGGTTTTGTCCGTCCTTCTGTTAGACTCACACACATGAATTATATTGAATATCTGTCAGCTGTTAAATTTAACTACACAATTAGATAATACCAGTTTAGCTCAACCAATCACCAAGCAATGCTTCATTTTGTTCAGTCTGTGTGTAAAAAGAGCATTAGCAATTAAAACTAAAAAATGATTGGTTTGACTGTAAATCATCTGAATTCACATCAGTGATATTCAACACACACTCTGGAATGAATCTGACTCTTCTACAGTTGTGGTGTAAAGGGTTTGTGATCAGTGTAATGACACTGGTGTGATGAACACACTTCTCTGATGTCCTCAGGTGTCTGTAGAGCTGAACCCGGGTCTGAGTCCTCCCTCGTCTCTTCCTCCTGGAGTCGCTCTGGTTCATGCGCGAGGACTGGGACCCAACGACACGCTTCACTTCATGCTGTGTAATCTCGGAGCTCCAGCGCTTCTGCTGGTCCACACGAACAGCACAGAGTCCGCAGTGCAGGTCAATTGGCCTGTGTTCATCAACCGCAGTTCCCCAGGCAGCCTGAAGGTGGCGCCGGAGAGCAGCGTGACCTACAGCTCGGCACTCGTGTTCACCCGGGTGAGATGCAGTCAAGGCTCATTTCATGCATTATCAGGGAATTAAACCAATGACATTTGCTGCTGGTCACTACAGGAACACTGTTAAAATAACTGAAGTAACCCTTAAAGGCGAGACACTACAGGTGAATAGGGTAACATTTATAACTAGCAGATATCACCATGAAACTTTCCCAGTTGATTACCTACATTAAGATGAGGAAAAAAATATATTACAAGTTTTCTGTAATTTAATGTTTAAATATGCAAATTAGGCAATATCTAATTAAATATGCGCTAATTTGCGTATATTTTTTAAAAACGAAAACTGAGTATTGGATAAAGCCAGGTTAAAAATTATTTTTTCATTGTGTTCACATATTAGATGGGGAAAAAATTACAGAGGGATTTATGGATATCTACTTTTGTTATCCTGTAAATCAGAATATACTGTCAATAGCCTTAAAAAAAATGATTTTCGGCATGTTTTTAGGAATAAAATGTTATATAAATCAGGCTAGGAATAATATATTTACAAATCCCTCTGTAAATGTCTTCATAATATAACAAGGTACAAGACTGGAGAGTTTGGTGTATATCGGTGCGACTGAAGTGGAGATTTCAGGCTTGGAGTTTGAGAGAAAAGTCATTTTTAGAAAACAGGCTTTAAAGATTTATCATCAGCCAATGAGATTGCGCATTCAGCCCTTTTACTTTCAGGATTGGTTGCTGATAAAAAGGAAATGACCATATTTGGATCCGACAGGATTGTACTTTCTAACGGTGTGTGTGATGACAGAGAGCAGACAGATCGCGGAGCAGCGTGTTGATTAAGAACACCAACTTTTGTTGAATTTATGAGAAATCTACAGACGCAAACAGACAAAGTGCAGTAAAATAAAGACCTAAAAGTGTATTACGGACTTTTTTCACCACAAGTCTGAAAGAAGACATGTTATTGAAGACAAATATCCAAAAATCTCAAAATTGACCAGTAAAAAAACCCCAATGTTTTTGCCTGCCGTGTCTCGGCTTAAACGCATACCTCGAGTCTTTAGTGACCCGAGACGTCATTCACTTCCGTCCTCCTCATTCATTTTTTTAAAGTTAGATATCAACCTTCTTAGTATTTCTCAATCAATTCATTATAAACTATATAACAAGAAAGAAAAAATTATTAAAAAAATGCCTGTTTTGCCATTCATTTTTTGTAAAAATTGTATAAGGTCGCTAACGACCAGCGGTGTGTAACAGCGTATTTTCTTTCAACAATAGTTAAACCTTTAATGACTGAATAAGAGCAATTCACCTTTATTCCACAAGATGGCAGTGTCTGATACACTGATGACGTGGCGTTTCACTCATAGTTACCGCAGGCAGAAAACAAAAGAATAGGAAGCATCATCAGCAACACTTGAAATGGCTCAGCCAAATATTACTGTCACTGATGGTGGATCTGGTGAAGAAGCCGTCATCGATCAATATATTGATTTTGAAGACGTTGAATATGTTTGAGATGGCGAATATGAGGCAGATTCTGAATGATGATGGTATAAAACACCCTTCAAGCTCCAAAAGTTAACAAAATATGCTTTATTTTATTCTTCTGTATTTGTGACTCTAACATCAGGAGAGTTTTATATCATCACGACAGGTCGAGATCCATTCATGTTCGATATATATATCCGGGTCGCTAAAGACCTGAATATGTAATAATGATTGGTGAAACATTCGTGCTTTTAAGGGTTAAAGAGAAAGGAAACTGATAACATGAACAAACCATGAGAACTGAAGGTGAGAGGTGAACACTGATGTGTGTGTGTGTGTCTCTCAGGTATGGGAGTACGATGACGTCAACAACACCGCAGACCCACAGACGACGGCAGAGTCCAGTTTCTACTCTCCTTACGAGCTCCAGAACTTCATCTGGGCGGATCTGAACGCCACCGTCAGCCAGTCGGATCACGTGATCACACTATGCGGCCGAGAGAAAGCCGAGAGTTTCGCCAACGGCTCCCTCTGCCTGAGAGTAAGCAGAACTGCAGCAAACACACAACAGGATGAATATGCTATTTTCATATTTCACTCTAGACTTTGAAATGCTGTGTATAGTGAAAAGCGTTATACAGATAACACCTTGGGCTCACCGGCGCCAGAACGAACCCAGAACATCCAAATCTCAGACCTTTTATCCTGTTACAGTTTAACACTCGTAATGTAAATCAAGTTGCTCCTGTTGTAACCGCTGTGGTCTGTGTGTTCATGAAGTCGAGACGCTATTGTCTGGGGCTGGGTATTAGATTCAGATGTCCCAATGCGATTCGATTTAGATTTACAAGCTCTCAATTCAATTCAATTTCAATTCATAAGCTCTCAATTCAATTTGATTCGATTTCAATTCACAAGCTCTCAATTTGATTCAATTTAGATTCACAAGCTCTCAATCGATTCGATTTCGATTCACAAGCTCTCAATTCGATTCGATTTCGATTCACAAGCTCTCAATTTGATTCGATTTTGATTCACAAGCTCTCAATTTGATTCGATTCGATTTCGATTCACAAGCTCTCAATTCGATTCGATTTTGATTCACAAGCTCTCAATTCGATTCGATTTCGATTCACAAGCTCTCAATTTGATTCGATTTTGATTCACAAGCTCTCAATTTGATTCGATTCGATTTCCATTCACAAGCTCACAATTTGATTCGATTTTGATTCACAAGCTCTCAATTCGATTCGATTTCGATTCACAAGCTCTCAATTTGATTCGATTTAGATTCACAAGCTCTCAATTTGATTCGATTTAGATTCACAAGCTCTCAGTTCGATTCAATTTGATTCGATTTAGATTCACAAGCTCTCAAATTGATTCGATTTAGATTCACAAGCTCTCAATTCGATTCAATTTGATTTCGATTCACAAGCTCTCAATTTGATTCGATTTCGATTCACAAGCTCTTAATTCGATTCAATTCGATTTCCATTCACAAGCTCACAATTTGATTCGATTTTGATTCACAAGCTCTCAATTCGATTCAATTTGATTTCGATTCACAAGCTCTCAATTTGATTCGATTTTGATTCACAAGCTCTCAATTCGATTCAATTCGATTTCAATTCACAAGCTCTCAATTTGATTCGATTTCGATTCACAAGCTCTCAATTCGATTCAATTCGATTTCGATTCACAAGCTCTTAATTCGATTCAATTCGGTTTTGATTCACAAGCTCTCAATTTGATTCGATTTCGATTCACAAGCTCTCAATTTGATTCTACATTCGATTTCGATTCACAATTCGACTCAATGAATATAGATTTAGTACAAATCCTAAATTTATAATAAAAGAACAGTGAACATAAGTTTACAACTGGTTAATTAAAAAAAACTATTTTTTATTTTAGGTGCACTTGGGGACATTAAAACAGAACCCAACTCTATATTTCAAATGCATACAATGAATAGACAGGATTTTGATGCAAGATGAAAAATTTTTGAGAATCGATTTTGAATCGACCACATTTTATCAGAACGATTAATCGAAAAATCCCATTTCGTAGTTCCCACTCTACGATTGATGACCATTTGCTCAGGATGTGATAAACCCAAATAGTGAAGAAACATTATAACTTCACCTCCTTCATCTCTATGATAATTAAGCCATTTTGAGGATGAGCTCGTTCTAACATGTACAGTATTTTGGGGTGTAATCTGTGTGGAGGCATTACAGTCTCTTACACACGTGTGTGTTGTTCCTGGTTCTCCTCAGCTGTCGGTGTTCGAGTCTGCGGGTCGTGATGGAGCGTGGCCGAGTCTCCTCCATAACTCTAACTCCTCTCAGCTCCACGTCTGGCTGGACGGAGTGACGCCGCGAGGAAACCACTCCCGCTTCCTCCTGGAGTTTCAGTCGGTCGGAGACTCCGGCTTCCAGGGGAGAGTTGATGTCCGCAGCTCCATAGATGATGAATACACTCCTTCTATCTTCAAGGTACAAACTTCGACAAACCTGGACATTTCCTCAGATTAGTAAACTCTACTGTATCACATATGTCACATGGGTAAATTTTTTGACATTGAGATTTATAAATCACATTAAAGCTGAATAAAAAAGCTTGATGTATAGTTTGTTAGGATAGGACAATATTTGGCTGAGATACAACTATTGTAAATCTGGAATCTGAGAGTGCAAAACAATCTAAACATTGAGAAAATCTCCTTTAAAGTTGTACATTTATGTTCATGATTGTGCTGCATTCACTCACACAAATACATGTTTTATATATTTACAGTAGGAAATTTACAAAATATCTTCATGGAACATGATCTTTACTTTAATATCCTAATGATTTTTGGCACAAAAGAAAAATCAATAATTTTGACCCATACACTGTATTGTTGGCTATCGCCACAGATAAACCCGTGCGACTCGAGACTGGAGACGTGATCCAGGGTCACATATAATGCGTTTATTCCTGAGGCCTGTGTCATATGATACAGTAAATAGGCCTGTAAATGATGAAATCTTTGCTGTCGCACACAATCTCCTCCAGTCGTTCTGTCTCTAAGGTGTGTAAGGTGTGTTTCCCGCACACCGCTGTAACTCGTGCTTCACTACTGTAGTGCGCTGCATCGTTGAGGACATCAGCTATAGTCACGACTGTTTCCCGAAACTGTATTATCGCAAATTGGTCGTTCACCATAGAGTCAACCACGCCGGTTAATGATGTCAGGCAGGTTATGGAGTATAACTTCTGTTAATGACTCTGTTTGAGATCAAATTAACGCTAGATGTTTTGATATAAATTACAGACATGCATCTGAGGACTATTTCTCATTTTCTCAGTTATTTTGCTTTATTTCCAGATTCAATCATAGACTCGTTCTTACACTAGAGCTCGTTCGCACATGCGCACTCTTCAACAACTGTGCTTTAAATCTCTTGACAAACTAAAAGACGTAAATGACATTTGAGATCTGTCGTTACACACACACAACTCTGCGATGCTGTTTGCGAATGCTCGTTGGAACGATGGTTTCGGGAAACACGACTCGTTGAACTGCTGATAACGACTGAACTTGCGACCATAGTTGGCTAACGATGCTTTTGGGAAACACAGCCCTGGACATTTTCTCAGATTATTAAACCCTACTCAATCATATGTGATGCGTGAAGTCTTCGCTTCAGAATTACATCACTTTTTGTCCATACAATCCACAACCCGACCGTCTCCTTTGACTGTGTATTGTGTGAAGCTGCCTCCTCATTTTTGACTTATAACAAAAAACAAAACAATGTCTAAAAGCTGCTGTGTGACAAGCGTACAGCAAACAAGCTAAACAACCCAGGAATAAGTGTTTATAAGTGTTTATAAGTGTTTATAAGCTGTCGACCCAAAAAACGAGTGTTTAAGGACACAAAAGTGGACACATGCAATTGAGACAGAGAACTAGCTTACGCCACTGAGGGGAACGTAATCGGCCACAGGATAGCTTAGCTTACAGAAATATAATCTATCAAACTGACATTTGGATATTTTACTTACCAGTGATAAAATGTTAACGGCACACAGTGTATTTTTAGTGCATACTGAGAGTCAGGATCCCACAATTCACCCATTCGGTCCAGCCTGTGTCCACTTTTGTGTCCTCAAACGCTGTTTTTTGGCTTATAAACACTTATTTCTGGGTTGTTTAGCTTGTTTGCTGTACATCTTGTCACACAGCAGCTTTTAGACATTGTTTTGTTTTTTGTTATAAGTCATAAATGACGAGGAGGAGCTTCACACAATACACAGTCAGTGGAGACGGTCGGGTTGTTTTCCCCCGGTGTGGGCGTGGCCTAAATGTGCTCTGTCTCTATTGGCTGATCTCATGTGAGTGACAGGTTGCTCCGCCCACATCATCACAGAAGAGAAGAGATGCTGCGAGAGGAAGTTATCCGGAGATTACGAGCAACAATAATGATGTGCACTGATGAATGATGTATAATGAACACTGCAGTATGCTGGTGTCCTGTGTCTCCTGTCAGGTGTTCGACTGGGTCTCGCTCCCGCTGAACTCCAGCAGTGTGTGGGGCTTCTCCCAGTGGAAGCCCGTGGCGTACCGTAAACCCGAGCCGGTGTTTGAGGACGCTACGCCCTGCAGAAGCTCTCCTCTGGTGTCCGTGAGCCGGATCCCTCAGTCTGCGCTGGTCCAGGCCTTCTTCTCGCTCGAGGCTCAGACCCGCGGGCTCAACATCAGCTTCGGGGTCGATAAAGACCCGGTGTTCTACAGCGACACCAAGTACATCAGCTGGTGAGAGGACACTTACATTCACTTCATCATCTACCTTTTACACACACTGGCTGATTAGATCTGTTAGGAAATAACGTTATTATTATTATTTTTTTTAATTTAAATATAAAATAAATATTAATAATTAGTTATTTTATTGATTGTAATTGCCTTTGGTAAAAAAATATTTTTAATTGCTTTTGTTTTTTTTATATTTGAATTGAAGATATTAAAAATATTATGTATTAAATAATTGTATTGATTGTAATTTTCAATTGGTTTCTTTTTTTATTTACTTTTTTACTCATATTTGTCGATTGGTATTATTAAAGGAATAATTAAATATTTTAAATATTAAAATACTATATAATAATGAATGTACAATTACTATTATTAATTGTAATTTTCTGTTGTTATTTATTTTTGTTTTTTAATAGACTTTTTTTTTTTTTTTTACCATACTTGCCGATTATTATCTGTTATTAAATTATAAAATATTAAAACAATAGTTTAAAAACAAGGTTTTAGGTTTGCTTTTGAATATTTTAATTAAAAATATTAAAAATACTTAATATAAATTGTTATTTTATTGATTGTAATTTTCTATTGGTTCTTTTATTTTATTTTTTTTATGCATACTTGCCGATTAGTATCTGTTGTTGGGAAATATTACAAATATTAAAAACATTTTTGAATTGTTCTTGAATATTTTTTAAATATTTGACGATATAAAAATACTACATATTAAATAGATATTAAATTGTTATTTTATTGATGATCTTATTGTGTGAGTGATCTTAGACTAGTTTTACACTAATTGCAACTGTGATCAACTATAAAGCACATACTGTTACTAGTTTGTTTCCAAACGAGTAAAATACATGTTTAAATGTTTCACAAGTGAAGTAGGTTTCCTGAACACGCCCCGTCAGTCAAACAGATAGTCCCGCCCCCGAACTCACACGATTGGTGGAGACAGAAGTTGACGAGCCACTCAAACAAACAGATCACTGTTCTGAAACAGTCAAACTACCAATGAGTGAATCATAGAGACTCTGAACAACAGCTTTAACACACATGAGAAGAGCTGTAGCTCATATTAAACACAGTTTGAGAGAGTGTTTGAACAGTGTTTGTGTGATCTCTCTGCAGGACTGTGTTAATGGGCATGGGCGAACCTCCAGCCGACTCCTTCTCCGTGTTAATCATTATCATCATCGCCGTTGGACTTGGCACTCCGCTGGCCATCATCATCGTGGGTGGAGTGTTTGTTTGTGTCCGCAAGAGGATGACACACTCGATCTACGAGCCAATCAACTGAGACGTTAGGGTACAAGCCCCGCCCCAATGCACACACACCGGCCAATCAGTGAAGAGGTCACTGCCCCCTGATTGGACGGTTAGGATGATCACATGCACGTTACTGATGAACATTTGCAGACAAACTCCCTCTGGAAAAAGTGTTTTTGATTCAGACGTATCGCATTTTTTACACCTTTATACTTAAAACTGATTGGCCAGAAGATCGCAGAAGAACTCGAGTGATTATTTGATTTTGTTCATTTTTTTAGACATGATGCTTATTTGTTCTGTGTCCCATAATAATAATAATCCTGCGTGCATAATCAGTTATTTGCCCAATTTTAAAACAATTTCTCTTTATTCCTAAAATATTTGCATATGTTTTTGCTAAATAACTGCCCAGACGGCAGTGACGGGCCTCAGGGATTCAGTGTCTCTTCATCAGAGGTTTAGGAGAGCACTGCTGGTTTGATGTACATTTGCATCTTGTAAACATTGATTTGCACCACATTTAAAAACACTGAAATCTTTCAGTTTTTGTTGCCGCCAATTACTAATAAAAATGTAAATATGGATTTAAAACTGCAGCTGTTTCTCTCTCTCTCTCTATAAGCTCCTTCTCAACACTGATGGACTGAAGTGCAGTGTTCTGATGTCTCATACACCTGTCAATCAAACATCCAGTGCATCATTTATTCATAAACATACAGATGGAAACAGCAGATTTGAGGACAGACATTAGTAAACATGAGGAATATGGCACAAATCAACAGTTATAATCACAGCATGACATACACAACTACATGATGCATGTCTGAAACATCACACATCAAAATACTTCACTGTAAAACTAAACACACTCTATTATACAACATATCCGGCTTACAAACTACATTCATTTCTAAAAGAGGCCAATTTTAGGAGCCTTTTACTCAGACACTGTTTTCATGCCTATTAAACACATATCCCTGTTATTTATTTCTTACATTAGTTATTAAAAAGACATTTTTAAAACAATAATAAACCATGGAAAAATGTAAGACATCATAATTGTTTTTAAATCTTCACTTTCTAAAAGCAAAATATACTTGGTAACGCTTTACTTGAAGCCTCAATGTATAATGCATTATAAAGTTATTCATAACGTAGCTTATAATGCATTATATATTTCCATAAATAACTGTAACCAAAGTAAACATGCATTATAATATTTGCAGACTCCACCTGTAACTGGTTGTTTGTGTGTTTTAATGCATTATACTTTCTAAAGGTGTGTTCAATGAATAGAACGTATAATAATGTATATAACAGTGGTTACAATCATTTAAGACCATACAGTGCATAATTCATGCATTAAAATGCTATTATAATGCATTATATATATATATATATATATATATATATATATATATATATATATATATATATATATATATATATATAAGGCTTTAAGTTACCATATATATTTTGTATTTCTTTCTTTTGATTTCAAGGTGAATGTGAATCAGGCTTTGTGAGATTCGCTCGACTAGTAACTATTGAGGTCAGATCCTGAAAGGCCGAACCTCGAGGGTTTACCGCAGTTAAACAGGTTTCTTCATGACACGTATCCAGTTTCATCCCATTCTCAGTGCAAGAGAGAATCTTTCCCGAAGGATTCTCCCAGTCTTTCATCCTTCATTGTTTATAAGTCTGGACGGACAATGTCAGTGATGATTCTGAAGTCACGTCCATCTTTATATCAGTGATTATTCTGAAGGCTGATTGGGTTCACCCCCACCACCTTAGCTTTGGGGGTGGGGGGGTGGTGGGCGGAGCCACGTCAAACACCGCCTCCGGCCCGCCCACAGAGCCGATGAAGTACAGGTTTGCTCCCAGAAGAACGAGCAGAGGCAGGAACGAGAGGCCGAGTCCGAGCGCTCGAACGCTGCTGCCGAACGCCACACACACCCAGTAGATCAGTCTGAGGAGGAGCACAGCATCAACAACACACTGATCCCAGCGGGAGCGTTCAGTGAAACAATGCTTTATCAACCACTTTTGTTCGCTTTCTATTTCATAAAGTAACATGCATTGCAAACTCTTTGAAATTACTTTTTGAATATACAACGTAATATCCGTGTCACATTTTTCAAATGAGAAAATTTTATTGAATTTATTTACTTCAAATCTCTCCCTTCCCCAAAACATGTAACAGATTAGTGATGTGATTTTAGAGGATTGGACTAAGGTTTTCCAAGAAACATGTAACATTTAAAAAATATTTTTTACATGATTTATTTACTATTACTTACAAATACAGTTGAAAATGTTTCCCTTCGCCAAATATTGTAATGTTAACGTATAAGTAGTTTTGTAATTTTAGAGTATTGGAATAATGTAAATGTTACATTTAAGTCTTAAAAGTAACACTTTTTCAAATTAAAAGTAACATTATTTAAATAAAGTAAGTGTTAAGAGTAACGTCCCCAACACACACACACACACCTGCCGAACACGAAGACGATGGTGAGCAGCGGCACCAGTTTGAGCAGGTCCTGTCCGGCGTACGTTGCCATGACGGCGAGCTGGAGGAAGAAGAGCAGGGAAAGGTGGAGCGAGTCTCGAACGAAATGTCCGTGAACGACGACCTCGCGACTCTCCCACATCCCGTCGAACAGAGGCTTCGGCGTCCCGAACCTCAGCCGGGACACGCCCTGAACCAGCACACCTACAGCAGAGAAAGACCACACTCATTACTCAACACTTATTATTAATACTTTCATATACAGTCAAACCAAAACCTATTCAGATTTTTTTACTAGTGTGTGCAGGACACTATAGTTCATTTCTGTAAGTGAGGAGAGCAAACGATGATTCGGACACTTTGAGCTGATCATGTTTTGCTGAAGTGTGTTTTCTTAAATTGCTAATGCTCTTTTTACACACAGACTGAACACAATGAAGCATTGCTTGGTGATTGGTTGAGCTAAACTGGTATTATCTAATTGTGTAGTTAAATTTAACAGCTGACAGATATTCAACATAATTCATGTGTGAGACAGTCTAACAGAAGGACGGACAAAACCAGTCAAATATCAACTGAGTTCTGCTCATATTTTATTACCATTTTCTAAACTATAGTGAATAAACTGATAATGTGAGAGATGCTGAAGGTGTCTGAATATATTTTGGTTTGACTGTATATGTTTTATACACCAGCACAGGGCCGTGCACAGGGGGGTGGCCCGGTGGCTAGAGCCACTGCCCCTCTGCCCTCATCGACTGAGGTGCCCCTCTTCCCCACCCCCACCAAAGCTCAAAGCATTCCGCTGATTCCGCTAATCCGCTCCAGGTTTTCCCGCTCGCTCCGCAGCATCACTCACAGTATACGACAGCTCACAAAAGCTGTCGCATTAACAGGTAGGCTATGCAAGACAGTGGTTGAATCTGCGAAATTAGTTTTTTTATTTTTTTATTTATTTATGTCGGTAAATTTTTGCTCTTGGTCTTCTGGCTTCTGGCTCTTTCTACTAGTGCTAACAGCTTGTACAACCAGGGCTGGACTGGCCATCGGGCATACCGTGCACTTTCCCGGTGGCCCGACGTGCTTTTTGGGCCGATACATCTCATACTCATACATTATTTTTATTATTTTTTTTTTTTTTTTTTTTTTTTTAACAGCCCATAAAATGTGTACATCGGCGGCCCATTAGTTTGTTTTGTTTTGCTTAATTGGCGGTGCTGGGTTTGTGCCGGTGTAATGCATTGGTCAGAAAAAGTCAGCGTTAGTTTTTGTTCTTTTTCTTCTGACAGACCAGCCCATGAAACACGTAGATCAGCGGCCCATTGGTTCTTTTCTTGATTGACACTGGGCTGGGCCAATCACAACTTTAAACGAGTGAGCGAGCGTGCAGCAGTGTCAGTGTGTATCTGTCAGAATAGTCAGCGAGATGGAGAAGAAACGCAAGGAATGTGCAGAAAAACAGCGTGAAAAAATAGAAACAGGCCCTTAAAGCAGACACTGTAAAATGTGTCAAAATATACACTACCGTTCAAAAGTTTGGGGTCAGTAAGATTTTTTAATGTTTTTAAAAGAAGTAGCCTATCTTCTGCTCACCAAGACTGCATTTATTTGATAAAAAACAAACAGTAATATTGTGAAATATTATGACAATTTAAAATGACTGTTTTCAATTTTAATATATGTTAAATTGTAATTTATTCCTGTGATCAAAGCTAAATGTTCAGCATCATTACTCCAGTCTTCAGTGTCACATGATCCTTCAGAAATCACTCTAATATGATGATCTGATGCTCAAGAAACATTCATTATTATTATCAATGTTGAAAACAGTTATTTACAATTTTCTTTTTTTTTTAATTCTTTGATGAATAGAAAGTTCAAAAGAACAGCATTTATTTAAAATATAATATTTTCTAACATTATAAATGGCTTTACTGTAACTTTTGATCAGTTTAACTCATCCTTGATAAATAAAAGTATTGATTTATTTTATTTATTTTCTTCCTTTCTGAAGGATCATGTGACACTGAAGACTGGAGTAATGATGCTGAAAATTCAGCTTTGATCACAGGAATAAATTACACTTTACTGTATATTCACATAGAAAACAGCTGTATTAAATTGGAATAATATTTCAGAATATTACTGTTTTTGTTTGCATTTTTAATCAAATAAATGCAGCCTTGGTGAGCAGAAGATACTTCTTTTAAAAACATTAAAAGTCTTACTGACCCCAAACTTTTGAACGGTAGTGTATGTTTTCTGCCCTTCATCAGCTCCTGTGATGATGATGATAGTGAGGAGGATCAGGAGAGAGATGAGAGAGTGTAGAGCCTGCGGTAAGCAGAACTACTTTCAAAACACTTCGGCCATGTCATGAGTGTAGGAACCCATAACCCAGTTACAGATCATTTCCACATCTGCATAGTTGACGATTACAGCAATTCACTAGAAATTTAATGAGAGGCGTTTGTAAACCATGTTTTCCGCCAAAATAAAAGCTTGATGCAGTTTCCGTCAAAACAAAAGATCATGTGCTTATCTCTTTCAAGTATAGAAATTGGTACAAAACTAATTATGAAAGTTTCCTTTATTGTTTTAGTGCATTTGTTTTACAAAATATGGCTATTACTGTCATTGGATTAATATTATAACTATTACTATGTAGTAGGTGTAATGTAAATAGACACTGTAACTAAAAGAGGTTTGAATTTTTCTTTGTTTAATTTGCACACTGAATATGGGTTGGAGCTTTTAATTTTGAACTCTCAAAGTGCACCAGATTGATGAATTTAACATTAAAATGCACAAAATTTTCTTATGGGGGGGGGGGGGGGGGGGGGTTAAGGAATTGGAGTTGGTATGCATATATTTAAGGGCGTGCAAAGATGGGTGGTGTTTATGATCATATAGTGGGCCAGTCTGGGCCAAAATGCCAGGGCCGATTTATTATTTTTTTTGCCCCAGTCCAGCCCTGTGTACAACATATCCACGTTCGAATTAGCTGCTTGTCTAATCAAATTATTGTACTCTCGATCAGATCTAATACAAATAACTTAATTTTCTGTTGTTAACCCAGAAACTTAACCCCCCCAAAAAAACAAAATAGTGCCCCTTTTTTGGTTTAGGCCACTGCCCCTTAAAATGTCTGTGCACGGCCCTGCACCAGCACACCTACAGAGAGAGAGAGCACTGTTATTGTTATTGATACTTTGAATGGTTGTGTGTGTGTGTATATATATGTGTGTGTGTGTGTGTGTGTGTGTTTTATAGATCCTCACCCAGCACGATGGGAACGCTGGCGAAAAACGCACAGCGCAGTGTGTAGACCAGCCTGAGGGGGGTGCTGTCGAGCAGAGGGGCGTCGAAGGGGAGGAGCTTGTAACCGGCCCACGTTAGTAACGGGAACATGAGCGCGGCAGCCGTTACACACACACACATCCGCACAACCTCCACACAACTGCTGTCTGACACAGAAACAGAGAGATCGTGTTCAGAACAAGCACTCATCAGATCAGCTCTTTAACTTTTGAGCTGTTCGCCAAACTGTGCATTATACAATACGCTATCCCACAATGCAATGCACTCTACTTGACCTGGGGTTATTATCATTAACTAAAACCATTCAAAAAAAGATTTGTCGCTTGAAATAAAAATAAATGTTAATTGAAATTATAATATAAAAAACACATTAAAAAAAGTTGCTTGAAATAAAATAAACGTGACCTGAAATCATACAAAATATAAAAAAACGGTTTAAAAAAAAAAAAAATGTGTTATTCGAATTAAATATATATTTTAATTGAAATAGTAATATAAAAAACGTACTTATAAATGTATCTCTAAAATTACATCTCGAGACTGACATCTTTTCTCATGCAATTGTGACTTTATAACACGCAACCCAACAGAATCGCACGTTTATTTCTGCGAAATATGCGAGATGTTTACCTTCAGGTTTCTCTATCTGGCGGATCCAGGCCGGCTGGAAGAGCGGAGGAGGGTTAGTGATGACGTTCTGCTCATCCATCGGGATCTTCTCCATCGGGATCTTCTCCATCGGGATCCTCTCCATCGGGATCTTCTCCACCGGGATCTCCTGCATCGGGATCTCCGGGATCAGTGTGTGTTCCCATCCCGTCGACTGCAGGATCATCACGTTCGGTGTGAACACTTTCACCAGCTGATCATCTTCCTCATCTTCATCTTCCTCCTCATCGTCAGCATCGTTCTCCTCCGCCTCCATCCAGGGGTCTGGATCCTGCAGATCTTCTGTGCTCTCCGTCCTGCTGTCGGATCCGTCGGATCGGGTCGGGTCAGGGATCAGAGGTTTGATCTCGCCAAATGTTTCAGGACTGAAGATCAGCACCTCCGTCATGTTGATCTCTGTGTGTGTGTGTGTGTGTGTGTGTGTGTGTGTGTGTGTGTGTGTGTGTGTGTGTTTATGAGCTGAACTGCTGCTCTGCAATCATCTCTGAAACTACAGAGCGATGAAACTCAAAACAGAGTTCAGGAGGAATAGAAAGGTTGCACATTTCCACTGACAGTGTCCTAAACACACACACACACACACACTCACTCTCTCTCTCTCTCTCTCTCTCACTCTCTCACTCTCTCTCTCTCTCTCTCTCTCTCTCTCTCTCTCTCTCTCTCTCTCTCTCTCTCTCTCACACACACACAGAGAGTGAAGTGTAACAATGTGGAGATAAGAGTGAATCATAGTATCTAACACTGGTGAGTAATGGCTGAATAATGCAGTTCCACCAGTTTAACATGAGCTCGCGGAAACGAACAAACACAGCAGAAATAAACACGACACTAACCAACACGCATTCACTGTTTCATTTCAAGCAAATACAATAACAAACTCTTCTTAAAACGCATAATAATACGAAAACACCAACTCTGACTAATATTATATGACATGAAACTTGTCTGAGAACGGAAGTAAAATGCTGTTGTGTCTTACCTGACACTCCACTGAGAAGAACCCTATGAATGTATATGTAATATTATACGTGATAATAACAGATGAGAAGTGAGACTCGACCGGGATCGCTGTGATCGGGCACGCGCACAGGTGCGACGGTCAGTCCCGAGTCCACAGGTAAATCATTCTCTCGCGGTGTCACGTGACTCTCGGCGACGCCTACAATACACACATCTCGCTCTGAGTTTGAACTAAAGAAGTGCATGTGTGAAGTTTACATTTTATATGGGGTTTACTTAAAATTTTGCCAGATTTAATTAATTGATCGTGTAAAAAAAGGTAGTTTTCTTATGTAGGAAGTCAGCAGATAAAAGTCGCTGTTTAGTGCACTAATATAGATTAAATCCGGCTTTTTCTGAACTAAAGCTCATCGGTACAGTATTTGTGTCTAAATTCTTTCTGTTTAACCAATGGTTAAACTAGCACATGATTAAAAAACCTTTTGAGATACAGGAAATCCATACTTTTAAGAACATAACCTGAGCGATGTTGTTTACTAGCGCTGCACATGTGTGCGAGTCAGGCGCAGTGAAACCAAACTACCCCTCAGCTGATCGACAGCTCCCTCAGCCAATCACAATGCTTCATGCGCCGAAACAGCCAATCAGGATGGAGGATTGGCAGAGGGGCGCGTGCACACACGCGGAAGTTCGTCTGTACCTGCGAATGTGTGTTTTCCGAGCGCATCATTATGTTCACTTTCACTAAACTAATGATTAAGATGTTTTAATATTTAAAGGGCAACATGAGCGGCGTGTGCAGGGAGGTAGTTACACTCCAGCTGGGACATTATTCCAACTTTGTCGGGACACACTGGTGGAATTTGCAGGTGAGGATGTTTAATAACGGATACATTGCGAGGCTGAAGAAACCTGGCATCACTGTGAAAACAAATTAAACAAAATGTCAGAAACAACCTGACAGCTTCTACCTCTGTTTGAAGGAGATTACGTATTCATTTATGATTTTACAGCAATAACTGTAGTAAGTACACTTATAAAAAGTGGTATGATTTTGTGCATTGTCATGGTGCTAGTGTTTATGACCATGTAAAACCTTGATGTTCTTTGAAATACCATGTAAATACGGTAATTACTCTGTACCCTGGCTTAAAGGTTTCATAAACAGTTTTTGTTATTCTGGTTGAAGCTCTCTTCACATCCTGATAGCAGTCAATAATAGAAGTGGTCCAAATATTAAAAAACCTGTCTGTGGAAGTCTCAGGACCAGAAAATGTTCGACCAATCATTGCGTTCGGTCCGAGTGCACTGATTGGATGTCCTACCTGCCTGTGTCAACATATGTATTTCCATACCTTGGAGGAGGTGTGGCTTTAGGCGTGGCTCTGAAACTTTTTATTTTATTCAAAATGGAGTTATTAATTTATTTATTATAAATGATTTATCCGTGCACATTATTTTTTATTAAAGTCCCCCTGTGGTGAAAATCCAGCTTTTAATGTTGTTTATGTGTCTATGTGGTGTTTTTAATATGCTTTAAGACAATCCATGTGTAAATTCATAAGTCGACAGCATTGCTGAGTATTTCCTCCTTAAAACTGCAGTGAACCAAAGACAGTCTCAAAAACACGCTTTGAAATCGCTGGTGTTTCTGACGTCACAAACTACCTTGTAACCAATCAGATCAACGTGTGATCGTCAACCAGTGGATCTCTGAGCTGAGTGAGTGAGTGGAGGCGGGGCTCATTTGCATATTCATAGAACCGCGCATACTAAATGAGACAAGGGTGTCGAGTTACATTCAAGATATTTTAAGGCATAAAGACATTTTTTCATGTAATTTTGGTGAGTTTTAAAGGATACAGTTATTGACTACTGGGGGACTTTAAATTTATGACTTTAAAGTACCATGTTAAAGCCATTTGAAACAGTCTCAGTAAAGCACGTGTGTGTGTGTGTGTGTGTGTGTGTGTAGGATGCGGGTCTGGTTTATGACGCGGTGGAGCCGGCGGGTGAGCTTCAGAGTGACGTGATGTTCAGAGAGGGTCGAACGCTGGGTGGTCATGTGACATACACGCCTCGACTCATCGCCATGGACCTCAAAGGTACCGGAGTCTGATCCTGAGTCCTGCATCTAAACGGAGGAACAAATCAGATTTATAAATGCAGAAAATATTCTTAAGCATACAAACTGTTTTCGCTTGTACACCAGTAATTAAATTATGAAAGCTTGTTTCCACCACAGAATAAAAAATAAAGTAGGTAATTGCGACTTTTTATCTCACAATTCTGACTTTTTTTTTCTCACAATTGTGTGATATATAGTCAGAGTTGCGTGATATAAAGGCACAATTGCGATTTATAAAGTCAGAATTCTGATAAATAAGGTCAAGATGTAAAAAGTCACAATTATCTTTTAAAATGTTTTATTCTGTGGCGGAAACAAGCTTCCATATTAAATGAATACAACATCATTAATGAAAATATAAAGATACATAGTCAATTATAAAACGAATAAGCAAAAGAACAATATTTAATTGCTTTGTGATAATTACATCACTGAAAGTAATTATATTATTGCATTTTGATGATGACATTAGCTTATCTTCCAACTACCTGTTTTAATGCACATTTTAGGATATCATATTAAAAACCCTGGATGGAAACACAGACACTGATAATGATGGTTGGATTATGTGATGTGTGTTGCTGATGTGTGTGATGTGTGTGTTGATCTCTTCAGGAAGTCTTCAGACGCTGAGGAAGCAGGGCAGTCTGTACGACACGGAGAATGAAAACACCACCTTCACATGGTAAAACACAGTCTTCACGGTTTCTGTGTGTGTGTGTGGAGTCTGATTAAAAGCTGGATGTGTTTCTCTTAGGAAAGGAGAGATCATGACCCACAAGGAAAGTCCTCCCACCAAAAACCCTTTCCTACAGGATCTCGACAATATAGATGTGAGTGTGAGTGTGTGGAACTCAACAGGGTTTTTGAAAGCATGTAAATATCTGAGAGTGACTCTTCTGTGTGTGTGTGTGTGTGTGTGTGTGTGTGTGTGTGTGTGTGTGTGTGTGTCTAGACGGGAGGTTCACCAGCAGATCCAGGGGTCACGTGTCCTCCCTCTGCGGTGGATCGCTGCTCAGGTGTGTATCAACACACAATGAACCGTTCAATGGCTTGATTTGTGTTCCGGCTCTTATTATGAACATTTACATTAATGCATTCGGCAGATGCTTTTATCCAGTGACTTGCTCTGCATTGAAGGTGTGTGTATTATCAGTTCATGCATTCCCTGGGAATCAGACCCATGATGCAAGATTATTATCATTAGCTAAAACCATTCATTTTTGTTACTTGAAACAAAATAAATGCTTATTTAAAAAATAAATAAATAAAACTTTTTTTGCCAAGGCAACATTTCTCATTTTAGTTCAGTCTAATTTGATGTACTAAAACTGAAACTAATAAATACAATTAATAAAAACTATATTGACATATAGTTGACAAAAAAAAATGACAAAAACACACAACAAAACTAAAAGCATCAACTAGAATTATAGTGAAAACAGGAAATGTAAAAATAAAATAAAATTCAGACTTGAAGTAAAAGTACTAAAATAGCTTAAACTAATACAATTAATAAAAACTAATTAGACATATTTAAAAAAATAAAACTAATAAAAATGTCAAACTCAACCAAATTATTAAGACTTTAACTAAAATTATAATGAAAAAAAATAAACATTTAATTTAATTAACTTGAAGTACTTAAATAACTAAAACTCAAAAATAAAATTAATAAAAACTACATTAAAAAGAAATTAAAATAACTAATAATTAAAGAAAAACAAAATTTCTATAACATTATTTAGAATTACAGTAAAAACAGAAAATATAAAAATAAAATCTAATTCAAAATTTGAACATAAGCTACAATAGAAAAGTAATGCTACTAAAATCACTGGCTTGACGTTTCTCTACAGGAATGAAAATTCATGCATGTTATTTTAAAGAAAAGCATCATAATATTTTTCATTAAAATATAATAACTCCTTTCATCTGACATCATCAATCCCTCTTATTTCTTTCCATAGATCCAAAAAATAAGTCTCATCCTACATTTTCTGTTCTCATTTAATATCCCGCTTCACTTATATCTCTTTACAAAAGCAAAACAGCTTCTCGAAGGGATGAAAATGTCATGATATTATTATTTTTTCTGCATATGTTTTACAGTACGTGTTTACTCTGTATTGCCCAGCCCTAATTGTGGGAATAATGTGTGTGTTCCTGAAGGATCGAGCGTTGCCATGGCGACGGTGAACAGCAGTCTGGAGCGGATACAGAAATCCTATAGGCTGGAGGGAAGCGTGAGGGTGTGGTCAGACTTCCTGCGGATCCATCTTCACCCGCGCACCATCTCCGTCATTAACCAGTACAACCATGACGGGTGAGTGATTGACCCTTCGCAGGGAGTTTGACTGACAGGCGATCTGACCAATCATAATCCACCATCCGCCGAATCCGCCACTTTTGTCCGACAAAGCGGTCAGGAGAGTTAGTAGATGAACCTTGGAGGAGAAACGGAGTGTACTGACGTCTTTCCACGGTTAAAACAACATTCTGATGTTCATTCATGTTTATTTGATGCTATAAATGAACTAGAAGGAAGAGATGATCGGTTCACGAGCCGCTTTAACTGAGCGATCTGTCAGACACATTAAAGAGCCACAAAACGGTATTTATTGTTTAAATTTCTTTTAAAAAATGACCAAATTTGAAAGGTGAGACTTTGTTTCATTATAAAGTAAGCTGGTCTGTCCTGTGTGTCAGTGTGTTGTCAGTGTCCTCTCTGCTCTGCGATGTGTGTTTCACTGCGTGAGATCATGATGTGGCGTGAGAGAGGCGTGGCTTATCGGACATAGCAACAGTAACTAAAGGGGCGGGTCTTTGCGATGGTCAGTTCAGTGACTGATGCTTCACATTACTGAACACCAGTTCGCATTCAGAAGTTCAAGAACCAAGATTGTTTTACATGAGGCATGATTGATCTCAGGAAGTTGTCCTGTATCCTTCAACACTTCTGATGTTCAGTGATGTGTGTTTGCTGCTATAACTCGTAGTGAAGAGGACGAGATGATCGGCTCACGAGTCGCTTGAACTGAGGCGCTGATTTTGTTTCATATCAAAAGTAATAAAGCACAAAGTTTATTGCGACTGTTGAATGAAAGGCTCTAGAACTGCACAAATCTGGAAAAATTAAGAATCACGATTTATTTTTTTGTTTAAAATATAGATCACGAATCTCCCATGATTCTTAAAAGACGACTAAACTAAATAACATTAACAGTAACATAATAGTACATTTTTAAATATACCACGCTATAACACATCAGTATTTGTGTTTGAATATTTTTGGATGGTGAAACTACTCTGAGTGATTTTCCTGTGTTTATTGTGTGTGTGTGTGTGTGTGTGTGTGTGTGTGTGTGTGTGTGTTCAGTGAATCTGAGCGTCTGGAAGCGTTCGGCCAGGGGGAGGCGCTCTTACAGGGTCCAGTGCTGGAGGATCTGGAGGATCGGCTGCACTTCTTCGTGGAGGAGTGTGACTATCTGCAGGTAACACACACACACACACACACTCACACACATCAGCCTCTAAAACTCATCTTTAATCACCAAAATTTCCTTGATAAAAAATTCTTCATGCCTTAAAATATCTTGAATGTAACTCGACACCCTTGCCTCATTTAGTATGCGTGGTTCTATGAATATGCAAATGAGCCCCGCCTCCACTCACTCACTCAGCTCAGAGATCCACTGGTTGACGATCACACGTTGATCTGATTGGTTACAAGGTAGTTTGTGACGTCAGAAACACCAGCGATTTCAAAGCGTGTTTTTGAGACTGTCTTTGGTTCACTGCAGTTTTAAGGAGGAAATACTCAGCAATGGCGTCGACTTATGAATTTACACATGCTTTGTCTTAAAGCATATTAAAAACACCACATAGACACATAAACAACATTAAAAACTGGATTTTCACCTCAGGGGTCATGTGACCTGAGTGTGGTGTTGAGATTTGTGAAGCCCCTGGCATTAAAAAAAAAAGAGATGTTTGGCTATTTTATATTTTTCTGTTTGTGTCGGAAACGGGACTTTTATTTTGACGGCGCTGAGAATATCAACATTTTAAGAATCAAAAGTTTCTCAGGGGAACAGAAGTTTTATGAGCAAACGTAAAGTTTTATGTACATAAAATACATATATTATGTATTATAATATTTTATGTAAGTGAGAAACCATCCGTCAGGAGTATTAATGTGAATATAAGCGTCCCTCTCTGCTTTCCTCCCGCTCAGGGTTTCCAGGTGTTGTGTGACCTTGCTGACGGCTTTTCAGGCTTGGGGTCGAAGGTCACAGAGTTGTTGCAGGACTCTTACGGAGGTCGTGGCATCCTCACCTGGGGCGTGGCACCTGTCAATCACCCAGACACGGTGAGAGCGTCATTCATCTTTAACTTAACTTCGCTTTGGTTGCATCTCATGGTTGCATGTGTTCTGAACTTGTTTTGTCTCCGCCTGACAGAGCTCTGTGTTGGACTTGTACCACATGTTGAACTGTGCGTTAGGGACGCTCCAAATGGCCAATCACAGCTCTTTCTTCTGCCCTTTGACCCTGAGGGGGGGACTGGGCAGACGTCCACCTCCGCCCACAGCGTTCCCGCTGCTCAACTGTGACGTAAGCCGCTTTCAGTCACTCCTTTCACAGTCACAGTTAACCAATCCATTAAAACAGTTTCATTGCTTAAATTAGGGATGCACGATGCATCAGCCACCACATCGGTAATTCGGTATCGGCCGATATATGTTCATTTTTTGATGTTATCGTTATCGGCCTGATCAGAAAATGTGGCCGATATATTAAAGCTGATAAATAGTGCATTATTTCCTCCAGCTGAGACGCTTCAGATGCGACTGTTCAACATGATGATTTCTGGAAATATGATTGAAATCCCTTCAAAAAAAGAAAAATACAGTTCATATATCATAAGTGTCATATCGGCTACATAACATTATAATCAGAACTTTATAACTGTGTGCTTTTAATGGAGAGACTTGTGTTTTTGTAATCAGGCTTTAAAAGATTGGCGTTAAAAGAAGACAAATGTAGATTTAGATTAAACAGCCGATATATCGGTTATCGGCTTTCAGATCTAAAGGATTATCGGTTATCGGCTCAAATGTTCATATCGGTGCATCCCTACTTAAATAAATGACAAAAAATTTAAAAAGCCTAAAATGATCCTTATTCAACACTATAATTGTCCGGATTAAAGGCTCTCCAAAAGCATTTGGGCCCGAAACTGAAAATAACTGTTTCTGCCAAAACAGTTCAGCAGCCGAAACTTCGGTCCATCCCTAATAAAAACTAGACCATTCTGTTTGTAAAGTTTTTTATTGAGCATATATATATTATACAGTTTTCAATCAACAATATAAGAGCGGCTCAAGTATTTTTGTACAAGTGTACATATAAACCAGAACAGAACAGAGAAAAAAGCACAACAAAAACAAACAGAGCGGAAGTAGAATACAATTTTGTAGC